>NC_051154.1:93629964-93955262 GCF_013339745.2 Dermacentor silvarum | reverse complement strand
GGTTTTCTCCCACCAGCTGGTAGCCGGACTTTATTCCCTACCACGCCGATGAACGGAGAGACACAGCTACGGTGCGAAGGCGCACGTTGAAGTGGTGACAGGCCCTTTTGGCCTAATATATACCCTCTCGTGCTCACCCGCCTTCTGAAGCGCCTAGTCAGCTTTCTCCCACTAGCAGGTAGCTGGAGTTCATTCCCTACCATGCCGGTGAATGGAGAAATGTAGCTACGGTGCAAGGGCGCACATCGAAGCGGTGACAGGCCCATGTGGCTTAATATACCCTCTTATGTGTTGCCCAAGCCTCAGCCTGGCAAACGCCCCTTTTTGGGCTGTCAGCCAGGCGGGCAACTTCCTTGGCACGCCGGCTATGCCGGGGGGCGTTCCTGTCCTTCACATTGCGTCGTCCAGTCTGCTCCCTGCGCCTGGCTCCACTGTGCCACCAGTCTTGCTGACCACGAAGCCGGCTGTCCCTGGTCTTACCATGCCAGCCTGTTGCTGACCTCAAGGCCTGCTGCTCCTGGTCCTTCCGCCATGAATGACTCCTGCCTCTGGGGGCCACGAACCCGTGCCAGCCTTGCCTCCTGCTGCCTAGGCTGCCGCTAATTGTGGCTGGTCCCCAATCAGGCGCTGACCCCTGGCCGAGGAGGGTCACTCCGGCTGCCGCTGCTGACCTGGCTGCCGGTTATCCCGGCCTGCTGTTCCTGCGCAATCCGGGGAGCCCAGTGACTTCTGTTGGTGGCTGCTGCGCCAAAATGGCAGCCACGCCTCGCGCGTTCCTGGCTGCTCCAGTCCGGTGGACCTCGAGTGTTGCTGGCTGAACCATGGTGCTGCCCTGCCCCGTCCTGCCTGGGCTGCTGACTCTTCCACCTGGCAGGGGGTCCTTCCAGTGTGCGGAACTTTGGTGGCCAAGGCAAACCCCTGGCTTTGTGTCAAGAGAAGCGACGTCTTCACCTTTTTGGACTGCTGTGGCCCCTTCTCCCTGTCCTGGTCCTGAGGAAGACGACGACACCCTCTTGGACTTCAACAAGTCGGCAAGTCAACCTTGCCACTTGGCCTCGGTCAGCCACTTAGGAGGCTGGCCTCGGTCTTTAGGAGGGGGGAATGTGGGGATCGAGGTGCCTTCCCGCGCCTCGTCCCTCAGCTCGCGCGTGGCGCTTAGCTCGATCCCCGGGAACCGCCGCCGTAACGGCAACATGGCGGACACGGCTAGCGCGCCGGACTTACTTTCCCGCGCAAACCGTGCTTCTCCCCCCCCCCCCCCCCGGAATTGGACTTAACCCGCGAGACACGTCACCGGGACGCGCCCTGATTGGCCTCCCGCGCGGCGGCCCCCGGGCACCCTCTCCACCCGAGCTCTCGTCCGCTGAGCGCTTCCTCGCCGCGGGAGAGGCTCACAGGCTCGCAACGATGTGGTTACATGAGACCTTTGTTCTCGCGACTCCTCGTTATCGCGCTTGGCGGACCGCTACCCGGTTAGCCCTAGCGCAGCGGGCGCGCGTACTCGATCGGTCTTGCGGCGAGCCTTGGCCGAGCCTTGGAAAAAAGTTCAGGAGCCTTACTTTTAAACTATTTCCAGCTATGCAAATAAAACATTTAAAAATGTTTAGCAAATTGTGACATGCCCTTGTGCAAAACTTATATTTCCATATGCAGACATATTTATCAATTTTTGCTGGACAGTGTTACCATTTAAATGGGTGTTCTAAGCAAACCAGCAACAGTGGAGAATCAAAACAAGCCATGACACTCCTTGAGGGAACGAGAATGGTTTGTCAAAGAGGAGGAGCACATATGAAATGTGCGAGCTGAAGTTCCAGGCATACAAAGGGCACAAGGCCATGTGTAGTAGGTGATATGTGTCAACATGTGGTGCAGAGTCAGCCCCACATTTCCCTTTGGGGCTATACAGAAAAACATAATCTCGAGGTGTAAAAAGCCTTAGTAGTAACACCCTTATGATGAAAAACAGACTGTACTCAGAAGTAGCTAAGCCATATGTAATTAGCCCGATGTCATGCAAGAGAACTTTTTGGTGACAATGTTTCACTGCTGTGTATCAACTTGTGTAATCTTTTCACAACTTTCTGCATCAAAATAAACGTACAATTCCTTATTGAAAAGATAAAACATACTTGTTTCCGTCATTCTGAAACAATTTTTTTATTGCCACTATGGTTTCGGCACAAATTCCGGACTGTAGACCGTTCTTGAAAGGCTTGAAAGCTACTCGCAAGTTGCAAGAATCATTGCCGGGTCTTGTGGCAGGGCTCCTGTAGCAAGTCTGGTAATATAAAGCTCTGGAAAGTGAGCAGTCTACATTCGGTGCAGAAGCATGTACGACTATGCACTAGTGAGAAGAAGCTTATGAACCACGCATGGTGTGAAAAAAACTCCTTTCTCGTCCTGCGGGCATGTAACTTGAAGTACAAAAGTGGAGCCAAACTTTGAGGCTGCAAGCACCATAATGCACTTGTCAATTCTACGCTGCTTGTGTAGGCCACAATGAACTCTACTGTTTGCAATGGTACCAGACATAGGCGTATCTACCAAGGGGGCAGGGGGGGCACTCGCCCCCCCCCACTGTCAAAAGTAGGGGGGCAAAGTATGCCATTTGCCCCTTCACTTTCGAAAGCGGCCGCTTTCGGCTACACACTGGAAAGTCCAACAACAGCTGAAGCAAAATTTTATTTCTTAATAGAGTCACCACGTTAATACCGTATTTACTCGAATCTAGGCCGACTCCGATTCTAAGCCGACCCCCCAAAAGTTCGAAGTCCGAAAAAAAAAAAAAAAACTTACCTCGAATGTAGGCCGAACGAAAAAGCGAGGACAGCATTCGCAAAATGAAACACCATTTATTAAATTTGAACATGCCGAGCTCATTCTATGTCATCATCGCTGCTAGCCTCGTCGCTATCTTCCTTACTGCTGACATCTTCAAACAGTGCGCTATATTCAGTACCATCCAGCGCATTAGAGATGCTGCATTTTTGGAAGGAGCGCACGTTGCGGCGCACGCAAAAACCATCTCCCGTGGCCCCCTCCAACGACAGACCGATGCCGAAGTTCCGCCCGGTTTGAACGTTTGACGATGCCTCTACGGCTAGCACAACTACCGCATTTACTCGATTCTCACGCTTCCTAGATTGCAACGCGCACCCGTTTTCCGCGAGGAAAAATTTGGAAAAATAGATTTCCTCCCGATGCACTGATGTTGCGATGAATAAAAAAAGTCGCAGTTTCGCCCGAAAGGCGATGCATCGAATGCGGTAGCAAATTAGTAGACCGCTATTAACAAGCACGGTGTCACGCGCGCTCAAGCAAACATGAACACACCTCGCTCGTTGACCGCGGAAACGAACTGTCAAAACGCTGGAGACGAAGCGCGCCTTCGTGCTAGCATGCCTCTCGCTTCAACGCGGCGAAAACACGGCGCGCGGCGGACTTTACCAGTCGCAGATTGCTTTGAAGATAGGGCCAAGCCTGATCGTATCGCCGGAGTGGATCGTCGCAGATTACGTCCTGCTTCGGTCCACTGAAACCGTTCCGCATTGCTTTGCTGGCGAAAATCCTCTCCTTCTGTTTGCGCCAGTCCCGCTCGCAAGTTTCGGATTCTCCGAACGCCCGTGATGCGGCCCGATTTCCGTCCGTCTCCGCACAGACGATCACTTTCCTTTTAAATGCGGCATCATGATGAACTCGGTACTTCATGCTGATAGATAGAGCAGACGCTGGGAACGTGAAGACAGACGGTAGACTATTGCCTAAGCACGTGTACTGCAGCACACGGAGGAAGCTTCCGCATGCTACGGTAGCTAGGCACGACGCGCGTGCGAGGCGGCCATTTTGAAATGCCGACGCAGATTTAGGGTCGTGTTGAAAGTGCGCGTTAGATTCGAGTAAATACAGTATTCGTTTAGAAAGCGGCACTATAGTGGCATCGCCCATTTGGTGCCATTACGATAACGCCACACCGCGCGCCGATGCTGCACCATACCGATACTACGGTGGCTAGATGGGTAGGTGTGCCGACCGAGCGTAGTTCACCACTTCTCCGCATCATGACGCAAAATTGGCGCTGCGGACAGTAGAAAGGTTCAGCGGCGCGCAACGGTGGCTGCGCTGTGTAGACGAGCTGCGTGTCTGATAGTATCGCTTGCCTCTGATTGTATATTTGAAGTGCGCGTTATAATACCGTTCTGGGCAGTGTAGGCCAAGCCAGAATGAGGAACTTGTTGTTGTCGTCTAGTCAGAAAAAACGAAATGCTGAAGTAAATTTTCTAGCTTGGCAATCGGTCACATACGCGGCGCTCCAGCCAAGTGCATTAAAGACGTAAATGCATTTTTTCCATGCATAAAACAATACTGCAATGGTTTTATACGGTATGTGGAACCGTGTTTACATGATATTTAGCGAGTTCTAATGCTTCAATTTCGAGAATTCCAGCTATTGTTTTATTGCTGCGTCAGTTACGGTACCTAAATTGGTGCGAGAAGAATTGTGTTGGTAAGTGCATATGGGTCACTGTTTTATTGTAATAAAAAATAAAGCAAGATGTCTTGGACTAGAGTCGTGAATATATTTAAAATACAAGAAAAGCTCTCGTAACTTGAGTCAGCAGACACACCAACATAAATTAGCTAGCGCCAGCAAGGCCGCAACGTTGGTCCACCACATCATAGCATTGTTCACAGCACACGCCTCATCTTCAGGTGCTTCCTCTTCTCCCTGTTGCTTTCGCGCGCCATGTTATTGCCCTTGACAAGAAAGTAAAGGCGTGTAATTGAATAGAACTTCACAACATCGTTTGTGAGCTCTTTCTTGTGCCGCTTACAGCCGATCAAATTTGGAGGATTCATCTGCAGAAAGGATGCAAAGTCGGCGATACTATTCCTTCGTAGCGCATTTAAACTGAAGCAGAGCGCGAAGGCGTCTTCTAGCGATGCTACCAGTTTGTTTAGGGCTTCAGAAGGGAGTATCAGCCCTGACCTACTCATGTGCAGCGTAAGTGACGACTCGGGAGGAGGAGCTGATTCTGTGGAATTCAGTAATGTCCCTGAGCAATCAGGGCACTTGGTCCTTTGCAGGAATTTCCGTGCTACATAGCCTGCTATATAGAATATCAGTCTGGAGTCGCTTTTCCCTGTAGCAGCGCAGCGGTGCTCGATGTCGCAGGCGCTGAGCACCTCATGTGCGGCTTGCAAATTTCCAACATCGAGGAGCTCATCGACGTACGCTTTTCGGTGTACGGCTTGTTCATTAACGTCGCCGATCATGAGCAAGCTACTGAGCAGCCCGGGGCGAACATTTCCGTTGTCTTTCTCACAAATTTAGAGCCCGATTTGCAGTTCGGAGCGAAGCAGTAAGTCTCCCTGGTGGTCTTTGGTGGAGCAAGGCCGCCGCTAATCTCGCTGGTCATATTTCCGACCTGAAACATTCCACATCGCTTAGGAGCTTGAAGCAGTACGAGAGACCCGGAGTTCTTCACCTTTGAAACTGACACGAACAGACGACATACGGGCTTCCAATACGGGCTTTATTTTTTTGCGCGCCGTCTCTCACCAGAAGCAGACGACGCGCGCCGCTGAACCTTTCTACTGTCCGCAGCGCCAATTTTGCGTCATGATGCGGAGAAGCGGTGAACTACGCTCCAGAAGCGGCGGTCGGCACACCTACCCATCTAGCCACCGTACCGATACTACCGATACGACGCAGGTCAAAATGGCGACGTCGCTCGTGTACTTCAGCTGGCTACTGGCGCGGCTAGTAGCGGCTGCGATACTGACTTTTTCTAGATGGCGCTAACTATGCACCATATTTACCAGTTTCAGTTAAAAACTGGCGCGTTTTTTAAAATCCTCGAATCTAAGCCGACCCTAGAGTTTCGTGTGTGATTATTTGAAAAAAACTATCGGCCTAGATTCGAATAAATACGGTAATGCTTTTCTTTACTATGTATCCCCGGTTTGGGCAGTGAGTATTGTGCCTCCTCGTGGCGCTGTAGCGGGCGACGCGCGAGATTCGCCATACACGCTTGCATTGCGCAGAAGTCCTGGCGCTGGACAGTTCCCGCAGTTACAAATTACCGCCTAACCATACTTGAAAAAACAAAACAATCGGCTTGATATACTTAAACTTCAGGCGAGGGGAGAGGTTCGGATAAAGTATTTTAATCAGCCGGGCCCAATGATGGGTGTGCCTTACTGCATGAAATGATTGGATTATCAAATGCTGGAACTATTCCGTCCAGCGATAGTCTACGTAGTGTTGCAGAATAAATATATATCTTATCACCATCAAAAATCTAATCAAGCCACTTACAGGTCTAACTGCCGAATTTCTTTGTGTAATCACGACTTATCGTATATTTATTTATTCATTCATTCATTTATTCATGATACCTCAAAGGTCCCAGAATAGGACATTACATGAGTGGTGGGCACGTAGAAAAATGGCGGGACTGGTTAGGTGGCGTGACTTGAAAGATGGTCTTCAATAGCAGTTTTGAAACGGGAAATGTCGGTGATGAGGGCGATGTCAGAAGGAAGGGTATTCCATTCTCGGGCTGTGTGCAGAAAAAAAAGAATGCCGATACGTGGTGGAATGGGCACGTGGTAGATACACAGCATTGGGATGCGTATGGCGGGAGAAACGTTGCGCTGGAATGATGATTTGGTTACCTGTGGGCAGCGAATGAAAGAACCTAAAAAATAAGAAAAGACGAGCACTTTTGCAGCGGGAGGTGAGCAAGGGAAGACACAACCGGGATTTTAAGGCTGAGACACTTGTATTATAGGAGTAGCCAGAAAGAATGAACCTGGCAGCACGGTTCTGAACCGATTCAAGAGAATTAATCATATTAACCTGGTGATTGTCATAGCACTGGCATATTATAGTTTAGAACGGATTAGGGTTTTTATATGCAAGTTCATTTATTCACGATACCTCAAAGGTCCCAGAACAAGACATTACATGAGGCTCTGTGAGGTGATATGTTCGTGAAAGTGACCTCGGTCGAACGTGCAGAGCCATTTCAGTGCCAATAGAACACTTAACTGAATTTTTTCTAAAGGCCTGTGTCACTTCTGCTTTTATAGATTTCATTTTCAGGCCGTTTCTGAATAAGGGCTACCCTACTACTTGTTTCCCGGCAGGAGCAAGAACAGCAGATATTTTATATTTTGAAGAAATGAAGACCACCTTATTGTGACGTGTTCCGAAAATTTGAACTGTGGTGGTTGCTTGTAATCGAAAAACCGCTACTGAATACTCGCTTTCCCCCAGTTTTTATGCTTTATACACGGCATTTAGTTGTTGATCCCGGTATCCTCAATAAACTATGCGGGACACGGTGTTAATATTTATTCGAAGTACGAAACAATATCCCGAGTGAGGAGCGATAAATGTTTTTCCTGTGAAGGTTCATTGCAAGCCTTTGAAGAAAGTTACATATTGAAGTGTTCCAGGGTGCCATACCGCCGCTTTCCCCGACTCCTAAAACAATTGCGTGAGATATGGACTTGAAATTCCATGAAAATAGGGAGAACTTTAAGCGCAATGCATTGTGAAAATCTCACTTTCCTGCTTTAAATGCAAGTGTTGAAGATAAACCCTTATTTTCCCATTTGTTCCCGTGCACCATAGGGTGCGTATATGTTGCTTCTCCGGTGTCTTCGGTGAGCTAAACAAGGCATCTTGTTTATATATGGGGATAATGAAATTTTGTGACGATGTAAGATGTGTACTGATGAATTACTGATTTTTAAAAAATTCCCAGCAAGAAGTGCTTCAACGCATTAAACGGGGACAAGGTTTAAAACGGAACACTAATATACGGGTAACTTGCGATGTAATTACAGGTAACTGAAACATTTAGTGCAACTGTTCGAAAAAAAAAAAAAAAAAAAAAACAGCTTCACTAAATATCGGGTTGTAATTCACTAAGTTTGCACACCTCTGCAGTCTTTTTCTTTTTAGTATTGAGAGTAATTTATGTTGATTGTACTTCATTCTGTACAACCTCGACAGCACTATTACCTTAACTAGCGATAGATTTATGCTGTAGACTTAAACACCAAGTAAAATTATTTGTTTAATCAGTAAAATTAACTGCAACAAATGTGCTTTTTTCTTGTGAGCTGCACTGCTGCTACTGGGTTGGATCAGGGACCTCTGGGCACTCAATGCCATTTGTCCCTGCATCACATATAGATTTTATAGCGACAAGAAATAAATGCAAATTCAAATAATTTTTCGGGCCTCGATGGTTATCGATTGGTATTGATGTGTTATTGAGAAATAGGTCTATTGTTACGAATAAAAATACCTGACAGATGCATTTCCAGGCTTTTCCACTTCCTATAATAGTAATTACATATATATATCTATATGTGGAGAGAGAGAGAGAGCATTAGATCTGCGGTTTGCCTTCCCCACTCGAGAAATAGTTGGTATGCCTCTGGTACCAGAGGACTAAGAATTGTCTACCAACGTACACTGAACTCTGTAATGTACACCCAATGTTCAGCGCACATTTTGCATGTTCCAAATGTAGTGTGTAAAATGTTATTAATGCACAACATAGTATTACAAGGACAATAATAATGATAACCAAAGTATTGCTCATATGTAGCCTATGCCTGCACAGCCCCTGCGTTATTGGCTGATAGCACTTTCATCAACACAAACTGTGCTTTATTTCTCAGTAAAGTTCATGTGATCAAGGGTATATCACAAGACCCACACCACCCTCCAAGCAGCTGGTGTTGCCAGCTCACACAGTAGCTGCTGCATGTCCAAGCGAAATAGCTCAGTATGCCTCAAATGCATGACAGCCAGCACCTTGTGCATGAGACATTTTTCCCATCCCCACATGCCTTCAGTCATTAGGCATCAGATTTGCAATAACTAGCTACAGAAGTTGGTCATCACCCACTAAAGTGGCCACATACCAATGGGGGCAGAATGCAAACATGCTTGTGCACTATGCTTTGGGTGCATAGAAACCAGTGGTCAAAATTAACCCAAAGTCCTCCATTATAGCATTCCTCATAGCCTTAATTTAATTTTAGGTTGGTGATCAAGACACTGGCTCATAAATGTGTCCACATAAGAGAAGAATTCATAGACAGCAGTAAGATGCAAACAATGTGTAAATGTAAATGCAGCCATTTTATACCCAAGAGTCTACAGAGAGCATTCCAACATTTGAGTATTAGGTAATGGCATTTTACATCCCAAAGCTATACCTGGGCTATGATATATGCCAACGTTGAGACTCTAGGTCAACTTTTTTTTTTTTTTTTTGCATATTACAATCTTAGTAGGTGGAGTTCCTGCATTCTATCCCCCCTAGCACACAGGAATGGAACCGCTGAGCAATACTCGACATCTACATAACTGTTAGCATATACAAGAGGTTCGGAGTGAAGATCATGCGAAGTCTATAATAATTGGCTACCACTATATGGCACCAAATGTGAAACCCATATGTAAACTCAGCGAGAGTGACTTAAAGCCTTGAGACAAATAATCACTGAACAAAGCATCAATAAACATTCTTTTTTCTGTTTTATTTCATTATACATAACACTTGGGCTGGAAAAGGTTTCTTAACATACAACCAAAGCACCAAACCAAAGTTTCATGGGCATCAAACAATAAAAAGGAGCAGAAAAGAGTTACTGGGTACAGGGTCCTCTGGAAACATACTATCATCTGTCCATATTTTACAGAGAGTCTGTATGAATATAAAAGGCAGACATACAAAATTGCATAAGTTTTGCAATACAGTGAAAGACATTTCCTCCCACCAAGTTTGGAACTGTCTTCATAAAAAGCACCAATAAGAACTCAGCAAAAACTAGCACTCCAGAGCATTTCAAGAAGCATGTTTACCACTTCACATGATTCACATACATTTTTCTTTGCTGATGTATTGAAAACATGGATAAATGAGACCACTGCTACCTTGGATGGGCGTGAAACAGCTACTCCAATTCAAAATCATAAGCAGTCATGAGAGTGTACACACTATCAAGCACATGCAGGGAAACCTAATCAGGAGTTCATACTCTAGCACTTATGCAGTTAAAAAAACATTGAAATAAACCTACAAGCTCCATGCTTTGTAATATCAAGCACCAAAAAACAAGACAGGGGAGGGGGGGGGGGAAATAGCAACCTAGAAATTGCGTTGCTGCAGCATATAACTACAACAAAAAACGACCATTTATGGTATGCACCAGAATGCTTCATGGGATCCTAAATGAAATTAGTGAAACATACACCTACATATAAGAAAGTTCTCTGGCTTGGAACAAAGCCATTTTTCTGATAAAAAGGGAAGAAAAAAAAATTGTGCCCCATCACCACATCCATAAGCTCAGAAAAAAAAAAAAAAAAAAACTTCGAGCAGCAAGTTTCAATCACAACTGAAAGCAGCAATGAAAAAAAAAAAAAAAAAAAAAAAAAGAAGCATTGCTTTGATCCACACAGCTTTGCCTTCAAGAGAATCACAAGAGCTATCACAACACGACTGGGAATGTAATGCACAGGAGAGGGCTAACACGACAGCAGTTGACTCGTACCGACGCCGACTACCGTGGAAGAGTCTGCAGCCTGTTCAAATAACTGCTTTTGTATTCAAGTACAGTGTACACTTCACATGAGCATCCACAACCAAAAGTGGCCAACAGGTCAAAACAACCCAACAATAGTACAAATTAATAGCAGTAAAACTGCGATAACGTTTTCTTTTTTCTGAAGCAACAACAAAGCCAAAGCTATGCACAATCCCTTTCCGCTCAGAAAATGGAACTGGTTTTGGCAGCACAGAAGCTAATACACAAAGACTTCACAATACATTGAAATGTCAAGCAGCCAAGAAAAAACAAAACAAAAATAATGTCAAACTTCTAAGCTTGAAGTTAAGTATAAGCCTTCAATGAACCTCTCCTGTGTTGATAAAATTGTCACCCAACATTTGAGGCACAGAAAAACAAATGTTTACGGGAAAAAGAACCAAAGCCAAATGCACCAGCTATGCAAAACTGTGCCCTTTATCATGAAAGCTGAGCAAGGTCAAAAACATAACGATGTAATTCATTTAAGTTATTCAGAAGAACTGACTACATAAAAATGAAGTATGCTTACTAGCAATTAGCCTATGCATGATATAAGCTTTAAGTAGACAGAATTAAGCAGTGGCAAGGCTTTGACAAATAAAGAATGTACAAGAGCATAGATGGAAAGCACACACCACTTGGTAATGCCTCAAAGAAAATTCACACACACACACACACACACACACACACACACACACACACACACACACACACACACACACACACACACACACACACACACACACACACACACACACACACACACACACACACACACACACACACACACACAAAAGGCTGTTGACTACTTGCGCAAAAGACGCTACAAGCGTACAACAGGCATTCAATATTGTTGTCATATAGCAGACAAAAAATGTGATCAAGGTACACAGTGAGTAACGACTGCAAAGTAAAAGCACAGGAAACGAGAGAAACAAAAGAAATGTGCCAGAAAATAAAGTTCCTATGGTGTATAAGCATGGTGCGTGCACGCACATGCACACACACACACACACACACAGACACACACACATACATGCAGTTGTACACACAGTCACAATGCTGGATGCAAGCATATGTGGACAGGATTGCCACGCTCCACCATCTACGCTGCCTATATAGAGTCCTAGGTGTTCCCCGTTAGGGCATACTACAGGAATGTATTTGGTGCAGTTGTGACACTGGCAGGTCAGCTGTATATGTACACAGAACTACGCAACCTAGACTTAAATAATATTTGAAATAACACTTAAAGTACTCATTCAAATAAACTACGACTCAGGAATTGAGGCTAAAACTAGTAGAAGAGAAAGGAAAGGCAAGTTGATGTATTGAGTGTTTTTATTAAATGCCCTATTGCACTTTTTCACACACGGCGAAGGACTGTCAAGAAACTCACAGCTAAATTCAAGAGGGTCTTCATGCAGCAAAAGCGTATTTACAGTCACTCACATAAACACACAAACTGAGCTCTAAACATGCAGATGAAAAAAAGTGAGCCGGCAATGAACCTTGACAAAAAGATGCAAGCTTGCAAATACCCACCAAACTCCACCCAGCCAATCTGATATTTTCACCACATTTGCAGGTGTGAACAAGCTGACATTTGTTCCTACAGTGTGTGGAGTGGTATTTGGTAGACAAGACCCTATCCATTACTCTCTTCTCATCTGAGGTTACCTGGTGGGAGAAATTTCAATCTCTGAAACACTTCCTTATACGGCCAACTAGGGTATAGCAAACATGGCTTCTCCTTTATACATTTGGACTTAGACTAAATGAAGTTGTACTTGTAACCAAAAACTTTATCAAATAAAAAATTTAATTAAACTGAAGTTTAGATGTTGTAGCAGTGCAATTTAGTACTTATGTTGCTGCAACACACCTGTTGGCTAGCATGCAGAGAAATAACATCTTAAAAGAATTTACATGACAACTAGGGTGATTATCATACAATTTAGGTGTTCAAACTATAGATGTTTAGCCATGTGAAGAAGTAAGGCACAAAAAAAATAATACCTCTTCATTTTGATTGTTATTCATTCATGGTGCTTATGATGCAGCAAGATATTTTGAACCTTATCGAGCCCATTACATTAAACTAAGCAAAAAAGCATGCCACCATGCAGAGCATGTTAGCATGATGCATGCTAATCAGAGCATGAAATGACCATTAACACTGTAGCGTCTCAAAAACGGCATCTTGATGGAAACAAAGTGCTGTAGGTATGAAACCGACTTACTTTGTGCCCATTAAATCAGAACTAGTTATTTGTTTTGTAGATGGAAATGGTATTTGATTACTTGTAAAGCTAAGGGCCACCCTTCTGTAGTTCCTGCACAAAGGACATTCTCTATAATGTAGCTTCCGCACGTCGAACACCATATCCACATTTCACTGTCCCAACATTGAACTTGATGAATTTTTGTGTGGGCTATTATTTTACTGTTTGCATTGTAATTGGTGTGCGAGCAGGTGCCATGAGGAAGCCTTGAATGCGATGACACTCAATGAACAGAAAGCATGATAAAATCACCTTAAGCTAGTACAGCCTGGTACTGCACTTACTGCCTGGTATACCCCGAGGGGGCAAGCTGTTAGAATGTGAGAGGCAATCATCAAGTTTAAAATTTTATTTATCGCTACAGTAGAGATTAAAAAAGGCGTGATAACAGCACAGCCCCATATGAAACAGAAGCAAGATGTTCCCATGTTCCATTTACTATGTTATCACTTAGCTCTGGTCACATTTTGTGATTACGGTTAAAAAACTACCTCAGTAAATAAGTACTCAGGAAAGTAGAGGCTCATGCCCTTGCTGCTCATGTGTTCCAGTGTGTGCCCATGAGCATTAATGGAACACATTCAATGTCAGTGTTGACAAGCTGCCAGACTGGCAAGTGGCACAGCAGTGCACCTGCCACTTCCAAGTGGGTCCCTCCGGAGGTTGCCAAAATATGCATGTTATATGCAAAGGCTTAATAAAAAAATGCAATGCAAAAATTACTTTGTTAAATTGTGACAAATGATGCATGGTTTTCCAAAGAGTAGGGGAACGAAAAAAAAGTTCACAAGATAGAAATTTGTTTTAAATTGAGGTCTGACTGTACACTCCTTTGCTTATCCCTTAGGCTGCTTGGACATGTCAGAAAACAACAGAAAACTTATTACGAACAGCCCTATAACTATATCAAACTAAACCAAACGAGAACCAAATGTTACTTGCAATAATAATAATAATAATAGTAATATGCTTGTTGTGTTAAACACAAACAAGTTAGCTTCATGCCTGCCTCAAAATTTGGGCAGGCTATCAGTTATGTGCCACACAATTCCAGCAGCTCAGTAAAAACATAAACCCCTGTAATACAGTGCAGTTTAACACACAACACGCATGCTAAAAAGCTAGTGTTATGGAATGGTACCCATTTTACTTCCACAATGCTCAAAGCTGCTAAGCTTAACAGCAATGTTCAAATGCTAGGCAACTGGTGTAACAGAGATGCTTTCTGAATGGCAAGAATAGAGCCCCTAAACACCTCTATAAAAGCACTCAGCCCCCTTGACCACGGCTACAAACCTTTGACACAAGCTCGCAACCACCTACAAGAGAGGAGGAATAAAATCACTGGTATTCTACAATCATGACTTTGTGTCATATTGAGCAGAGGCACTGGCCCCAGGACCCATAACTCACACGCACGCACGCACGCACGCACCACGCACAGCACACACACACACACACACACACACACACACACACACACACACACACACACACACACACACACACACACACACACACACACACACACACACACACACACACACACACACACACACACACACACACGAAAGCAAACACATTTTCCCTATTGGTTCTTCTACATGAGCAGATTTCTACACAACACTACCGAATGCTGCGTAAGGGGGGTTCCGGTCATATGTACAACTTTTCACAAGCTACTTTTATGCAAAGACAGGCTTAAGTAATTTCATAAAAGTTGCAGCTCAAATTCCCGAACATTTTCTTTAACACTGGCAAAAATATGACTACACTAAGAAGAGTGCCTCTACATTCAATGTATAAAACAATAAAACTTTTGTCACACTGTTCCACAGGTAAAGAATGTCTGATTTAATAGTTATTGCAACAGCATGGTAAAAAGAATACATGAAGTAACTCGCCAGCTCCATGAAACAAACCACCCAAGTACTGTACATGCACTCTCAACTTGGTGAGACACATCAAGCTCATTAGACAGGAGACACACATTAGTGACACAGACACACCCAAACACAAAAGGGAAACAGACATGACTTGACCAGCATCCAATCAGACGTCGACAATGTCGTCCGCTGGTGGAGCCGAAGGTGCACCCTCCGACTCTCCTTCTGCCTTCTCCTTGGCCAGGGATGAAGTGGCCATGCCTGATGATCGCAATGAGGAGCCTGCAAAAAATGCAGCCCTGCTGGCAGCAGTGGAGGTGGTTGATGACACCAAGGACCCGTCTGACGAATCTTTGCTGTATATCCCCACTCGTTTCCATGGCGCCCCTTCAGAAGCTGGGAAGACACCAATGAGCTCTTAGCGACGTTGTCATTGCCAACATTCTTTTTAAAAGAAATACACAAGAACACAAAAGAAGGAAAAGAAACAAAGTAAGACATTTATGAACATTCACAGTCAGAAGATTAAGCTGAATGCAGGTAAGCTTGTATGTTTTTACATTCAAGTTTGTATTCACATTTAAAATCATTCATTCATATTACAATAAAAAAAGTTTACACCAGTTCAAACAGCCTGAAATAATAATAAATTACTGCATGTAGACCACAGCAATGTCACTTCTGTCAAAGAGATAGTGGCAGCTATGAAACACATGAAAGCAGCAATCCTGATTCCAATTGTCTACGTAAAAAATTTTAAAAAGACGGGGAGGAAAGCTATTTGCTAACGGGTGGGGGCAAAGTGCTGCATCTCCAGCAAGTGAACACCTGAACTATACTGTAGCAGGCAAGTACGTGCGTGTGCACACACACACACACACACACACACACACACACACACACACACACACACACACACACACACACACACACACACACACACACACACACACACACACACACACACGTGTTCCCTTATGACAGTGCATGTCTTGTGCATTTCCTTTTATCTCTTCTTTTGTCTGTGTTATGTTGTTTTTAAGAAGCCCTATTCTGTACTCATCGCTTATTCTTTCAAAAATTTTTCCAGCAGTCACTCAACAAACAATGCATGCTTGCAGACTGGAACATCGGGAAGGAAATCCCGCTTCCGAAGTCAGGTACTATACTATTTACACAACACTTAAAAATACATTGCCTAAAACGGTAGATGACTAGCTAAACACGAAATATACCACTCTTGGCGAGATATAAAGGGTAAACGCAAAAATTCAATTATGAAGGGTAGTAAGTGAGAAAATGTAAATATATTTCATGATGGCAGCACCATGATCAAACATAGGAAACAGCACCCTGTTGGAGCGCGGTTACTCAGCGGCTTCTAAATGTTTGTTTTGTCGGCATCCACACTTGCCTCGTCATTGGGCGTCTGATGATAAAGCCGACAGTCAAGGCTGCACAGCCATAGTCTCATTATTGTTTTTATAAATTATTTCTCTTCCTTGTTGCCAGCAACAAATTCCAGTGCCTGCAGATGCTCCCAGAGCAGCAGAGTTTTGGCAGCTTTTGTATTCTTTGGTCCAATCCTTTAGCGTCCGCAATGTCATAAATTTGTGGTTTGCCGTGAAAACTTGAGACATTAACGTCTCACATTAATGTTAATGCCTGAAAACTTCAGACATTAACTGCAATTTTCTTTGTTATTATGTGCAATTTTATGTTTTCTTGCAGGACAAAGCGTAGATGGAATTTTAATATGGCAGATGATTGGTCTAGCCCGGCTCCTTTATAACATCTCTTTATTGGACTGCAAAAGGAAGCATTGGCCTTTTGGGGCTTGATTTAAAGAAAATAAAAAGCTTACATTTATTGCTGTTGTCCAAAGAGTCTGCTTCATCTGGTGTCCTAGCTCTTGTCCTCAGACCTTCATCACTGGAAAATTCTCCTAAAATAACACAAACACAAGTAAAACAGTGAGGATATACTTAAGGGGATGCAATGAATCAGAAAAAATAAATAAGCGAGCATAAATTATGAGTCAGCTGTCTACTGTGGGGCCACAACCACGGTGTCAGACCGAACTGGAACTGAATAGAAAACCAGAGCTGAACCATTATTTTCAGCTGAACCGGAAGCGAACTGAACCAATATTTCGCTGTCAGGTGAAAGCTGATGAATGACCTGTCTTTCACACTGAGGATCATCAGTAGGGTAAGACGTTGAGACGAAGCAACAGTCGTCACAGTGAAAAAGCTCATGTCTTAATGATTGAAAAGGCTAAGCATGTCCGCAGCTTGACAAGGTGCATGCTCATCGCCTTTTTTTACTATTCACGGAATTGTGCATTGGGAATTCTTCCCAAATGGCGTGACGAGCAACAGCGAGCTTTGCTGTCAATTTTGACGGCGTCTGAGGGAGGCCGTTCGGGGGAAATCGGCCCGATCTGGGGCACACGAGGAGCTGGATGCTACACGATGACAATGCACCTTGTCATATATCACTCCGCACACACAAGTTTCTCGCCGGAAAAAAAAAAACATGGTTTCTACCCTACACGTCAGATTTGGCTGCCACTTATTTCACTCTTTTTCCAAAATTAAATACTCAGCTCAAAAGTTACCATTTTAACATGATTTCTTAAATAAAGCTCAGATCGCAAAAGCTAAAAGAACTGTAAGCACTTTATTGATTCCGTGAATGGCTTTTGCAAAGATTGCTATTTCGTGACTGTGTGTTGGCCGTAGCATCCACTGAAGTTAATAATTTGGTGCTGTCAATTGTAGGCAAATAAATGTGATCTGTCTCTTTAAACCTCTCTGGCACTGTAATTCATCCCCATCCTATTCCCTCACATTCTTAAGGAAAATACAAAACAAGTTTGAAAACATGGTTGCGCGTAAGCTGAGACAAGCTCAGAGAAGAAAAATAACACTTCATGCAGTGTCCGAAATGCCGCATCTTAAAGGAAACTAAGCGATCACGCCAAGAAGCATAAGATCACGACCAACTTCCACTTCTGGCCTGACGTCATACTTTATTCTTAATTTTTACGCTTGATAGAAGTTGTCCCCTCAACACACAGATGGAGACTGTTGCAACACGTTGCCATTTTCTAGACATGTGGGCTTCTATAGAAGCTTTGCTACCAGTTTACATATACCTTGGTATGACACCAATTTTGTGTTTAGTTTATTTTGTTCTATTAGAGGGCTGCCGACCCCGATACTACAGCACAGTGGAACAATTCCTTGAACGTGGGAGAAATAACTAGTTATACCTTCCCTTAATGTGACCTGTTCAAAACTCGCAATAAATGGAGCATGGCTTCTTGGCATCAAGTTTGTTTATAAAGGTTCTTCTACACATCAAAAAAATCACAGGTAGTATTCACTAATCATAAACTGTTGACACATGTATCAGTTAGCCTAGTGCAGGCTATACAACATAGAGCACCACAAAGCCCCCTTGAATGCAACAATTTAAAACAGCATATGGCTTCTCCTGTGATTTTTTTTTTTATTTAGTGCCCGTAGAAAAGAAAATGTTCACAGTAGTTCTAATAATCCATTGTAAACATTCCTCTTCCCTCTTTCCAAAAGGCCTGATGCATTGGCAGGAGACCTTCGATTCCTTTTTTGCTTAATAAACGTTTGAAAGCGCATGCGCACCCATACAGGTATAGGCGTTTGTGTATATGCCTATATGTGAAGCCACTCATTCTGGCTTCAGCCAAAGGATTCTGCTTTTAAGCAACAGTGCATACACAACCATCCATAATAGCTATGTTGACGAATGTGGTACTTCTAATGCCACTACACAAGAACCGAGACAGGACCTTGCCCTTTTGTTTCAAAGTCAGAACACCGTATACATTTATGCCCTTTTGTACAGTGCATGAGGTCACTGGTTAATGGTAGGCAGGTGATGGATAGGCTAGGAAAGAACTCTATACCTTTCTGGCACAGCACATATCAGTTGCACACAAACAAACTTTCTAGTAAAAAGCAATTTTTAAGCAAGAAACAACTTTGCTGACATCAGAATTAAGAAAAATCTGGAGATTTGTACTAAAATTTTAAATGTTGGCAACTTAAATAAGAATTTTACAAGACACTCAATTAAACTTGAAACAAATTGGCACACTGCTTACAATGCAAAAGGCATGAACTCTTAGTATATGCAAAATAACTGATAACAACCATGTCATTTCTGTTACCATAGCACACAGCAGCTTTACTAACTGCCACCTGATTGATATGCCTCTTAAGAAAACAGCTTACTTTCATTAGATATCCATTCTGTTCTCCATAGTATATATTTGCTACATGCAAAAGAAACCACCACTCAAAAGTCTAGAGTGTGTTCTGTCATCCTCTCTTTGATGTGTTTTTTTTCCCCACTAGTACGTTTATTCCAACAAAATGTATTACGACAACATATCTTCTTTAAAAATGTACACCTTTTTTTTTTAGAACACCTTTTACGAGATCAACTGAATACTGTGCTGGTAAAATCCAACAAAGCAAACCAGATTTCACTGCAAAGTTGGATATAAAACTACCATATTTATCGAGAATGCTACCTCAAAATTATGAATGCAAGACTTATTCTGTGCGTGTGATTATGCCCGATGTTTTCAGTTTATATTCACTAGACTCAATATAGGGAACAAAAAGAACCTGTTTAATAAGTATCCACTTAAAAGATAGTTGCTCAGTTGCCATAGAGCCTAACGCATTGTCTGACCGCTTAAGCCATAGTGGCTCCTCGTAAACCTACTGGTTATTGTGCACCGTGATCATTTTTTGTCGCATAGTAGCTAACTGTACCGCCTTGACTCGCGGTGTAGCTGACGCTGCACTGTACCAGATAAGACATTCTGCCTTTTCAGAAAGTGCAGAGACTGATCCACCAATGATTCCAGATATGGCATGGGAGTAGTGATGCCTATACTGATAAGCATTGGAAATGCAGAGGCAGACTGCAACAGCATTTCGTGCAAGCATCTGTTTTTTCATGCCTGCGCCACAAAGCCACTGAAAGGAGCACCTGATTGACCCAATTATAGCCAAACGTATTGCAATAAGCATCTTCACCTATCTCCCAAGCAGCGTATGTGGCATAGTGTGTAGTGGCATTGGAGGCATATGGCACACTTTTAATAAGCGATAACCAAAAGGCATCACCATTCTATGCCACATCTTTGAGTGGAGCCAATGCAAGTGTGCTCTGCTAGCAAAAACGAAAGCAGCCCTTAGCCACTGTGTTGGCTCAAGAAGTCATGCACCACAATCGTGCATCATGTGCGCAACAAGGAGTGGCACGGGCACCAAAAGACGCATGCTTGCACGAAATGCTGGTGCAGTTTGCCGACAAACCCGCATGCATACAAAAAACGTCCCAGCAAAAGGATGGTGTACGATTAAAAGGTGGCACGCTGCACACAAATTTTCCTGGACTGGCACCACGCAGCAGCAGTTACTGCGTTTCAAAGAAGCGGCACAGGTTCTAGCTCAGTAGATCCTTATACACATACACACATCAGGGAAAGCTCAGAGTGGATACATCGCCCACTCTGCCACTGGGCTCTTTACTAAAGTTTTTAAATGCAGTTTGGTATTTCCTGTTTTCTATTGCATGGTTGTACGAAAAAGCTGGAATTATTCCAAAAAATTCCAAATATTCCAAAGGCCAAAAAATTTAAATAAACATAATACATAAAAATAAAAAAAACTTCTAGTGCATATCTTAAACTAACATTTACTGTGACATCACATTCTGTACTTTGTTGACGGTGCACGTAGAGAGACAGAAATTTGAACTCACCACATAGTGTGTACAAAACCATTTAGTGTATTACAACCATATGAAGCAATCAGACAAAGTCACAGAACGCATAGAGGTGGGAGCTGAACCCAACTGCGCGGTGCTTTATACCATTAAACGAACACTAAAGGCAAATATTAAGTCAAGGTGGACTGTTAAAATACTATTACAGAAACCTCACAGTGTTTGTTTCAAGCCAAGAAAAGATTTAGTTTAACAGAACATCGCGTCTGAAGGGTTCGCCATACCTTTAGCACGATTCAAATCGGGGAGTGGGAGTGGAGATGTTGCATGCTCCACCACTGCCCTTTACTGCTGTCGGTGAGTAGAACAGCGCCCGACAGACTGTGCTATTTTTTGCGCCCAAAACACAAATGCGCAGCCATAGAGAAACCGAGCCAAGACAGAGCGTTCGATTTGCCGCAGCATCTGCTCTTGGTCAAGCGGCGTGGACCGTTCGGGCGTCCTGCTTCATCGCATAGACCTTGCATTCTCTGCTACGTGCAGTTTTTGCGAGTTATGTGGGCCAACAAAACCAGTGCAGCACTACGCGATAATGAAACCTTTCAACCATTCGCGCCTTTGTCAAGGATATAATCTTAAAAAGGTCTTGTTTCTAAGAATCGAACAGAAGTAGACAAGTACCATTTTCTTCTGTCTTGTAACGCAATGCAATGATCTCTTTATTACGAGCGGTTGAGTACTACTGACAGAATTATAATGAAGAGTGCCTACGTCATCGGCCTAGCACTTGAACGTCTTGGCAGAGTCTTAAATACATCCAACATTTACCTCAATTTCTTGATTGCTAAAGCTGTGTTCACGATAATATTGATGCTTTAGACATTCTTGAGCATTAATCTATCACTTTAGCTTGACTTTATATTTGCCTTTAGTGTCCCTTTAAGCTACCACAGTGGCTGTCCTCCCATCAACTTTCTTGGGTGCTTGTGTACGTGTAGAAGGGCCCTGACTTTGGCAGCCTTCGAGCCATGAGGTATCATAATAGTGTTTATTGGCCAGATGCCTTTTCCCAGGTTAATGTACTAAGCCATGCCTGCCACTAAAAGGATGTTCCACACCTGCTGCCATGGTTATGGGTGATGCTGGCTAACATTCCCAGGGCTTATCTTGTACGCGTACATACACACACAAATACCCAAGACAGTTGACAGGAGGCTGGCCACCGTGGTAATGGTAAAGCACCGAACGCGTAAAGTGGAAGATGTAGGTTTGGCTCCCCCCTGTGGCAAGTCATCTTTTTGTCCACTTTTATTTCCCATTTTGTTACTATTTACAGCTTCTAATAATAATAATAATAAAACCATTAATTTCCCTTATGCTTTCTCTGGCTCCATTGTTTGTTTGCCTTGTATGGTTGTAACCACGGTGGAAGAACAGAGACAGGTGTCTGAACAAGGCTGCCGTGCCGACGACTTTTTCTGTCGTGGTTTACGTCTGTCGGCAGATGGCGCGGATCATTGGGGGGTCAACGACAGCAGCTGGTGCAGCGCACGGGGCTCCTCAAACATGCGTGCGTAAAAGAATTGCTAGTAAATTGTCCCATATATGCCTGCGTACCAGTCTAAGCATCTGGCGAGCCTTTGGGAAGCAAGCTTAGGTATATCCTCTTAAATACCTAAGCTTAGTAGCGCTAACTCAGACTTAATGTGATTCGCAACTCGTGAAAGTCCACTGTAGAGACTCAATTTTGGTGCGCAACTTTGTACCAAAGTGCTCAACTTTGGTACAAATGCAAAACCATCCGGCTAATGCAAAGTTTTTCAAGCGCACATAAGGTGAGAAACCACGGCTTGCCAACTGCAGTGACGTTCATGGAGAGCATGCATGCCAAGTACGCACATTGCTACTAACCACGTAAATTACTTTTAATATTCGTTATTTTAATCTAGATTATCTAGCAAGTAACTATATCCTAATCTTTTATTTATGCCGAGTAGTGTCCACCCAGTGTACTGAATGCTAACACGGCATGCTGGGGCGAAAATTCAAGGAACACAAATGCACGAATGTACAGACATTTCCTGACGGGATATATATTAATGTCTGAAACATGACGGCTAAAATAATGTGATAATGATTGTTCGTGACCAAAATTATGTTTAAAAGTATGCAGAAACTCCACTGGAGTTGTCTAAGCATGTGTAAGCATACCCTCAAATTTCAGTTGGCCCACCCCCAAATTTCAAATTTGCCCATACCCAAATTTCAAGTTGGCCCACCTGCAAATTTAAGCTGGCCCACCCCGACTACACTTTTCCATGCATTTTCTATGGAACCCTAGTATCACTATGGGTATTATCTCAGATAAATTTTTTTTTTTCCAATTGTTCCTTATTGCTATAAAGCTACCAATCATGTACATTTACATGTCTTAACTTCACAAATTATGCATTTTTGTGCAGATACAAGGCATTACACTTTTCGCATGATGGGCTGGGGTAGCAGACGACAGGAAATGATGACCCCCCCAACACTGCAGCACTCTTGCTGGCAAAACGATGAAGCCCAAACAAAGTTGTAGTCAGCTCAGTCTGCAGACAGATGGCGCCGTTCAGACACCTGCCTGTTCCCTCAACATGGTTGTAACTAAAAAAAAAACCTCTCTGTCCCTTTTCTTGGTTAGTGTGTCGTCATGCCGCATACCCGCCAGGTACGCATGAACAAGGTTCCAATGTGTTATTTTGAAGTGCAAAGCTGCCTTTAGTTCCTTCACCACAACAGACCAATATACATGACTATTTCGTGGCATGCCCAATGTCACGGGTACTCCCCGAGTTTTGACACTGATAATATGGCATCAAGAGACAACAGCGCTGGAGATTTGCATTTCTTGCCATCAGATGTGACCAAAGAGTGCCCAGCACCACCAAAACAGACACTACACATGTGATCCAACTTGTCATTTGGGCGCTGGTGGCAGACGGCGCCACGGTATGTCCTCGCGTGACCGATAGGGCTCACTGGACATGCACTTGTGGTTGAGTTGTTTTTGTTCTGCGATTGCTTCGTAGTGTAAAAAAAAAAAAAGAATTTTAATAACGTATTGCACCAGATACATACTCGAAAAGAGCATTCACATGATCTTCAAATGTGTTTTCTTAATCACTAACCAACAAAAAATCAAGGGTTTGCTGACCTTTTGGCCTCCATATTTTACTGAACACTTTCAGTTCATGAGTAAATAAATTTATTTCAGATAGAAAGTTCTCCAAAACTGCCTTCCTTGTCTTGCTTCTTTGGATATGCTTACCTTGAGATTTGTTTGTTTAAATAAAATAAAAACATTTTGGCCATAGGGTATTACCATAAAGGTCTCCAGGCTTTGCCTTAATTTTTTTCTGAAAAGATTTACAATCATTATTCTGCCAAGGAATCCTTGGTTGTGGAATTTCCTTATCTTGCATGATTTTCATTCTCAGGAACATTTACAGTATCTTGATCTTAGGACTATATTCGTTGACCAGTGTGGGCTTACTGAAATATGAATGCTTTCCAATTGCAACAAGGTTTAAATGTTTGCTGCCCTGCAGCTTGCCATTAACTTTCAGGAGGAGGTCAATGCTTGCCATCTTCACTGCTTTATAAGCCTGGGGTAATTGCGTCTGATAAGCATTTTGTGACAAAAAATGGTGGTATGACTTGGACTATCTTTCTTTGGTGTTGACTGCGTATTACATGGTACTGGGTAAATGTTTCTGTGACACAACGAAGCTGTACATTTCATTGCTGTGCCTTTTTTTGAGGGTGCAATCAGAGAGCGAAAAAAAATTTGATTGCCATACACAACACCATTATACGTTCGGCAAGCATTCCAGTTGTCCAACATGGAGCCCAACCAGGGAAGACACGACTGTCGCGTCAATATGGCAATCACGATATTGTTACAATGCGCAAGTCACATATAAAGATGTATTTACACTGTTTACAAGAGAGAACGATACATAAACAAGATGGCTGCCGAGGCCTAGTCCACTTCTACATGTTAAATTGTTTTCTTCTGACTGGCGCCACTCTCGGTTGCGCCGTAACATAACCCCCGCGTGTAAAGGTGCCATCTCAGCGCTAACTAGAAGGCACGAGAACTCGTGGCAAAGTAAGGCTTCAGCCGAGACACATGCACAATGTCAGTGGGGACGCATCCAGTGGAGCGATCTCGTAGTTCACATCGCCAAGCTGACGCAAAAGCAGCGCGGCATCAGCTTTACAGACAAGCCAATGCGGCGACATGGTGTCCATAGGAGGACAATGGAGCCAGGAGGAAATCGAACGTCGTGATGTCGGCTGTCGTACCGGATCTTCTGCGCAGCTTGAGACTCAGTGAGCTGAGATCCGGCAATCTGGCACGCCATGTAAGCCCGGGCAATGACGTTTTCGTTTTGGGCATATTCAGTGGGAGTGTTCGTCGAGGAAGGAAGCAGTGTGTCAAAGGGTGGAGTAGGGTCGACCAAACAGAACGTAAAATGGTGAAAAGCCAGCGGTCTAGTGACAGGACGAATTATAGGCGAAGGTCACGAAGGCTAACGTGCTGTCCCAATCACTGTGGTCGTCAGAAACATACATCAACAGCATTTCTGTCAACATGCGATTCAGCCACTCCATGAGTCCATTTGTCTGCGGGGTGGTAGGAGGCGGAAAGCTTGTGCTTGGCAGAACAGGAGCGAAGGAGGCCTTCAACAACTCGGGACAACAACGTGTGGCCGTGTTCTTGTCACGTTCTTGTGAGCTGTTGGGGTGCGCCGTGATGGAGGATGACATGGTGTAAAAGGAAATCCGCCACCTCGGGCGCACAGTTTGTGGGCAAAGGTCGCGTGATTGCGTACCGGGTTGCATAATCAATCGCGACGACCCACTTATTGCCAAGATTTCGAAAAGGGCCGAGACGATCAAGACCAATGCGAAAGAATGGTTCTGAGGGCACATTGATGGGGTGAAGGCATCCAGCGGGCAGCACAGCAGGTTTTCTGCAGTGCACAGAGCAACACAGGCCTAGCCAGATGAAGCGGCGCCGTACGTGGTCGTAAGTACAAGAAATGTGGAGGTGGCCTGCAGCAGGTGCGTCATGCAACTGCTCAAGAACAGATGTCCGGAGATGGCGAGGAACAACGAGTAAAAATTCTGGTCCTTCAGGGCATAAGCTGCAACAGTATAGAACGTCGTCGCGGAGTACGAACATGTGCAGCGTGGGCTCCGACTGTCCAGAATTGAGACGATCGATGAGAACATGTAAGCAGTCATCACGCTGTTGTTCAGTGGGAATGTGATGCAGATCTGAAATGGCCTGTACGCAAGCGTCGCTGTCATGTGCATCATATTCAGGGTGGTAGACAGGATGATGGGAGAGGCAGTCGGCATCCTTGTGCAAGCTACCTGACTTGAATAAAACAGCAAATGAATACTCTTGGAGCCGTAGCACCTGTCTACCGAATAGTCCAGTGGGGTCTTGAAGTGACGAGAACCAGCACAAGGCGTGGTAATCGGTAACTATGGAAAATGTGCGGTCGTATAAGTAGGGTAGGAACTTGGCTACTGCCCAAACTAACGCCAGGCACTCCTGTTCAGTAATTGAAAAGTTGGCCTCGGCGGGTGACATGAGGCGGCTGGCGCATGCAATTACGTGCTCTTCGTTACGCTGCCAGTGAACGAGTACAGCCCCAATTCCATGGCCACTGGCATCCGTGTGAGGTTCAGTGGGAGCCGATGGATCATAATGAGCCAGTAATGGGGGAGCCATTAGCAAGCGTACGAGGGCGGAAAAGACTTTGGCCTGAGCAAGGCCCCATGTGCAAGTAACGTCCTTCGTAAGTAAGACGGTGAGTGGGCGAGCGGTGTCGGCGAAATTTTTGATGAAACAACGGAAGTAGGAGCAGAGTCCAACAAAGCTTCTTACCTCTGCGGTGGAAGACGGGACAGGAAAGTTCTGGACAACGTGAGTCTTGTCAGGCCCGGGTTGAACTCCAGTGGCACTGACGAGATGGCCAAGAACAGTAATATTAGGACGTCCAAAGTGGCACTTGGATAAGTTTAATTGCAGGCCGGTGTGTTGGAAAACAGCAAGAATGGCCGATAGACATGTTGACTTGCGAAAGTTGGTGAAAAGACAATCACATCGTCTAGATAACACAGACATGTGGACCATTTAAAGCTGCGAAGTAAGGAGTCCATCATTCTTTCGAAGGTTGCCGGGGCATTACAAAAGCCGAATGGCATAACCTTGAATTGGTAGAGGTCGTCAGGTGTGACGAAGGCAGTTTTATCACGGTCCATGTCATCTACCGAGATTTGCCAATAGCCTGATCGAAGGCCTATGGATGAAGAGTACTTGGCTCGGCTCTGTGCAAGCAGTCCAAAGCGTCATCAATACGCGGCAAGGGGTAGACATCTTTGCGCAGGATTTTGTTGAGGTGTTGGTAATCGACAAAAAAGCGCCGACTGCTGTCCTTCTTGACAAGGACAACAGGGGACGCCCACAGACTGCAAGATGGCTCGATAACGCCTTTAGTCAACATCTTGTAAACTTGTCGTAGCGCTTGTCGTTCAGCATGTGAAACACAATACGGCCGGCAGTGTATCGAATTGGCGTCTCCAGTGTAAATACGATGGGTGACCACCGATGTTTGGACTAACGGGCGGCCATAAAGGTATAAAATGTCGCAGTAAGTTTCCAAGAGACGGCGGAGGTCGACAGCTTGTGCAGGAAGAAGGTCAGGTATGATCATCTTGCTAAGATCGTCTGTGACAAGAGCAGGTGAATCAGGGGTTCTTGTAGAGGGCGATGGAATTTCGGCATAGAAAGCCAATACCTTGCTATCGTTGATAGGCAAGATGTCGCCCAAAGAGATGCCTCTGGGAACAATTTGATGCGAGCAGTTAAAATTAAGGAGAGGAAGCGAAGTCCAATTGCCTGTGATAGTGAGCACGGTATGGGGAACGGCCAAATTCTTTTCAAGCAGTTTGTCAGCGGTGGGACATAGCACATAGAATCCGTCAGGAATAGATGGAAACAATAATACAGTGAAGTACGTAGTGGCTTGAGGCGACAGGCAGATATCCCCGGGAGAGCATAACCGTGGTGGTGTCACTGGTGGACTATAACAACCGTGGGGCAGTTCAAGCTGAATGAGACTAGACGCGCAGTCAAAGAGGGCTGAATGGGACAATAAAAAGTCTAAACTGAGTATAACGTCATAGGGGTATTGTTCCAAAATGGCAAACAATACAGTGGAACCTCAGTTAAACCGTACCCGTTTAAGCCGTAGTTTCTTATTAAATGTAGTTGAGAGGGATCCCCGACTCGGCTACCCTTTAATGCATTTGGTACCCGCTTAAGCCGTAGCGGTACATTGTGTACCTGTCGGTTAATGCGTACTATTCACTTGTCGAATGCCAATCATACTCCTCAGTTGCAGTCTCGCGCTACTTTGGCCAACCAATTCTGCACGGAGCGCACCAGGCGTGAGCTACACGTTGCGTGTCTATGCACAGATCTCCATGGCCATTGCGGAGCCTAGCCTCCAAGCCGTGCTGCGCACAATCTTGGATTAGTAAACTTGGAGGCCATGGCAGAGCGATCTAGCGAGATCCTGTTGTCTGTGAGTGCTCTCGCGAGATCCTGCACGACACCGTTGCTGGCGAGAGCAGTCAGAGCAACCGCGGACGTGCGCACATGTGCGCAGTTGTTTTGTTTGCCAGCCGTATAGGACGTGTGCTGAACTTTGCGACAGTGATTTGAGAACGTGGCGTGATCGTGACAGGACTGACTGAACTTCGCGACAGTGATCTGCGGATGCGGTGTGATTATGACAGGACCGGACAATTTCGAACAGGCAAGTGAAGCATCGTGTGATGAGCATCAAAGAAAAACTGGAGATAATCAATGCCATCCAACGTGGAGCAAAGAAGTCCTTGTTGGCCCGGGAAAAAGGGCTGCCACTGAGTACTGTCAGTGGTATTTGGACAGCGCGAGAGAAGGTGCTGAATGGTGCACCGTCCAACCTCAAGTGTTACCGTTTAAGGGGCTCAAGTTACCCAGACGTCGAGGAGGCTTTGGTGCATTGGCTGGAAAATGTGAGAGCAAAAACTTGTGAGGAAAGCATGGTTGTGCTAACAGGAAAAGAAAGACTTGGAAAGAAAAGTAGGAAATGATAGGTCGGGCACTGAACTTCAACTATTTTATTCTTACAGCAGAGCAAGAGGCATTCAACAAATGCCCATGCGTGTGACAGTGTCGTCTAAGGCATGGGTTCTCAAAGTGGGTTCCGCGGAACCCGGGGGTTCCGCAGGCCCCTGCTCGGGGTTCCGCGAGCCACTAATAAATTTTCCGTGGTCCCGCGCTCGCCAAGTGGCGAAAACGGCGAACACGAGGTGCGCTTGATCCACAGAACCTCAATTACCTATGCCCGAGTGTCAAAAAGCACATTACAGTGCGTAACGGCAACGCGCGAACTGCGCAATAAATCCGCAAGCAGCTTGTAGCCACCCAATCTCCGAAAACGGGCAGCCATAGAAAGGGCAGCGCGCCTAAATCTCGGAGGCTCTAACTTACCACCGTGCGCATTTCTCCCGTTTGTAGATAGGGTAGGTGCCGATAGCGTGCGCACTGATGTTATACTTCGGAGGAATAAAAAAAAACTGATGCGCGGAGCACCACAAGTGCGCGCCGCAAAAGAGCTAAAACGGCGTTAGCGTCCAAAAACGAAGCGATGCAGTCCTCATTGGTATGGTCCTCAGCGGCAGTCGTACGCTATACGTGACTGACAGCAACGCCGGAACTCTTCGTGCCTAATTGTGTCCTCAAAGCCTTTATTCTTGCGTTAATCGCCGCGCGTAACACCGCGTTGGCGGCTAGCCGCGTGCCTTCATAAGTGCGTAATCGCGATCTATGATCGCGTCGATAACCAGCACAGTTTCGTCCGCAGCAGCGGTTGCGGAAATAGTAGTTTCGTTTTGACGGTGCGCGCGTCGGCTGCGTGCCTTTCGCAGCGGCGTAGTCGCCATCCATGATCGCGTCGATAGCGACCGCGGTTTCGTGCGCACTTGTTGCAGCAAAGGGCAGTTTTGTTTTGACTTGGTGAGTGCGTCGGCCGCCTGCCTTCTGAACTTGCGCAAGGTCGCCGACCATGATCTCGTCGATAACGGCCGCGGTTTTCTCCGCAGCGGTTGCGGTAAGCAGTAGTTTCGCTTTGACTCAGTGCAAAGCTGTCGAAGATGAAGAGCACCGGCTACATCGCGATGGGCGGGCAATTTGTTGGCGACCAGCTCACTAGCGAAAAAATAATCGGGATGTGCGCGCGGTAGTGAAAAGCGGATGAAGACGCGCGCCGCGGCCGCGCTGCGAAGGATGTCGCGAGGCCTTCGCCGCTGCTAGCTCAAATAAGTCATGAGATGACGAGAACTTCAGCTTCCGCACTGCTCTTCTTCTTTCTAGGGTTTTACGTGCCAAAACCAGCTCTGACTGTGAGGTACGCCGTAGTGGAGGGCTCCGGATTAATTTTGACCACCTGCGGTTCTTTAATATGCACTACAACGCAAGCGCGTACACGGGCAAAAGTTTTTGCATTTCGCCTCCATCGAAATGCGGCCGCCGCGGCCGGGATTCGATCCCGTGACCTTGTGCTCAGCCACGAAACGCCTTTGCTAACTGAGCCACCGCGGCGGGTGCCGCACTGCTCTTGTGCAAAATAGAAACAAGATTTGCTAATTCATTCAGTAAATAAAAGCCTGTTGACGTAGTAAGCATTCATTTATTGTTTTCTTGATACCTTGGGTAATTCGACATTCGGTTAATTAGGACATTTTAATTCGGTTAAATGAAGGGGGGGGGGGGGGTTCCTTGGCGCTTCATGGAGCTTAGCAGGGTTCCCTGAAACGAACATGCTTGAGAACCCCTGGTCTAAGGTGATTACAGTGACGTTTTTAACAGCTGCATCTCGTCAAACAGAAAAACAGACGTATCACTAATACAACTTGTGCCTCTCTCTTTTATGTGATAGGCCTCCAAAATTTCTCTTGCTAATGTATCACCACGCTTGCCAATTATCTTAATGTCACGCAGTAGTGGCTCACATGAGCCGGCCAAGCAAACCATGCAATGCGCAGGTAAGTGCGCATTACCTTTGTTCATGATTGACAATTCATGCTCCCGTGCCCGGTCATTGACACATCTCCCTGTTTGGCCCACGTAGGACTTACCACATTTCAGCGGTATCTCATATATAACACCAATCGCACTTTTCACGTTAGGTCTGGTGTGGTTTTTCTGGCATCCTGACCTTTTGTCAACGCGGCTAATGTGCGGACACAGTCCAGCCAACTTGCGTGGCGCTGAGAAAACAACAGGTACACCAAACCTATTTGCGACTTTCTTCAAATTGTGGGAAAGTTTGTGGACATATGGCACCACTGCAGGCTTGCATCTTTTTTGGTTAGGGTTAGGCATATGCTTTTTGCCCTTCACCTTCTGGAACAATGTTTTTGAGACGGTCCCTACAACCGAGCTCGGGTAGCCGGCTGTCTGTAGCCTTGCCAATTGGTTGTCAAAGCTAGCGTGCATCACGTGAGAGCACGACTTCATTCATGAGAGCAGACTCAAGGCAAAGAGTGGCTACTGCTCTTTTTACTAACTTTGAATGTGCCAAATCGTACAGCAGCAATTCCTTCTGTACATGTGGGCTATACTGCCAACAGACGTGGTTTTTGTCAAGAACTAAAATCAGACCTAAAAACTGAAGATTACCATGGGAAGGGAGTTCATGTGTAAATAGCATGCCCTTCCCATGGAGCCTAAAATCGCGTAAGGCCTCGTTAATACACTGATCAACGGTAAAATAATGGTTGCCTTTCAAACAAATTAAAAATTCATCAACATATCTAGCCTTAGGGTAGAACCTATCGTCAAAGGAACAGTGCAGGTCGCGGTCAATTGACGCCAAGAAAATGTCACAGAGCACAGGTGCGACGCAGGAACCAATGCATATTCCTTGCCACTGAACATACAGGTCGTCGTTAAAAGCAATAAAAGGAGACTTTAAATAAAATTCCAACAAAACCATAAAATTGTCAATAGACATGCCCACTAGATTCTGAAAAGCTACTGCGCCGTTACGGTCAATACAATTCCTAATGGAGGCACACATTTCCTGTTGAGGCACTGAGTAAAACAAATCTACTACGTCTACAGAAAAAACGTATGCAATAGAGGCGTTTCCTTTTAGGAATTGAATTACATCTGTAGAGCTTTTAGTCCTGAAAGGATCATCCACTTGCAATGGCTTCAAATGATTTAAAAGAAACTGGCTAACTAAATGCTGCCAAGAACCTTTCTCGCTTACGATGGCACGTAACGGAATTCCTTCCTTGTGCGATTTTGCCGTAAAAACACTCTTAACGAAACACCTTTACAGTCACCTAGTGCCTTGACTAACGTCGAAAGGTTAAGTTCTTTGCAAATTGCTATTGCTTGTTTCTTGACTCTTGGTGCCTTTTCTTTTACTTGAACAAAGTTCTTTGCTACCGCTTGTTGTGCCTTGTCATTATACACACCTGCCGAGAAAACCACAAAGTGACCTTCCTTGTCAGACTGTAGAAGTTGAAGGCCATTTTCTTTGAAAAGGTTACGACGGTCCTTGTAGGGTCTCTGGACTTGCCAGTCTTGCCGGTCCCCACCTTGTTCGCAGCCCTATACTAAGGGTATCAACTCCTTCCAAAAGGCATCTCTTCACTTGTGGCTTTCTTTGATAGATGCCTATTTAAGGCCAAAAGTTCATGGGCGGGTATACTCGGTTAATGGCTATACTTCGGCCCTTTGTCTAGGACACGGGTGACACTTTCCGGGATTGCGATATGGTCTTCAGGCACCAACAGACCCCCTTCTCGTGCTACCTTCTTGTCATTCGGGACGTGGAGTCCCCCCAGTCCTCTAATGTAACCCAACCACAAAAATTCAGTTGCGTGGGATGCCTGACGTTTGAGAATCCTGCAACGGTGCTCAGCTATCCAGGCAGGGTACGAAGCATAGCAAAGAACACAAAAGAAGTCCCAGCTGAGTCTGACTTGATTCCACAAATCCGAGCGGAGAATCTTGCAAATGCGCTTTACGCGAGCTGTTGACGGCTTGAAAGGACCAAAAAGGGAACCGACCTCAGCTGGCACGAGTCCTTTTCGGAGGCAGAAGGCGGTGAACCTTGACCGGCACACTGACTGCACAATATGACACAAACGGTTGATGTAGCTTGAAGCAGACATGCTAAAGAAAGGGCCCAATGTACTAGAAATGTAGTTGAATAGAGCTTGTTGCTGGGCGAGTTGGTTGACATCTGAGGAAAGCATGGTTGCGCTAACAGGAAAAGAAAGACTTGGAAAGAAAAGTAGAAAACGATAGGTTGGGTGCTGAACTTCAACTGTTTTATTCTTACAGCAGAGCAAGAGGGATTCAACAAATGCCCATGCGTGTGTCAGTGTTGTCTAAGGCGATTACAGCGACGTTTTTAACAGCAGCATCTCGTTGTCAAACAGAAAAACAGACGTACACTAATACAACTCGTGCATCTCTCTTTTATGTGATAGGCCTCCAAAAGTTCTCTTGCTAACGTAAACGTGCCTGTGACAAGACCCCTTCTCACTGAAAAGGCGCTGTGCTTTGCCACACAGATCGGTCACGACAGTTTTGCTTGCACGACAGTTTTGTTTGCAGCAGTGGCTGGCTCGCTAGATTCAAGACGTGGTACAACTTAACCACAAAGGTTGTTTTCGGCAAAGGTGCAGCGGCAGACAAAAGCGGCGCGGAGGACTGGGCCAGCGGCAAGCTGCAAGATACCTTGCGAGAGTATTCCTCAGAAGACATATTTAACATGGACGAATCGGCACTTTTTTTTAAGAAGTTGCCGAACCGAACTCTAACTTTTAACGTGCACAGGCGGAAAACAAGTGAAGGACAGACTATCGGTCGCATTTGCAGCCAACATGGCAGGGACGGAAAAGCTGCCGCTCCTCATTATTGGCAAGGCGGCGAAGCCGAGATGCTTCAAGGGTGGTCGACTTCGGTCAGGCGTGTTCAACACCAAAGCCTGGATCACCTCGAAGCTATTTCAGGAGTACGTGCGCCTACTAGACCGTCACTTTACTGCTAGCGGAAGAAAAATTGTTATGGTGATTGATAACGCACCGGCTCACGTGGAACTGGAGAACCTTTCTGCCATGAAGGTGGAGTTCCTGGCAGCGAACACAACCGTACTTTCACAGCCCTTGGACCAAGGAGTCATTTGGTCTGTCAAACCCTTGTACTGGAAAAACATGCTGCGCAGGATGCTTCTTGCAATGGAAAGTAGGAAGACTTGCAACATCGACATGCTGGGCACGATCCATTTGCTGGCGTATTTCTGGCAGCAAGTAAAAGCGACAACTGTGAAGAACTGTTTCGCGTGTGCACAGTTCATTATGCCCGCCCAAGAAATCAACCCAAGCGAAGTGGATGCGGATGAAGAAACTGCTGATGACAGCGACGGCGAGGCGCTGCTTGCAAAAGTTTTTGGAGCGACAAGGTGACGGTGACAGAGTTCCGTTTTCGGCGTTTTGCGATGTCTATACATGGGTTCTCAAGCATGTTCGTTCCGGGGAACCCTGCTAAGCACCATGACCCCCCCCCCCCCCCCGAATTAACCAAATTAAAATGTCCTAATTAAACTAATGTCGAATTATACAGAGTATCAAGAAAACAATAACTGAATGCTTACTACGTCAACACGCTTTTATTTACTGAATGCATCGGCAAATCTTTTCTATTTTGCACAAACGCAGTGAGGAAGCTGACATTCTTGTCATCTCATCACTGATTAAGGGCTAGCAGCGGGGTCGCGGTGCGTGTCTTCATCTGCAGACACGCTTTTCACTACCGCGCGCACATCCGGTTATTTTTTCGCTAGGGAGCTGGTCACCAACAAATCGTCCGTCCATCGTGATGTAGCCGATGCTCTTAATCTTTGACATTTTTGCACTGAGTCAAAGCGCAACTACTGCTTGCCGCAACCGCTGCTGACGAAACCGCGGCCATTATCGACGCGATCATAGACGGCGACCTTGCGGTTCAGAAGGCAGGCAGCCGACGCACGCACCAAGTCAAAACGAAACTACCATTTGCTGGAACAAGTATGGACGAATCCGCAGTCACTATCGACGCGATCATGGATGGCGACTATGCAGTTATGAAGGCACGCAGCCGACGCGCGCACCGAGTCAAAACGAAACTACTGTTTGCCGCAAACGCTGCGGACGAAACTGTGGTGGCTATCGAAGCGATCACAGATGGCGACTACGCACTTATGGAAGCACGCTGCTAGCCGCCAACGCGGTGTTACGCGCTGCGATTAACGCAACAATAAGGGCTTTGAGGGCACAAATAAGCACAAAGCATTCCGGCGTTGCTGGCAGTCACGTATCGCGTACGATTGCCGCTGAGGACCGTGGCGATGCGGACTGCGCCACTTCGTTACTAGCCACCGTAGCTTCGTTTTTGGACGCTATCGCCGTTTTCGCTCATTCGCGGCGCGCATTTGTGGTGCTCCGCGCATTTATTATTATTATTATTTCTTTTTGCGCACGCTATCGGCACCTATCCTATCGACAAACGGGAGAAATGCGCATGTTGGTAAATTACGGCCTCCGAGATTCAAGAGCGAAGGCTTAGGCGCGCTGCCTGTTTTCAAAGGTTGGGTGGCTACAAGCTGCTTGCGGATTTATTGCGCAGTTCACGCACTGCCGTTACGCGCTGTGGTGTGCTTTTGACACTCGGGCATGGGTAATGGCAGTTCTGTGGATCGAGCACACCTCTTGTTCTCCGTTTTAGCCATTTAATTGGCGAGCGCGAGACCACGGAAAATTTATCAGTGGCTCGCGGAACCCCAAGCAGGGGCCTGCGGAACCCCAGGGTTCAGCGGAACCTACTTTGAGAACCCATGGTCTACAATGATGTCGAAACTTGTGAAGATTTGTTCGACAGTGACATTGTTAACTCTCTTAGTACCTAGTTATGCAGCGCAAGCGACGGTGAGGATGACAAGAACGGTGAGCTGGAAGATAGCCCGTGTCTGTCAGTTGGAGAAGCAGCGCGAGCACTGGATGTGATGCGCTGCTCCCTGAAAACAGAGGGTTAATGGAAACATTGGCCTTTCACTTGGACGGCTTCGAAACTGCAGTTATGGCGGCGGGGCTGCTGAAGCGGCAAACGAAAGTGACGGTTTTTGCAGCCCATTTCCGCAAAATAAAGAAGTTACTTGGTTTTCTTGCGAAACGCGTTTCATACTACAGGGAGGTAAGTGCATATTTGTTATTTTCGGGTAAGCTGTAGTGCTTCTTAGCACGTACTTTCTTCCCGTCCCCGTCAGGTACGGTTTAACAAGATTCCACTGTACAGTGGTCAGGCGCCCCGCAATGCCAATGCGAGCAGAGAACATACCAAGCATGGTAGGCGCTCCTCCATCGGCGACGCAGAGCATGCGTGATGTAGCAGGTGTGAGAACTTTGTTCAGCTGTGGGCGCAATTGGGCACTCATCACGGATATGTGCGCGCCAGTGTCAGTGAGTGCTGGACACTGACACCATCGACTACAACGTCCATCAAGTTCTTTTTGGTAGGCAAAGTGATCAGAGGGTTTTGCGTTCGAGTGGTTAATGCAGCATCACCTCCGGGAGCTACATCGCTTAGTTTACTGGAGACCATCGTTGGGGCTGCATCAGGAACGGTGGATGACGAGCCTGTGGTGAACAGGACTGGTGACGTCGGAATGACGACGAGGGACTATTCCAAGGGGCACTAGCATCAATCTTTGGCTGTTCTGGTTCAAATGGTAGCTGGTAACGACGCTGGCTCTGTTCGGAGCGATAAGTGGCGAATGACGGTCGTCGTAGGGAGGAGCCAGTGCGGTTATTACCATGGTGAGCAACGTGTTCGATACGCTAGCAGGCAAAACATATGGACCGATTGTCTGCAGTTCGCCACTCGGCCGGATTTCAGACGCTGGCTCTGTTCGGAGCGATAAGTGGCGAATGACGGTCGTCGTAGGGAGGAGCCAGTGCGGTTATTACCATGGTGAGCAACGTGTTCGATACGCTAGCAGGCAAAACATATGGGCCGATTGTCTGCAGTTCGCCACTCGGCCGGATTTCAGAAGCGTGCAGGATACCGCTGACCAGTGGATGGACAAGGAGCATTGGACAGCTGTAGAGTGGCAACAGCACATAAAGAATGAACTCCAAGATTAGCGAGTTCTTTGCAGATTATTGCCTGCACAAATGGCACTGTAGGCAAGTTGTTCGGCTCACTAGGGTGGGAGAAAAGGGCTGCAGGAGCCATGGCTTCAAGTTCTCGCCGCACTATTCGCGTTAGGTCATTTGATGATTATGGTCGTGGCATTCCTACCCTGTCGTCACAAGAGGATCTCGCAGCTGTGTTCGGCAAAAGTGCGAACGGCATTGCAATGCGGCGGTTTTTGGCCAGCTCAAAGCGTTGACACTCTTTTATAATGTCCTCTACAGCTTCACAATTTTTGCACATGAGCAGGTTGAAAGCATTGTCAGCGATACCCATCAGTACATGCCCAACCTTTCTAAATTATGGGGTTTTACGTGCCAAAACCACAATCTGATTATGAGGCACGCCGTAGTGGGGGACTCCAGAAATTCGGACCACCTGGGGTTCTTTAACGTGCACCTAAATCTAAGTACACAGGTGTTTTCGCATTTCGCCCCCATCGAAATGTGGCCGCCGTGGCCGCCCAACCTTGTCTGACTCGGCCATATCGCTGTCGGCCTTACGGTACAGAGCCAGCACGTCCTGGATGTAAGATACGTATTATTCTGTGGACGTTTACATGCGGGTTGCAAGCTCTTTCTTAGCAGCGCTCTTCCGCCCGGCAGGACAGCCGAACAAGTCCCTTAGCTTTTGCTTTCACGCGTCCCAGTCATTACGTTCTTCCTCGTGGTTATCATACCAAACCTTCGCCATGCCTTGTATGTAGAACACCAGCTTAGCTAACATAATCGTCGGATCCCATTCGTTGTGGGCACTTGCATGCTCATACATAGCGATTCAGTCTTTCACGTCGAGGTGGTCGGTGCCGCAGAACGTTCTGGGATCCTGCGGCTGAGCCAGGACAACCATCGGGGTTGTGGGGGTTGATGTGGGCAGTGGCATTCCGGGTCGCGGCTTGTCCATCATGTTGTCCAGTCTTAGGTGATGACCACTGCGGAGCTCTGTTGTTGTCTCCCTTGGGCACGCCGAACTCTCACCAATTTGTTATGATGCGGATGTCACATAAAGATGTATTTGCACAATTTACAAGAGTGACAACGATACACAAAGAAGACAGCTATTGAGACCGAGTCCACCTCTACACGTCAAACCTTGTTCTGACTGGCACCACTCTCGGTTGCGCCATAACAATATCTTCAGCTGTGTGCATGCCATCGGTGCATGCCCACTGGAACTCAATGTCAATGACCTAGTCAGATTGTGTTGCACAAGGTTAACCCTAGCTGTGTGGAAGATAGTAAGTGAACAGAACACAGAACAGTTCGAACGTGTGAGAGAAAGACAAAGATTGGACAGGGAGACAGTAAAAGGTGACTATCAATGTCCTGAGGTCGCATCAGGCCTGGTCTCTACCATAAGTGAGGGCCAAAGCGGTTAGCTGCTTTGCCGAGAAGTCTTAAAGGGACCCTGAAACGATTATGACAATTTTGTACAAACGTACTGAATCGTTAGGGTAGGTCCTTCTGATCATTAAGTGACACATTTAGGTGCTCTACGTGAATAATTGAACTTATTGTAAGGTTTTAAAAATATGCATCGCTACCGATCGCAGGAGCTACTCCCGAGTTTTCAGCCACCCCCTCACAACAGACATAGTTAGCCCAATTGATGTGAGATGGGCGAGCTATCCAGGTTGCACCATCGCTAATTTTTCTAACCTTATGATGAACAAATGTTGCTTGTAATAGTTAGTAAGTTGGTTCATTTGTTTGTATGATAATAATAATAATAATAATAATAATAATAATAATAATAATAATAATAATAATAATAATAATAATAAACCTAACAAAGAGAATACATGACAATTTATCGCTACACTGAAGCACTTCCGGCACACAGTAAGTGTCATCTGCTTGTGTTGTAATGTTTGTTCTCCAGGTGGACGCAAGCTGCGCAGAGTGTGTTGGTCTCGAGCTTTCTTTTCGCGAGCATCATGGACTGCCCTTGTTATGTTGTGGGCTGCAGATCAAGCGATCGGCGAGATGTCATGCTGCGACCTCTGCAGTAACTCTGCAAGGCAACATGCAAGCGAAGTGACTGCAGCGCATTGGGCTGGCAGTATCAGATAGGCCAGCATCTACACGTTCGCGGCTGTCACTTCACACTGGAGGATTGCTACCACAATAGAGAGCTTTAGGGTGTCCAGTATTTGGGTAAATGCAAGTGCAAGCAGATTGGGTGTTTTACTGTACGAGTGGAGGCACAAACGTGAATGACCTGCATAGTGCAGCCACCTTGTGGCAGAGGGCTAAACCAGACAAACACAGAGCAAAAGTAAACAAATATATTCTACTTTGCTGATGGTGCAAATTTTTGGCAGAAGCGTAATTGTGAACGTGTTTTTAAATGTTTAAAATGGTTTAGACTTCGTTACAGCAATAATGGCGCTGTGTTTGGCTGGTTAAGCTCTGTGCCACCAGGTGGCAGCCCCATGCAGGCCGCCCACGTTTATGCTAAAGCCCCTTCCTCACAGCAGCAATAGTATGAAGGGGCTTAAATTTATGCCTCCGCCCATCCGTCAGAATGTCCAGTTTGAATGCGGTTACCAGAATACCGAACACACTCACTCATGCGACAGAACGCTCACAACGCACGCTGCTTGGATAGCTCTCACTGTGGATCGATGGCCAGATGGCTAGCGGAGAGGTTGGAGAGGCTTCGTGCACTGGCTCCAAGACAACCGGATGTCGACGTCATGACGTCACATCATGACGCAGTCAGTGAAGGCGAAACTTAGCTCCGTCCACTCGACAAAAGAGTTGAGGAGAAAAAGCATGGCTAGGGAGGAGGGTAACTTGTAATCGTTCGTAGTTCCCTTAATATGAGACGCTTCACTTAAATTGCGGTGCGAATGTTTTACTGTAGCTGTACAGTGAAAGCTCGTTAATTCGCACCTCATTAATTCAAACTTTCGGGTTAATTCAAACTGATGGTCATGGTCCGGCCACAATATATAGGCGTCTATGGGTTAACCAACTCGTTAGTTCACGCGCGCATCGGCTCCTCTATCGATAATTCGAACTGCGCGCCGCTGCGTGGTGGTATTTTATACTGCCGCCGCAAGCTTTCAAGGCTCAAGGATAGATGGCGCGAGCACAGCGGCGTCACTGTCGTCATTGCGCTCGCTCTTCGCATCGTGTGGCGGTTCGTGCTGGACGTGTCTGCGTAGTCTCTGTGTCCTTTGTGTGCTGCACATTCAGTCGCTAGGCCTCGTGTACGTCAGAGCTACGAAGTCGTTCGGTGCCGTGTCGCTACGATGTGACGCTGCTCACGGCCTTGCATATGTTGGTGCGTTCCTGGGATCAGGTCACGGCAACAACTGTTGCCAATTGCTTCCGCCACAGTGGCTTTTGTGTGACCAATGAGGGCACAGCTTGCGAGCCCGACGAGCGCGAGGCCGTGGTCATTCCTGCCGGATTGCGGGATGCGCTGGAGGACGTGACCTTCGACGACTACGTCGATGCAGATCGCTGTGCAGCGGTCTGCGGCACAATCACCGACGATGATATCATCGCGCAGGTGGAGAAGCGTCCGTCGTCGATGTAGTTGCGGATGACGAAGAGGATGATGCACCCACGCGACCCTCAGCTTTGGAACTAATGGAGGCTATGCATGTCGCGCGTCTATTCTTCAGCTTCGAGAAAGACGCAGAGGATGCTTTCTGCCACGTTCGCGCGTTGGAAAACAAGGCTATAGCGATCGCATTCAAAGAAGAGAAACAGACAGTGATCACGGATTATTTCCGCAAGTAAATATTTTGAGTGATTTTCCAACAACCCGGTCTCAATTCCTGCTGTTTATTCAATGAATTTCGTTAGTTCGAACTTCGGTTTAATTCGAACTCATTGGGCGTCCCCGCGAAATTTGAATTAACGAGCTTTTACTGTACCCTACACGTCTACAAAATTTGTCCAAACCATTTCAGAGACCCTTCAAAGGGCCTCTTCACCAGGTTTAAGCCATTTTAAACAGACAAGCACAGCATACACACTACGTGCTGACAATCGTGTATGCAAAGTCTTACAATGCCATGCACCGCCTAAAGCAGCTGAAATTTCAAACCAAATGCCACACACTCTCCCTCTCAAGGAAGCACTGCTCCCTGCTAGAGCCAAGGTGACATGCACAAATGCCTCTACGTAAAACACACTGCTAGAAACGTCATGCACCCGGACACGTGACTTCGGTAAATGATTCAATGTGGAAGGCGCAGCAACACCGCTGGAAATGCGCCATGCAACAAAAAAGTCGTAGTTTCACCCGAAAGGTGAAGCATCAATTGCGATAGCAAATTAGTAGAGAGCTATACGGAGTAGGGATAGTACTTTTATCAGCAGCATAAACTTGGACGCATTCGCTTACTAACTGTATTAACAAGCATGGTGTCAGCGCGCACAAGCAAACATGAATAGATCACACTCGATGACCACAGACAACCACTGTCAAAACGCTGGCGTGAGCAAGCGCGGTAGCAGCAGTGAGCGAAGGTTCGTGCGGTCTATTGCTTCAACGGAAACTGAGTGGCGAAAGCACAGCGCATACAAAGGCAAGAGCCGTGTGGAGATCGCCTTCAAGATACGGTGGGCGCGACAGCCCGCAGATGTACAAAGTACCAGTACGCAGTTGCTGGAAGAGTAGAAGCCGCACCTCCTCTCTCCCGCGCTGCCTTCCTGCTTTTCTCCTTTCTCGTGGGAGATTGAGTCGCCAGTTTTCCTTGTGCCCGGTTGCAAGAGACGCATTTGGTGCCCACAGCTAAACGTCACCTCCCCTCCCTCCAATCCCCCAAAAGCCCTACGCACGACGTCGCGTTTGCTCTCCGCCGTGCGTTCGCTCTCCATGAAAGCTCGCGTGCCTTGCACACTTTCACTTGCACATACAGCAAATGGTGCACGGCGACAATTTTATCGCCCTCGGACTTGATACGGAACCTCACGGTGACGGCGATGGCAGAAATCCGCTTGGAGTGTCTATATAATTGCTATCGCAATAAAAAGAAAGACAAAGAAGAAGAGGAGGCAAGGCTCATCACGTGAACCTGAGGCGGTCCCTCGCCTCCAGTACGGGAGAAGGAAGAGAAGAAAGACCGCTTGCAGACGCTAGTGGAGGCAAAGAGGCAAAGTGCGTCTGTTAGCAGTCACACTCACCTCCTGGCGGTATGGGAACGGGGCATTTTATTTCTTTTATCTTCTCCAATAATAAACTGTTCTGAAAAATGATTTTGGTAAAATTTTCCCTAGACGGCATTTTACAACTTGCAGTGTATAAACAAAATTTACAATTCGGCCTGGTGAGGGGCCCTTTGAAGCTCCAAGCACTCAATGTTGGATCAACCAGCAGGCTCTGCCTTCCCCGGACAGAGCTAAGCCACATATTAGATGTGGGTGAGTTCAACACATATGTGCTCAAGTCCATGGTGTTGAAACACACCAAACACTTGCAGATTGCAGTCTGCCCTGCCAGCGCAGTGCTGGTGCCAGTAAGAGTCATACCGCTGTTTATGAGCAGTCAGCCAACCTCAAGCTGGCCACTTCTAGTCATTTACCTGACAACCGTGATTCCATTGTGCCAACCATTGACTTTGGTCGTGGCTTTGGTGCGACAGGTGGTGGTGGTCGACCACTCTTCAGAGCTGCGACTGTCTTCGGTGAACTGCCCGGGGTACTTAGCTGAGGTGAAGAGGGCACATTCTCTGAAGGGCTGATGCAGCTCTTCTCTCGAGGATAATATTCAGTGGGTGACCGCAACGACTCGGCAAGCCCTGTTGGCTTAAGCCGAACTGATGGAAAAGGCCCTGTGTCCTTGGGAGACTCAACAGGACATGGACCTTTGTCCTCGGAGATCTGAAGATGAAATGAGAACAAGAGTGAAAACAGTTCTTTGCTTCAACAACTTCTATGTGCACATCCTGTCAAGCAGCTGTCCTTTCGGCACCAGATTTATAACAGTTAGAGATTATAGAGGCTGCAAGTTTACATGCCATATTTGGAAGCTACCCAGTAAATATTCAGCCATTTCATTCTACATAAACTGCCATCTTGTTCACATGTACCAGTCATGCACACAGGATTGCATATACAGTCAAACCTCAATATAACGAACAAGATATAATGAATTATCGAATATAACCAGTGTGTCGAAGTGAAAAAATACTGGTTCAGTTCAGATTTGCGTTCCAAGTTTTGTCGATTTTGTTCCGATTCAGTTCCAGTTTGGAGAAATAGAAAGCTGTACCAGTTCAAAAATTTGTTCATAGTGTCAAACCACTTCAGCGCAGAACAATGGTCCTCGGTATCTCACATTGTCATGTGACACAGCACATCCAGACTATTAACCCCTACTTTTGTGTGTGCAAGTTTTCATCCAGAGGAATTATAAGATGACTTAGTTACTTTCAGATATAGCACAAATATGTACACATACACACGAAGACGCAACAGACGCGGACGAGTGCTCGTCCGCATTTAACGTGTCTTCTTCATGTGTATGTGTACATATTTGTGCTATACCTGAAAGATGTTAGACCAACTAGCCCAACAGATGGTCCTTCTGAAATATAAGATGACTTCACCAGCACATGGGACCAGAAGATATTTTACATGGTTTCAAGCACGGAATTTTAATGTTATATAGCTACAGCAAAAAGGCCAGTTTTTTCCAGCTGAAAAGCAAAACAACTAGCCTTACGTGCCTGATGCCTTGGTTTTTCTATTTCAATTTTAACACACATACGTATGAAGGAGAGCAACAAATATAGCAAACTTGCGTTATGGTGAGCTCAATGCAAAAAAAAAATATTGCGTAGGTATGTATCCTTTATTGCTTTGTATTACATGTATTATCACATATGAATGTCTTAATGTTATTATGATATCTAATAAATGTGTAAAATTTTCATGAAATTAAAAATCTAGAAGTATGAAGTAAATTATTGCATGGTCTGGTTTTCGCATAAATGAATCAATTTAATGACAACAAAACACTACAAGCAATAGCTAAGCAGCTTTGAGTTACTTCAACAAGTTAAAGGAAACACACAACTCATAAATGCCATTATATGTGTGGAGGGATGACAAGCCATTAAGTTCTTAAAAAAAATAAGGCAAAATATTTTTCAACAAAGAAAGAAACATCATTTAATGTACATTGCAATGTCCATGAAGCAATAAAAATTGTGAAGTGCAATCACCATGGGGTAAAGCTAAAGGCACATTGCTATAGAAAATCTCCCAAAACTAAACACCAATTCAATATTTTCCATCTCAGTCACATGCTAATGAAGGTATGCATTCCTTGATGACATTATAAGAGTGCACGGAAATACTTCATCATAAACAAAAAAAGACTGTTGCTTCAGTTTTACAAAGAGCCTCAAATGACACAATCTCTTCTTCTACCTACGATGGTGGCACCGAAAATGTTCTGCATACCTTTTTACTTTCTTAGTGGCTTGCAATGGCTTCCATGAATTTCAACAAAGTTACAGTGCTGAAGCCGAGCAATAATATGGATGCCAGACAATATTTTTATTTACTTTCAAAATTATTTTATTCTGCTTAAATGAAGCTATTATGCATACACATGGAATGGTTCATCCCAACGCCACTTGCGACAACATACTAGGGCTTTTTGAGACAGCAACATTCACTCGCAACAGTAGTGATAGCTATTACTCATTTGGATGGCTAGTCACGTTATTTATGGGTTTCCTACTTAGTGCAGTTGACTTTCTTCCCTTTTTAAGACTGGTGCTTAAGATACCTAAGAAAATGGCTCAACCACTAAGTTGCGACACAACCAGCAATCTTTTGGAGGCCTTCCCAAAATGGTTCTGTCTAGCTAATAGAGAACTACAAGCATATTGGCCTAGATGCCTGGAATTTTTGGCATAATACATAGCATCTGTGCCAACTCGTGCATTCAACATACAGTCTTGCAAGTCATAACAAGCAAATGTGATGTGGGCTCACTGTGGAAGAAGAGCTGCTTTGTGCGTCCTAATGCATTTTTCTCTGTGACTCAAATGCTTGAACCGTTTCGTTCCGAACCAGAAACCGTTATTGCTTTTGTTAAGGTGTGCTTAAAAAAATTGGTTCTGGTTCAGTTCCGACCGAAATTTAAGTTTAAGTACGGTTTTGGTTCAGGTTCAACAACCTGGAATCCTGAGGTCATATCTGAATATTTCTCTGCAGCTGATTTACTTGTAGTGGGGGGCTCTGCATGAATCTAAGTACATGAGTGCTTTTGCATTCTGCCCTATTGGAATGGAGCTGCGGCGGCCAAAATCAAACCCATGACATCATGCTCAGCAACAGAACGTTATAGTCATTGAGCCACCGCGGCAGGTTGAAATCTAAAATAAGATATAAAATTGCACCAGCTGTAAGTGACCGTGCTATTGTGCTTTCATGTCCACTACTGAGCTATGTTCTTCAATACCGATGATGAATGGCATCCAACTAGCCCAACATGTGGTGCATCTGCAATGTGCTGCTATATGAATGTGACCATTATTTTTAATGTCACCAGCATGCTCCGTTAATCAATTGACATACTGATAAGAATGACCCCCATGGCCATTTAACACCCAGATTGTGATATCTACCTGTGAAATGTTTGTTAGTAAGCTCAAGAGCAACAAAAGTGCCTTACCCAAAAATAAACCTGCACTAGATGAAAGCGCTGTGGTCTTTTTCTATGTGTACTGTGGGGATTGAGGGATGCGCCGGCCCCATTGCACGGGCTTCACCTGTTCTGCCGTCCCCCGTCTATCCTCGCCTGCTCCCAACCGGTTCCAGCGGTGGCGCTCCACTCGCAGCATTATGTTCATGTGAAAGGATGTGGCATAAAGCTTGACTTTTCTGCATTGTGCACACTTATAAGCATGTATGAACGCATTGAGGAATGGGGGCTATTAAAGATGTCGCAGTCTTGCTCGAAAAGTGAAGAATTGGTTGCGATAGAAAATTATTAGACAGCTCTCTGAAGTAAGTTTAGTAGCTTTATGAGGTGTATAAACTACTGTAAACATTCACAAACTATATTAACAACCACGGTGTCACGCGTGCACAGGCAAGCATAATCACATCTCAATCGATAACTGCGAACACTCGCTGCCACAATGCTGGCGTGATGAAGAGTGCAGCAGCGGAGAGCGAATTTCTTTTCATGCAGCTTCTCGCTTCAATGTGAACTAGGCGTGTGAGAACAGTGTACAAGAAGCCATCAGCTATCTCGGGTCACCTACCCTTTGAACCCATCAGAGATTGCCTCCAAGATAGGGTGCAGGCGGCCGCACTCAACCGTCATAGCCGGAGAAGAAGAGAAGATGCACTAACCTGCCCCTTTCCTCCTCCCCTCCTTGGATGGGCACATCTCCCCCCCTTGTGCACATGAAAAGTTTGTGCACCCTCCCCACCTTCCCCCCTTACACACGCAAGAAGACGCCGCCGCATCAAGCCGCCATTCTTCCCGGCTCATTCTCGCAAGCTTTCCCATGCACTTACAGCATACAGACTTGCACTTTAAATGGAACTTCACAGTGACGCCGACAATAGAAATTCACCTGGCGTGTCCATATAATTGCTATCACAATAAAAGCTTGATATAACTGTCAAGCATCAAAACTGGACGTACCTTGAGTACTGTGTACAGCATGAGTTCTCAAAACGGGTTCCGCGGAACCCAGGGGTTCCGCAGGCCCCTCCTCAGGGTTCCACGAGCCACTGACAAATATTCCCTGCTTCCGTGCTCGCCAAGTTCATGTCGCCATAGTCATCAGCGAAAATCGTACGTGACGGCAACACCGGAACGCTTCGTGCCTAATTGTGCCTTTAAAGCCTTTATTCTTGCATTTATCGCCGTGCATAACACTGCGTTGGTGACTGGCCATGTGCCTTCATAATTATGCAGTCGCCACCCATGATCGCATCAACACCCACCACGGTTCTGTCTGCAGCAGTTGCAGCAAACGGTAGTTTCGCTTTGACTCGGTGCACGCGTCGGCCAAGTGCCTTCAAAAATGCGTAGTCACCATCCATGACCACGGCGATAGTGACTGCGGCTTCGTCCGTAGTTTTTGCAGCAAACGGTAGTTTCATTTTGTCTTGGTACGTGCGTTGGCGACCTGCCTTCAGAACTACAAGGTCACCGTCAATAGCAGCCGCGGTTTCATACCGCACCGGTTGTGGCAATCAGTAGTTTTGCTTTGACTCAGTGCAGAAATGTCAAAGATGAAGCGCACCGTCTAGAATTCGTTGGCGACCAGCTCAATGGCTAAAAAATGTCAAGCAGAAACTTATCTGGGAGTTCTCTATGTATGCGTAAGCATTGTGCCACTTGCTCATGTCCATGCAGCCTGGTGTCATTATCAGTATTAGGACACTTGATCCGACCAGTACAAATGACAGCGCTGCGGCGACTTTAACTGGCGCAAGGTGCATTGATAACGCAAGAAAAGTACTGCAGGTGGGGGTGCCATGTGCGCTGATGACGTACCGATCATCTTAAGCCGTTATCACTCTTTAGATCCTTGTCCACACGTGCCGAACCATTATGAACCGTGATCAAAAGACTCTAGCGGCGGCACGGACCGATCCAACATACTCTGGCACGGCCGTGCGGACTGTATCTTGAAAGCGATCTGCGAAGCGGACAGACAGTGCCGACTGCTGCTAACTTCGCACGTTGCGTTTTCGCTGCTTCGTTTGCCCTGAAGCGCTAGGCAGCCCGAAGGTAACGTCTCCCATTGCTGTGGGCTCTATCTTGAAAGCGATCGTCTAACGCGAGAGATGGATGGACGGACTGACGCACGAACAGTTTTCTCATTGGGTAAACATAAAAAATATTGTATGTGCGCGCGGTAGTGAAATGCGTGCCTCAGATGAAGATGCGCGTTGCAAAGGAAGTCACGAGGCCTTCGCCGCTGTGAGAGCTAATCAGATACGGGATGACGAGAATTGTAGTTTCCGCACTGCTTTTGTGCAAAATAGAAAGAGGATTTGCGGATTCATTCAGTAAATAAAAGGCGGTTGACATAGTAGGCATTTGCTATTTTCTTTACACCCGCGATAATTCGACATTTGGTTAATTTGGCCATCTTTTTTCGGTCCCATGAAATCCGAATAAACAAGGTTTTTCAGAAAAGTACGCAAAGTAGAGCCGGCACTAATTCCAATTTTAATTATATTATAAGTCCCCCTGTGCGATATGCTCTGAAAACTCATTCTTTATATATAAGAAGAATGAGTTTTGAGTGCATATCACACAGGGAGACTTCTAACCTTTCATCACAAGAGGTCTTAGAATTAGTGCCGGCTCTACTTTGCATAGTGTAAAACCTCGTTAATTCGGATTTCACGGGACAAAAAGCAATATGGCCAAATTAACCGAACTTTCAGGTGTAACGAAGTATATACGTTCGTTTTCATGGTGTGCCTTGGTCATGCCTTGATAGCGATGCTATCTTGTCTTGGGTCATGACGATTGCACCCAGTATGCACCACGTGGGTTGCACGTCACCATCGAAATAGCCTGTACACCCTCACCGTTGACCCAAACATGTTGCACGCTACGCCTAGCATCTTTACTGGAAGGATGGGGGGGGGGGGGGGGGAGGGGGGGTTCCTAGGCACTTGATGAAGCTTAGCAGGGTTCCCTGGGGCCAACATGATTGAGAACCCCTGGTAAACTTCTGTAAATTAGTTTCCACTCAATTAGATTTTTCTGTTAATTCAATCCCGTTTGAAGGTCTCGGCTGGTGCCCATGCGTTTTCTATGGGCCCAAACTTTCGTTATTGCGATCCTAAAATTGGCCTTCGCCGGGTAATTGGAACTTGGTCAGCCAGCTCGCACGCACGTGACACCTACGATGACCCAAATAGCGCACCCCTTAAGAGACAGTGGCTGTCATGGCGGAGCTTAGGGAAGAGTGAATGCGTTGAACAGATGAAAAAAAAAAAAAAAAAAAAGTAAGAACAGAAAGAAACTCCCTCCCATCGAAAACACCCATTTTCCATTCCAGGCCAGAAATTGCCTGCGCGGTGCAATCTCATACGAAACCAAAACTGCCTTTGTGGTGTTCGTATGCTTTACTGCATAACTTAAGAGTACTGTGGCAAAGCTCACTCTAGGAAACTGGCCGTCATTTTGCAGCACATATTTTTCTTGTTAAAAAAATGAGCGTACTAGATTTATACTTTATGAGCTTTAATGTCATTTCAACGTTACTTTTCTACTTTGGACACATACAAAATGAGCGCATGTTTGATTTGGGGGCGTGCTATACTCTGGCAAATACTGATAAATGAATCGACAGCGTGTTCTGGCATTTTGTATGCATTTTGTTTAATTCGACCCACCGGATGATTCAATCAATTTCGTCGGTCACGTCAGGGTCAAATTAACAAAAGTTGACTGTACTGTATTTCTTTGCCATGTAGTCCTGTATTCAGTTCAATGTGTGAACAGAAGGTTCACACATTGAACAGACACACAGAACTGCCTTACCCTTAGTTGGATCATTGAATAGCAAACTGGCAGCTCACGGGAGGCTCTGCACATTATGTGAATTAATTTGATTACTAGCGTTTTCATTAGTTTACCTTCCTTCAACACTGGCAGACTAAAATATTGAGTTAACTTTGCGTTAAAAGTGATATTGAAACACTGCCACAAAAACATAACACAAAACCTTTTTGATCATCAATTCTGCATACTGTACTTACTCTATTTTAACGTGAGGCGTGACTTTGCATTGCGTCCATTAAGAAAGAATAAAACCATGAAAGCAACACGAGGGGTGACTTTTAGTTGCATCCAGCAAAAAAAAAAAAAAAAAAAAAAAAAAAAAAAAAAAAAAAGAGGGAAGAAGAAAATCGCCAAAGTAACGTGAGACCACCGGATGCATGAAAAAGTCGCAGCTTAGTGCGAACGGCGAATCATCAATTGTGATAGCAAATTAGTTAAGAGCTATACGGAGTAAGGATGGTAGTTTTATCGGCTGTATTAACTTGGACACATTCGCTCATAACTGAATTAACAAGCATGGTGTCAGTGCACACAAGCAAACATGAATAGATCAAACTCGATGACCACAGACAACCACTGTCAAAATGCTGGCCTGAGCAAGCGCGGCCGCAGCAGTGAGTGAAGGTTTGTGCGGTCTATCGCTTTAACGGAAACTGAGCGGCGAAAGCACAGCGCATACAAAGGTAGGAGCCGTGTTGCAGATCGTTTTCAAGATACGGTGCGCACGACAGCCCGTAGATGCGCAAAGTACAAGTATGCAGTTGGTGGCAGAGTAGAAGCCGCATCCCTCCCTCCCGCGCTGCCTTCCGGCTTTGCTCCTTTCGCGTGGGAGATTGAGTCGCCAGTTCCCCCTGCGCCCGGTTACAAGATACGCATTTGGTGCCACAGCTAAATGTCGCCTCCGCTCCCTCCCTCCCATCCCCCTCCGCCTTTCACATGACAAAAGACGCCGCGTTTGCTCTCCGCCATGCGTTCGCTCTCCGTAAAAGCGCGCGTCCCTCGCACGCTTTTACTAGCACATTTCACTCGTTGATTAGAATTGGGTGCATCAGTGCACTTTTTAGACAACTTCAATTTCGGTATTCAATTGTAACGCGAGGATTGACTTCAGGTAGCAAAAATCTGGAAAAAAACTCACGTTACAATCGAGTACATTCAGTATTCATGTATGCAAGATGATAAAGCAAAGTAAAAATGCGTAACAGTCTAATACATAATGATAAACGAGCTGCATGCATGATAAAGAAGGCGCATATGAGACTTACACTTCCTTTCGTTGGAGCTCCCCCAGATGTACGTTTTCCTTGCAATGCCTTCATTTCAGCCAATATCACTGATCCAGGCCCCACACCAAATTTTTCCATGCCAGAAATCTTTGTGGTTTCAGACATTCTGACTTCAGTGACCATTTCTGCACAAAATGAGGAATGTGAAAAGACACGCGCACATGAGGTAATGCAATAATGGAAAAAATACTTCCCAGATGCATGCTAATATGGGCAACTCACAGTGAAGCTCACACCCTTCGGTAGTCCTTGCAATAGCTTTGAAAAAGCTTTGCAAACTCTTCACTACTAAATGCGAGCTTTGTACAGAGACGTGATTTTCTCTTTTAAAGTCACAAAAAAAGAAGATAGGGCAAGAACGTACTTATAAAAACAGATCCTAAAATTGATCTTAGCCAAAAGGCTGAGACGCGACAACCCCAAAATGTTTGTCAATTAAGGCTCCTCCCAGCTGACCTTCAACGTGGAGATGGTGAAACGTGACACGAGAAACAATAATAACAAATTACTAGCTAAGATAAAATGCGCAAAGAAGTTGTCTATTAGAGTAACGTATACGCGAAGTAGCCTTCATTTTTTAACCATTGATAAGTCCATTTTAAAGCAAATTCAAGGCTCCTACACAGGCTGTGTTGCAGTTCTTTGATGGACATTTGATACCAGCCATGCCACTGCACGCCAACCTTCAACCTTCACCAATGTCGGCTTTCACTGTTGCCGAAAAAACTGTTGCATAACTCCCCTTAACAGCTTGGCTGTAAAAGAACTCTCTTGATGTTACAATCCTCATGTGTGTTTTGCTACATTCAATAGCTGGCTTACAACTGCAAACCAGGCCTGCAAATTGACTAATTAGCCTTTCTTGGATAACTCATAAAGGAGGCATCACAATGAACTTAGGAATACGTTTTAGAAGAGTTATGAAGAAAAGACAGATACATAATACAATTTTTTTAAGCATGGAACAACAATAAACATTAAGTGCAATTTTGTGAAGTTATATTCCACACTAGCCTTTAAATTATTACCACGAGCAACAACTATATGCTGGGAACAAGCTTTATATATCTACTGACCTCCATTTTCTTTATCGTGGACATCTATGTCATGCCTTGATTTGACTGATGAGTAAGCCGACATGGAAGTAGACATGACGTTGCAGCCAGTGTCTTTTGATTCTTGTTTTGATTTCTGCACAACCACCGACTCCGATGAAGATGATGAAGCTCGGCTGAACAAGCTGCTGATGCCTTTCATGAAGCTGCGCTTTTCAGTGTCTTTGTTGTCTGAAGGAGACTTTTCCAGTGGCTTTGATTCAGTAATCAGAATGGAACTGCTTGCAGATGTGCTGCTGTCACTCTTCAGCCTGAGCATAACAAACACAAAGGTTTTGAATATGAAAACTAAACCACAAGAAATAGCGAAATTTGTGTGCTGCTGCTAACACACTTTACGCAAACATGCTTTAAGCCCCTTCCCATTTATTATGCAATCACAGGCGGGACCCTGAAGTTATGCTGCTATTCACATGCTAGCCTGGTTCATCTTGCTAACAAAAAAAAAAATTCATGTTTGCTTCGCTGTTTACAGAGTGCAATTGTTAAACAGGGCCATCAGAAACATGTCATGTGCGTTTGGGAAAAGTATGACAATGACCCAAAATGCAGCAAGAATATGAAACACAGAGCAAGATAAGTCGACCCAACTAAACCCAGCACAGCAAGCAAGAAATATGTCAGGTGGACAGCCAAGTTACTCATGCAGAAAGCACATTGCTCCCAGTGCTTTCACAGATGGTTTTCGATTTCTCACCCTGCATCTTCTGAATCAGGAGAAAGCGTGGGCGTTGAGGTAGAGGGATGCCGCTTGAAAAAGCAGTCCAGCCCCTCCGCAAGAGGTGGCTCCCGGCTCTCAGGAGCTTGCAGGCACGGGCGCGTGGGTGCATGTGTCTTTGGCCGCTTGGGTCGTGCCTTTCCCAGGTGCTCCAGCTTTTCGGATGTTGGAGACAAGTTTGGCAGGCTGTCTGCTGCGCAGTAAATGCTCACCAATGGTCACCAGGAACATATGCAAATGAAAAAGGTCAATACAAAAAGAAGGCTTGCACAAGAAAATGAAGCAACACAAGAAAGGAACTATGCACTGACCACCACAAAAGCACATACTATGACAAAAATTTTCTGTTTGCCTTGCCTTCACTAAATCCAAAAGCACGAATTAAATCCACTTGAAACTACAGTCACCTTCTATTATCTCACCTGAGAAATTCAAGATCAATAGAACTAGGGGTGGGGGAATATCAGAATTTACAAATATGAACTGAATGCTGAGTGATGACAGGCACGTGCATTTATCAAGTTTCCTTAACATGTTGGAACATTATAACGTTGCCAACAATAAAATACAGACTAGCAAACCACTGAAGAGCTTGTTTATTTGACCCTTGTCAACTCAGAAAAGTGAATAATTCACACGATCTGTCTTGCCTCGACAACATGTGCATTACTATATAGCATCAAATGCCTGTCAACACAAAGTCACTTGATCCTGTGCCAGACGTAACTCAGCATATTTGTTGTCAAGCAATAAGCTCAGGAGCACAGGACTGCATAAGTGATGACAATTGGGCGAGGCAAAAGCTGTGTTAGCACCCAACCAAAATGATGTAGTGGTTTACTGTTCACATGATCACTGCTTAGAGAAGGCCTGTGGAAACACAGTCTAATTTTCCATGCTTAAAAATTAAATTAAATTATGGGGTTTTACGTGCCAAAATCAGTTCTGATTATGAGGCACGCCGTAGTGGGGGACTCCAAATCTGGACCACCTGGGGTTCTTTAACGTGCACCTAAATCTAAGTACACGGGTGTTTTCGCATTTCGCCCCCATCGAAATGCGGCCGCCGTGGCCGGGATTCGATCCCGCAACCTCGTGCTCAGCAGCCCAACACCATAGCCACTGAGCAACCACGCCATGCTTCTTGTGCTAGATGCACGCAGGACTCCTGCATACAGGAGTCCTGCTGGCCTGCTACATGCATAAAGCACATATAGCAGGCCCCTTCTATTGTTTTCCTTCAGTGTGAGACACCCAACCAACTCGCTGTCATTGAAATACTGCGTTTGAAAGAGTACAACACAACCACAAATTACCACAACTTTAAGCAGGGTGTGAGCTAGAGGGAGGGCACCTTCAATTGCATGAAAAAAAGAAAAAAAAAAAAAGAAAAGAAAACCTGATTACAACCGCACCACCAAGGATGGGTAATGCACTAATACTCATTTACAATAGCACCTTGTAGCATAATGCAAAGCATGCAGGCATGATGGTAACACCCATAGGAGATTGCCCATCACCCACGGGCTCTGAAATAGTCTGGGGTGCTGCTCAGGCATGTATCGTGGTAAAGGATTGTCCTTTGCTTTATGCTATAAAATGGTATACCAGGAGCATGATGTGCAGTACTAAGGGCCCAGGGCAGGCAGGCAGTTGGCATGTTTGCATAGTGAGGCTACATGGATGGGCATTGCTGTAGCAGATTGGATCACTGGACCTATACACCTCAGAAAACTATTCTAGTTGCAGTTGGACTCCCATGCACGATCACCCACATTCCCATTTGATGCACTAAGTTGCACCCTCGGTGCTTGAAAAACACGCCCCTTACCACCAAGAAGTCGGCTTTCATGCAAGGCTTGGTCGTCTGGCAGCTGAGCTTACCTTACATGCTAAATTAAGCCAAGACCGATGTGGGCTAGTAGCACAAAATCGGGTGCATGTTCGCAGGTTAAATAGAAACAAATGCAAAGAATTACATCTGCACGGCCAGTAATACAGTGACATCATATCTAATACTTGGTTTTCAAATTGAATACGAATAATAAAAATACAATTTTCAATGTGTATTTGAAATTTTCAAATATTTCAAATATTTCAAACCATTACAAGGAACCAGTTGGCAAGTTATGTCCTTCATAAGTCCAGTGTGTTGAGTTTGCCACAAATCTACAGACCTTTCCAAGGGCTATGAAGTGGTTAAACATACCTGCAAAAGAAGCCTACTTAAGAGGGTTGCCAACTGGCCAGCTTTTCAACGTCACAGCCAGTTTTTTCTTCAATGTACCAGCTGCCAGCAATACCACCCCCACCAGCACACCATTTGCCGGTTTTCCAGTTCTCCCAAATCGGTACATTATAAGCTGCGTCGCAAGTGCTCTGTCGGGCGTTCATCGCAAGTGGATTGATTCACAATTCCTTCAACTTTTTACTCTCATGTTTTTCGAAGTTGCAAGACTGAACGGTCCATCCCTCACTTTCTTTTTTTCTTTGGAACTGGCTCCTCTTTGATAGGTCTCCTCAGTGACCACCCACTGTTGATGCTTAAAGCATCAGCTGGCACGACCAATTTGAGCCAAATGAGTGAAACAGGTGCAGACTGTTTGTCATACTGCCCTTACACAACCATGGGCTATGGCTTTACCTGCTGGTGTTCTTAAAATTTTAAATGTGCACTAATAAATTCGAACAAACTTCAATTAGCAAAGCTTGTACTCAGCATATAACCAATTTATTTTGTTGTATTTTTGCATACAGTACTAGTGCTAGTGCTTATAAAGCCATATATGTCTGTTAGTGCCCACAGGGGTTTAGATCCCCAGTAAACAAATGATAAGGTTACAGATAACCTGTGTACCTATGTCTAATTGTCTATGTGCCGTTCTTGTGTGCCCTTATTCCTATTCACATTGTCGCATTGCAGCTGACAAGCCTCAGCGAGAAAAAGTGCATGACACACATATGTAGCAAATCAGTGTGCTACATGTGGGTCTGCATGCAGACCTTATGAAGATATTCTGTTAGCACACTACTTGGACTTTTAGGCCCAATAGCTCTACAAATTGCCACAAAACACTTTTAGATATGGTGTGAATGCCAACTTTTTAAAAAAGCCTGTTATTCACATTTTGTGTGTGTGTATAGTATACAGGGTGTCCCAACTATCACGCAGCACGATTAAAAAAAAAGAGGAACAGCGTGACGCGAAGCAAACCTAGTGCGTATTGTTTCCAGCACAGTGGAGTAAATTTTTAGTTACCGAGATTTAATTAGGTAATTGTAATTAATTATCTAACTCGAGAAGTACTGTCCTAATTATCAAAGTGTCAATGAGAAAATTGTAGAGCAACATGAAAAACACCCGATACAGCTTTCTGTTGCTCAATACGTGCTACATAAATGTGTTTTTTCGGGTGTGAAAGAAGCTCACGAATACACGCAGAATTGCCGTGTGACTGGCCGCTCGAGGCACTTTGCGTGTATTCGCGGGCTCCTTTCACGCTCGGAAAAAAAAACTTTTATGTAGCACGTATTGAGCAACAGGAAGATGTATCGGAAGTTTTTCATGTAGTTCGACAATTTTCTCATCTCAGAAACGAAAAAATTACTGGCGGCTACTTCACTGCACTGGAAACAATACGCACTAGGTATGCTTCGCGTAACGCCGTTCCTCTTTTTTTAAATTGTGCTGTGTGATAGCTAGGACACCCTGTATATATATATATATATATATATATATATATATATTGTCACGGGATGTTCTTGCAAGTCCACAGGGTGTCTGACCGAAGTATAAGAAGACTGAGCAGTCTCAGCTGGACACCGATCGAGCGCGCACTACCAGTTCGTCGACTCTCTTTCACCCTTCACCGTGCCGGCACCAATAATCTCCAGTACAATCACCCCCCGCACAGAAAGACGCCATCTTGGCGACCTAGGGAAAAGACAGCAACGGCGGGTCGTAACATGGTTTAAGCCGTGCTACATGAACTATTTCGCGCCCTCTGCAATGGCGATAAGAAGACGGCGCGAGCGGCTCGATGACATAGTTCACGGGTGATGCTTGCTGCAGTACGCGGTAGGGACCGTGGTAGTTTGACAAAAACTTAGTGTATTGGCCGGGGGAAGTAGCCAGGACCCGAAGCCAAACAAGCATTCCGGGGGAATAGCGGGCACTAGAAGTGGATGCGTCATGGCGTGATTTTTGACGCCACTGATCTTGGGTGGTGAACGAGCGGGCTAGTTGGCGACATTCTTCAGCTAAGCAGCCGCTTCTGAAACAGGTGTCACTTCAGAAGCGTCAGGACGGTAGGTGAGAATGGTGTCCAAGAGGCAGGAAGGTTCTCGGCCATAGAGAAGAAAGAAAGGAGAGAAGCCGGTGGTAGTTTGCGGGGCAGAGTTATAGGCGTAAGTGACAAAAGGAAGAACCCGGTCCCAATTGGAGTGATCGCCAGGCACATACATCGCAAGCATGTCGCCAAGCGTACGATTGAAATATTCCGTCATGCCGTTAGTTTGTGGATGGTAGGTGGAAGCAGTGTGGTGAACGATGTTGCACTCCTTTAGCAGGGCTGCGATGACATTGGAGAGAAAGACGTGCCCATGGTCACTTAATAATTCACGTGGTGCACCGTGTCGCAGAATGAGGTGGCGAAGAAGGAAGCAAGTGACGCCTTTCGCGGTGGACGCTGGCAGCGCAGATGTTTCGGCGTACCGTGTGAGGTGGTCTACGGCAACAATGATCCATTGGTTACCGTCCGAAGTGCTTGGAAGGGGGCCGTAAAGATCTATGCCAACACGGTCGAATGGTCGAGCAGGGCAGGGTAAAGGTTGCAGGGGACCTGCAGAACTCTGAGGAGGGGTCTTGCAGAGTTGACACGTAGCGCATGAACGGACGTACTGGCGAACAAATCTGTACATACTTCGCCAGTAGAATCGAAGACGAAGACAAGAATACGTTTTGAATACGCCGGCGTGGCCACATTGGGGGTCATCGTGGAAAGCGGCGCAGATGTGTGAGCGCAGATGACGGGGAATAACGAGTAGCCATCGACGGCCGTCGGTGAGGTAATACCGTCGATACAAAAGGTCGTCGTGGAAGGCAAAGTGGTGTGCCTGACGACGCACGGCGCGTGAGAGAGATGCAGGTGAGCGGTGAGACAGGAAGTCCAGCAGTAGAGAAATCCAGGGATCTTTACGCTGCTCGGCCAGCTAAGAGCTGACAAATCGCAGGTGGAAGTTAAGGAGCAAACAGAGGCAGGAGGTAGCGGGGAACGGGATAGGGCGTCGGCATCTGAATGTTTGTGTCCAGAGCGATAAATCACACGTATGTCGTACTCTTGAAGCCGTAAGGCCCAACGAGCGAGGCAGCCACTGGGATCTTTCAAGGACGATAACCAGCATAAGGCATGGTGATCAGTGACAACGTCAAACAGACGGCCGTAAAGGTAAGTACGAAATTTGCTGATTGCCCAAACAATCGCCAAACATTCTTTTTCCGTCACTGAATAGTTTGATTCTGCCTTCGTTAAGGTGCGGCTGGCATATGCGACAACGTACTCGTCAAAGCCATCTTTGCGTTGGGCGAGAATGGCGCCAAGTCCGACACCGCTAGCATCCGTATGTATCTCAGTAGGCGCATTGCGGTCGAAATGGCGCAGTACTGGAGGGGACGTGAGGAGCCGGCTGAGCCTCATAAATGAGTTGTCACACTCAGAGTTCCAAGCCGACGGGTCTGACGTGCCATTAAGAAGCTGCGTCAAGGGAGCGATGATCGCGGCAAAATTACGGATGAAACGCCGGAAACATGAAGACAAACCGATGAAGCTCCGTAGTTCCTTTAGAGTAGTGGGTTTGGGGTACTCAGCAACAGTGCGAAGTTTGGCAGAATCAGGCAGAATTCCCTCTTTCGAGACTACGTGGCCTAGGATCGTAAGCTCACGGGCACCAAAATGACATTTTTTCAGATTGAGTTGCAGCCCAGCTGACGTGAGACAGGCAAGAACTTGCTCAAGGCGAGAGAGATGCGCATTAAAATCGGTAGAAAAGACCACAATGTCGTCTAAGTAGCAAAGGCATGTGTGCCATTTAAGACCCCTGAGAATAGCGTCCATCATTCTTTCGGAAGTTGCAGGCACGTTGCAAAGGCCGAAAGGCATTACATTGAACGCGTATAATCCATCAGGAGTTACAAAAGCCGTTTTTGGACGGTCGGCTTCAGCCATCGGCACTTGCCAGTACCCGGAGCGCAGATCCAGCAAAGAGAAAAACTCAGCTCCCTGTAGGCAATCCAGGGCGGCGTCGATGCGCGGTAGGGGATAAACATTCTTGCGGGTAATCTTGTTGAGTCGGCGGTAATCGCTGCAAAATCTGATTGAGCCATCCTTTTTCCCCACCAGCACAACCGGAGACGCCCAAGGACTGTGGGAGGGCTGGATCACACCTCGTTTCAGCATGTCGTCAACGTGTTCGTCAATGACACGGCGTTCGGCTGCGGAAACACGGTATGGACGTTGGCGCAGTGGAGCATGGTGACCGGTGTCAATACGGTGAACAACCGCTGATGCGCGCCCCAAGGAAGGTAGGCCGAGGTCGAAAGAAGCACGGAAACGTTCAAGAAGTTCAACCACTGCACTGCATTGAGCGGGCGTAAGCGCATCGTCGACGGTATGCAAGAAAGCATCGGGGGAACGTGAGGCTGGTGCGGTAGCAGAAGTGACGGCACCGATAGGCAGTGGCGACCTATCGGAAGGTAGGTCAAATGAACTAATGACGTCAAGGGTGTCGAGACGCCCCACACGTTCACCGTGTAAGAGAGTTGAAGGACAGGGAAATGGATTGCATGCATAAACGGCAGCGGAACCATCGGTGAGCGTAACGACTGCAAACGGGAGTAGAAGGTTCCGTCGACGCGCACAATCTTCAGATGGTGTAAAAAGAGCTGTCGTGGCGGGGGCAGAGTAACAAGAGACGGGCACCAACGTGGCAGAAAAAGAAGAGATAATGACGTCAGCGGTGACGACCACTTTAGGAGAACGGTTCGGGAGGTCGACGGTAGTGTCACGGAACGGAGACAAAGCCAGTTGCGCACGAGCGCAGTCGACAACAGCATGATGTGCGGAAAGAAAGTCCCAACCCAGAATAACATCATGCGAAGCACGGCATAGAACGACGAATTCTACAAAATATAGTTCATCCTGAATTATAACACGAGCGGTACATGCGGCCGAAGGCTTGACTTGCTGCGAGCTTGCCGTGCGTAGGGAAATATCTGGTACAGGAATCGTCACTTTCTTGAGTTTGCGGCAGAGGTCTTCACTTTCACACAAACGGCAGCCCCTGTATCGACAAGAGCTGTTGTCGCGACGCTTTCGACAAATACTGCGATTTCGTTAGTAAGAGAAAGATGAGGCCTTGAAAATTTCGACGATGGTGCAGTTCTTGCCTCGGGAACTGCAGCTGTCAGTTTTCCTCCCGACGATAGCTGGAACGGCGAAGCATGGGTGAAAGGGAACGGCGGCGAGGAAAAGGAGACCGACGAGAGTTGAAGGCGGCACGCTGAGAATACGAGTGCGAGGGATCAGGGATAGAACGATGCGATGGCTCTTGGGGAAGGTAGCCGAGGTTCGGCGCGTCCCGACGGAAATAAAGGCCACAGCGGCGACAGAAACGCGCAACATGTCCCGGAATACCGCATGCGTAACAGATAGGGCGGTTGTCCGGAGTACGCCAAGGGTTAAGAGAAGGTCCGAAAGGCGATAAGGGCACGTGAACCGGGCGTACCGGAAGTGGCGACAAGTAGAAACTAGCGGCGGGTCTGAAGGTAGTAGGCATCGGCCGCGGACGAGGTCGGTTGAGAGCGGCAGCGTAAGTCAGAGGTGCAGTCACAGGCGGCGGTGGAGAGGGGGGTGGGAGCGCCTCAGAAACTTGTGCTTGGATCACACGACGGAGCGACGGTTCTAGTGTGGAAGCAGGCTCAGCAACACAAGCCACAAGAGATAGCTGGCGAGCCACTTCTTCCCGAATGTATTGCTGAATTTGCGGCAGCAAGCCGGAGTGATCAGCACTAAGGCATCCAGGCTCCAAGGCCGAGAGGTCCGCGGATTGCAAACTGGTGCGACGGGTGGAAAGGCTCTGCTTGCGCAGCTCGTCGAAGCTTTGACAGAGCTCAATTACTTGAGCAACTGTCGTAGGGTTCTTGGCCACGAGCATATGGAAGGCATCGTTGTCTATGCCTTTCATAATATGCCTTATCTTATCGGCTTCGGTCATGGACGCATTCACGCGCTTACATAGGTTGACGACGTCCTCAATGTAGCTCGTGAAGGTTTCACCGCTTTGTTGAGCGCGACCACGCAAACGGTGTTCAGCACGGAGTCTGCGCACAGCGGGACGGCAGACCGAAGTGAGGGTCTCGGTGAAAGCTTACCAGGTTGTAAACTCGGCTTCGTGGTTTTTAAACCACAGATTTGCCACATCAGTCAGATAAAAGATGGCGTTGGTCAGCTTGTTGCGGTCAGCCCACTTGTTATGCGTGCTAACGCGGTCATACTCTGCAAGCGAGTCCTCCACGTCGTGATTGTCGGTGCCGCTGAAGATGGCAGGGTCGCGCTGACGTACCGCACCAGAACACACGACAGCCGGGGGGGGGGGGGGGGGGGGGCGAAGGGCCGGCTTCGTCGGTCACTGTGGCCGCAGATGGCAACGTACGGCTGCGGAGCTCCAGGTCGGGGAAGACAGAATCCAGCACCTCCACCAAATGTCACGGGATGTTCTTGCAAGTCCACAGGGTGTCTGACCGAAGTATAAGAAGACGGAGCAGTCTCAGCTGGACACCGATCATGCGCGCACTACCAGTTCGTCGACTTTCTCTTTCACCCTTCACCGTGCCGGCACCAATAATCTCCAGTACAATATATATATGCGGGGTGTTCCAACTATTATGCACCAAGGTTTTAAAATATGCAAATGCCCTGTAGCTGGACAGAACTAAGGTAATGTTGTTTGCCGTCGCTTGGAGATACTCAAATTATTTTTTGCATCCCACCAATTACATAATTAGATAAAAAGTGTCAATGAGCAAATTGTAGAGCAACATGAGAAACTACCGATACAGCTTTCAGTTGCTCAATACGTGCTCCATAAAAGTATTTTTCCGAGCGTGAAAGATGCCCGCGAATACATGCAAAGTGCCTCAAGCGGCCAGTGGTGCAGCAATTTTGCGTGTATTCGCGGGCTTCTCTCACGCTCGGAAAAACACTTATGTAGCACGTATTAAGCAACAAAAAGCTGTATCGGGACTTTTTCATGTTGCTCTACAATTTTCTCATTGACACTTTTCATCTAATTAAAATAACTGAGAAGTTCGTTAATTAAGACTAATTATGTAATTAGGCGGAATGCAAAAAATAATCTGAGTATCTCCAAGCAACAGCAAACAACATTACCTTGGTTCTGTTCAGCTACGTGGCATTTGCATATTTTTAAATCTTTGTGCATGATAGTTGGGACACCCTGTATGTATGTACTATATATATTTTACTTTTGCCCAGAGAAGAGGGGAGTTTGCAATCACAAGTTCACTTCAGGTTGCTAAACAGAGTGGTTTGTGCATGAGCCTGAATGAGGAGGCAGCTATGATATAAGAGTGACGGCCAACTCTAGCAGTGTCCGATCAAAATATGTGGCAGATGAATGGTGATGGGCGTCTAATGACAGATTTGTATTTATAAACAACACATATGGGGCACGTTTTTGCAAGCAACATAGGCATGCTGGTGTTCATATGGCAAAGTTTCTGCATTAACTTCTGTGTCTTCACTCTTTCTTAGCTTCTACCACAGTAAAAGAAAATTGAACGAGGAGTGCCACTTGGGATTTACAAGCTATCACTCCTGGCAGACATACACCACGCGTACAATGACCAGGCTATGACTGAACACAAATTAGTGAATTTTGCTAACAACTGTGGCACAAACAAATGCAAGTGTCATCTTTATGCATAAAATGAACTTGCAGAGCTAAGTTTCAGTCAAGATCTCACTTTTGGTGAATGCTAACTAGCACCACAGCCACACAGCTGCTGCATGTTTTGCATGCTCGCCAGGATGTGGTGTACTGAACGTGCTTCCAGCTGGTGAGTGTGGCATGTTTCCATAAAAACGAGCTCCTTGTGATCTGGTATCAAGGCAGTATGCTTCAGCTAAAGCAATGCCCCTCTGCGAATAGAGATACTTTACCACACCATACGGTGCAGGCCTCACTCTAACATCTCAGTGACACTGCTTTGTTTATACTTCTCTAGCTCACATAGCTGTACAAGTTGGGTCTGGACATTTCAGTTGGGTATTGTATCCCCAATTTATATTGAACTCTTCAAATGTGCTTATTTTTAGCACAACACAACGGCTGCAGGTATACACACAATATTTGGCACTGAAAAGACATGAAAATGCTGCTTGCAACACAAAAATTGAACATGTTTAATTTAAAAAATCAACCTGCCACTTGAAAACATGGCGACTGCACCATAAAACACTAAATAACAAAAGGTAAATAATGTTTTGACTGTACGGACTATGAAGTTGGTGTTGCATAAACCTTGTGGGCCATGCTAGCATGGATAAGTACATGCTCAAGCTGTTTGCTAACTAAAACAGTACTTGAAAAAAAAAAAATTTTTTTTTCAAGTGAACTTGCTGCACCTGTCAGGCAGCACACACAAGCATGTACAGCCTCCTGCATTTTTAGCTATATCGCGCGATAGCACTATAATATGGTCGTACGTCGTCCTGAAGGGAACATCGCATTAGACTCTTGCACAGGAGAGTGCTTAGTGCGCTTGAGAGTACTTCTGCCGGTCTCGCTGATAATCACCGCTTAAAGGCGCTAAAATGACGCGTGATAAACACTAGCACAATATTGCTAAAAATGTAGGAGGCTGTACCTGCAAAGTAGAGTTAGTGCTGCACAGGCCCAATGCACACAGAATAGCTTAACTCACTATATAGACAAGTAGAAGGAACAAGCACCATGGCCTCACGGACTAATTCTGTATTCGATTTGTTCTGTTTCATGGAATATTTTGTTTGTGGTAAATGTTCCCCAGCTTACCTACATAGAGAAATGGCTTTGGTTTGCAAGTGAACCAAGCTGCTGAGTTTCACTGAACCAATGCTTGTTTTTTTCCTTTTAAAACTTACTTTCTGAGCCTTTTGGCAAGAGGTCAGGGATGTCATCTGCTGCAATTCCTTCGACGCTATCTGAAATATGGGATCGGCCAATGCCAGCAAACAGACTCACACACACGTGCGAAGAAATTCTATAGTGGTTTTGCAATGGTAGAGGAAATACTATGTCAGAAGAGAATGCCACCATACTTACCTACAACTGACTGTGGCCTCAGTTTCCTGCAATTAATGCTTTTCCGTTTCATTGGTAGCTTGGGTGTTGCCTGCAACACAAAAATTGCAAACACTTACCTAACAAATCAGCCTACCTCTTGAAAACCTAACAGACAACACGTACAAATTTGTGATCCATATTGAATGAAAATTATTGTCATCCACTTGCAAGGTGTACAAAACAACAAAAGAAACCCATACGGTCCTTGTCCTCCAGGGCTCTTTTGTAGCTTTTGTGCAACACTAAGGTGGATGACAATTTTTCCCTTTTATAAATCTTCCTCAACCCTGCGGATTTCTGCAGAAGTGATTTGCCAACAATCCATCTTTTACTACATAGTGATACCCATAAAGAAAAGGTGGTGTACTGAATTGTTGCACGATTTTCTAATCACAGCATACTGATTGCTACACAACAGCATGTGAATATAAATTATTCCAATGAAGACAAGAAATGAGTGGGGTTCCATTAAAAAAGCACATGTAAACCAACGTTTACAAGCTATACCGTATTTACTCGATTCTAACGCGCCCTCGATTTTAACGCACACCCGTTTTCCGTGACAAAAAAAAAAAATCCTTTAGAGTACCGCGCACCTCATGCTTTTGAACAGGAATACAACTTTCTTTCATTCGGAAAAACAAATTTCCTCCCGATGCACTGAAGTTGCGATGAATAAAAAAAGTTGCAGTTTCGCCCGAAAGGCGAAGCATCGAATGCGATAGCAAATTAGTAGACCACTATACAAAGTAAGGATAGCAGTTTTATCAGCCGTATAAACTTGCAAACATTCGATTACTAAATAAATTAACAAGCACGGTGTCATGCGCGCACAAGCAAACATGAACACATCTCACTCGTTGAACGCGGAGATGAACTGTCAAAACGCTGGAGCGACGAAGTGCGGCGAGCGAATTGACCTTCGTGCTAGCATGCCTCTCGCATGCCTCTCTCAACATGGCTTGAGCGGACTTTCCCCGTCACAGATTGCTTTCAAGATAGGGCCAAGGCGATCGTATCGCCGAAGTGGATCGTCGCAGATTACATTCTGCTTCAGTCCACTGAAACCGTTCCGCATTGCTTTGCTGGCGAAAATTCTCTCCTGTTTGCGCCAGTCCCGCACGCAAGTTTCGGATTCTCTGAATGCCCGTGATGCGGCCCGATTTGCGTCCGTCTCCGCAAACATGATCACTTTCCTTTTAAATGTGGCATCATGATGAACTCGGTACTTCATGCCGATAGAGCAGACGCAGAGAACGTGAAGACAGACAGCAGACTATTGCCTAAGCACATGTACTGCAGCACATAGAGGAAGCTACGGTAGCTAGGCTAGAGAGCAGCTAGGCTTGACGTGCGTGCGAGGCAGCCATTTTAAAATGCCGACGGCTATATGGTAACGCAGATTTAGGGTCGTACTCTATTCCAACGCGCACACAATTTTTGGACCTGTTTTATCGTAAAAAAAGTGTGCGTTAGATTTGAGTAAATAAGGTATTTGTTTTTTTGGCTAGTGAACCAGTTAGAAATGTGTGGAATGACTAAACTTATCTGCTATTATACACACACTAGCAAGCATATGCAAGTGTGTGTATAAAAACACACACCTGCCCTGTGAAAAAACAATACTTCCTTGAGATCACATGCACATTCACTTGCTCAGAAAACAAATGAATGGAGACTATCCAAATGCCAGAGCACTTCTAGCACTAAGAGAAATATTAGCTGCCAAAAAGGGCACTAGCTTGGGCACAGCATAAAATAAAAAGGTTTTCTATATCACTCCCAGTAAGCAGTTGCTAAAAAAGTCACACTAGTGCCACACGTGTACAGTACACCTCTTCATACTTACTAGGTTCAACCAAGCCAACTGCTGCAGTGTAAAGTGGAGAGGAAATCGACAATTGAAATGTCAGAACACAGCATAACTAATGTTCAGGCACAAGCAAACGAGCACTATATATAGCATCATATTAGTAATATGGTGACTGTAATATGGTGCAAACAATTTGAAATGACATTAACACAGCTGCAAACCTAGTGATTAATAAGACTGCCTAGTACCACTCGACTAAAAAAACTTGTTCGATACCCACTGCCTTCAGTAAAAAGCCCCAAAAATATTTTCATTCAAATATTAACTAGTAGAAAACTCGATTTAACAGTTGCTGCAGCACTAACATTGGCTGTCTTCAAGTGCAGTAAGAATGGCAAGCCAGCAGAAGCTAACGTATTAACAAGAAGCAGCATTCTGAGATACTCCTGATAGAAAAAAAAAAAAAAAAAAGAGCCAAGCACAGACAAGGCATAATGAAATACGAACAGAAAACAAGAAGCTAGACCATGCATTTCATTTTCCAGTTTGCCAGTGTGACACAGCTGTGATTCATTCCATGCTGTTTTGTTTGGAAGTAGGTTGAGAAGCATGTAACACGAATGTACCACAGATTCTATCTAAATATACCATTTCGGTATCTTATGTGCCTATATCGAAATATTGAGAGAAGGTGAGTATCAGTATCTGTGTCTATGATACAATACTTATGGTATATGCATCTTAAATTGCCCAACAAAGAGCATGGTAAGCCAGAAAAAATAATGTGGTGTTTCTGGCGCCCTCCAAGTCCTTGCTCTACATCAAACATGCAAAATAAATCTATGAAAACATACTGGAATTTGCTACATTGAAATCTGAGAATTATAATTTGAGCACCTATATGCCTATAATTTGAGGTATTCATTTTGCATGAGTAAACCAGTTCCGTGCAAGCCTGAGTGGACTGACATAAGAGCAGTATCGCTCGACTCATTCGTCATGATGGCAGCCCACCTGCTGCCGGTGAAATACTTGTAATGAAGGGCTTGAGTGTGTGTTTTTTGGGCTATACATTTTGTTCACTCTTTGTCGACATACACAGCCAAGGTTAAAGAAAAAAAAGAAAAGAAAGACACAGCCGTGGTGGTTAATAATTTTCGCATTGGTTTGGATCTTCCGGAATATATATCCGCTCATTATGTACAAATTTTCGTTGCGAATTAAAATTGCTTCTGTAGATTGACACTTTCACACTGCGTGGAGGTCAGTCTTTTTCCAATACGAAATGTGTGAATAAAATGAAAACGTTAGTCTTTTACTTGTCTTGAGTTTAGGCTGACTGAGAAATCGGCCAACTTTAGTTGATCCACTTCACAAGACACGAACAAAATTAACGAATGATGGTGCCAGGAAGTTATTTGCTTTTTGCTAGCCCCCTGTATCTGCGGACTAGTTGAACCGTAGCCCTAAACTTAAACATTAGTTTGAAATTTTAAAGCGACTACTTTCACAAAACAACAAAATGTAACATTTTAGCACCGAATATTGGTAGTTGATCACGATTTGCTGTGTAAATATTTCTCATTATAACTGCTTGGCACTGGTGTGTATGAGCGATGCTCCAGTGACTTAAGAAATGCATAGAAACTTGCAAGGTAAACGCGGCATGAAAGAAAGCGCTTCCTAAACACTGCGCACTTCAGCGGGTTCTGCTCCGTGATTTGGCCAATGTCGCCGTGCGGCCAGCGGACCTGCAAGAGAGCACGAAAGCAGCCGGCTTGCATGCAAAGCGGGAAAGGAGGGCTTCTGCGGCAACCCTCCTCCTCCCAGCTGTGCGCCTTCTCCCTCTACCTTCTGACCTCATCAGCGACGTCATGGAGGCATTGTATTGTTTGTGAATTATTTTCAGTAGGATATCCGGCAACCGCCAGTGGTGGAAGCAACGCTGCTGCCGCGTATCAGCATGAGACCGAGTGTCCCAAGGGAGGTATAGGGAGTTTCCGGCCCGTGGTATGCCTTCAGAGCATTTATTACTATTTTATCAATCATGTGGCCAAGCACGCTTTGACTGCATGTTCAGACACAACCGGGTAAAGTGCAATCTGACTCATAACCCAATAGAGAAGTAGATCTCATTGGGTTGCTGCGTTACTTACACAAGCTGCTGCAAGTCACGTCATAATGTTGTGTGCCAGCACTATCTCACAGGTCTGTTACACTCGTGTATAACCAACTAATCATAAAAGGTTTGCTATACCCAAGCTCGGATATAGTGAATTAGGCGATATATCAAACTATTTTTAATGCACAAACCAGGTGATTATAGTAATTGGGTTTGACAGTAGAAGAATTGCTGGAACTGCCTTCTCCTTGTTTCTTTGTATAGTTTCGTGTTTACTGGCAAAGGTAATGATGTTAAATAGCCCACCTAGATATCCCAAGTTTATCAGTGAATTTTCACTTTTCTCCAGTCTTGCACACCACCCTTGCCTGTTCATTTAACAGCCACAATCTACCTTTCCGAAGACCTTTCTCAATGCTGCCATTTCATGCCAGGAACTCTCATTTTTTTCTTGTTGACCAGCCGCACATTTGATAATTATTTCTTGCATTACGAATGCAAGCTTGAAACGCTCTGACACGCACTAATAAAAACACCAAAAAGAAGAGATTTTTATTTTAAAGTGACACAAGCCGACAACTGTGTGCCCGACATGTGTGCATGTGACAACGCTACGTTGCAGACTCATTGGTCAAGTGTTCAGACACGAAACAGTTGCTGAAGGAAGCCTTTCATTTAAATCTTCTATATGAATTTCACATTGCAGCACTTCCTGCGTGTTGCGCTGCCTCCTTGATACACATACCAGACCTTTAATTCTGCGCAGTGCATGCTTCTTTCAAGGGACATTAAAGAGAAAAATAATTTGAGCTGTATAAGCAACTTACGTGTCTACATTACCAAGAAAGCCACTCTTACCATAAGAGGAAGCTTGACAAGGAAGAAAAGATGCAACAATGAAAAACGGGTGGCAGCGTTGCCTTGTAGTTCTGGCACTAACTCACCAAAACTTCACAGATTTTGACAGAGTTTGCCCAAGCAGTTAAATTTTACTGCTAAAGATGGACTACATTGTATTCTAAAAAATTCCAAACGTTTACTATGCTAAAAACAGCCAAATACGAAAGAATATTGTGAAATCCATGATGTAGCACTGACATACTGGTGCTGGCAAATTAAATTTCAAAGTTGTCTACAAGGCCAAATAGCAGCCAGCAGCAAGTTGTCTATTTGGGCATGTGCCCACTGACCCATTTTGCCTGCTTAGAAAGAGAGAAGCCAGCACATACCTAGTGGCCTGAGTTGACTTTCCTCCCAGCTTTTATTGTGTGAGATCGGCCGAAGTCCATCCAAAGTGGGCAATGTAGCTAAAGAAATGTGTACGCATACTATTCTGCTTGTCACATAACAGTCTGACTTGTACTATCACGGCCGATCAATGAAGAGCGCACAGGTTGTCTTTTAAAGTGTAGATTTCTTTGCCTACTTTGCTGGGTTTGGCATAGATGCCTGGCTGCTGGGCTGGTCGCCACCTTAGGAGATATAGTATTTGTGTATATGCAGTAAATCCTCGTTAAGTTGAACGCTGATATTTCGAAATATCGGATAAGTCGAAACATTTTTGCCTTCGTGGTGTCAACTCTTATGTTTCTCACCTCTTATCTCGAAAAGATGTTGCACCGAGCTCAAAATATTTCAAAATCTTGACTTCAAATATACCATGGAAGAGAAAACGGAGCAACGTTGCTTGCACTCACTTTTCACCTTGTGGCAGCTCGATAGCCGAGCCAGACGCCACGGCGGGCCGCGCTCCCAGCTCAGGCGCATCTTTCCCCCATCTTTTTCTATCATCGCTTGCGCGCACTTGCTCAGCTGCTCGCTGCCATATTGTTGTGGCCTCATGCAGCAGTGGTGAGTTGCAAGTCGAAGTTTCTTTTTTCCCCCCCTCTCATTTAGGACGCTGCCAAAAATGCATCAATGTGGTCACAGAGCAGTAATCGTGATGTTGAGCAAGATGATTGGCACTTTTGAGCAGGCGCAATCAGCCCACACGATGCACCCAAAAGAAGCCAGCATGCGAGCACACAGCGCTTCAGCAAGATCGTGGCTTGATAAGGACGCTTGTTTCATGCTCATGCAACAGTGAGGTGTAAATTCCGTGTCATCAGTGAGCGTTTGCTAAAGATGTGATGATTGCGCTATTCTGCAGTTCAGTTTCGGTTTTCAAAGTGAAATTCTCCAGAATTCATTACGATTCAGAAAGTAGCAGCGTCAACGTTTTGGATGTCTGGAACCGGTTATGCTCGGATGTCGCTTCAAATATTGCATTAGGATCAATCATCTTGACTTTGTGCTAAGCACGATGTCATGGCACAGTACTAGTAATGCAGTTGCCCATAGACACCGACGTGATTGATGCCGATGAATGCGAAAGTGACCGAGAATAATACTGGCAGCATTTTGGAAAGGCTCCATGTGCTCTATGCATAGCCAGTGGGCTTATATTTTCATGATTTCGCTTATCTCGAAATTTCTTATGGATTTTACAACTTCGAGTTAATGGGGGTTTGCTATATATACAAAGGTTATATGAAAGTACCTGCAAAGTGACTTATATAACCCTTGTATGCTGACCAAGTATGTCCCACCTCTATTCTGCATAAAAAACGATAACTTCCTAAAACCTGAAAATATAATTTCAGCTCATGGATACCTGTAAAGCACACAGACTTATTAATAGAATGGCGAATTGTATTTCACGGATTCTTCGATTTACCCCCGATTTTTTTTTTTCCTAGCCATTCGGTGTGTGCTACTACGGGTGTGCCCGCTCTTGACCAACTCTCCAGAATAGGCACGTCCCGCTGTGACACAAAAGGTACAGAATCCCTAAATGTTGCTTAATATGTGTCCTATATTTCTGTGCATACACCTGCCATTACCATTCTTCCCTCAACAAGCATCATGCATCCCTTTCGTCCTTGCAACACTGCTGTGTACAAGTCTCGCACTGTGCATCAGCCTAAACTGGAGTTTGTGTCTCGGCATAGCTTGTGAACGATGCAGTGCATCAACATAAAAATTGTGACCTATGTGGTGAATAAACAAACATTCCATGAGATTGCTCATAGCATCGGTCGAAAGTAAACATAATTGAAGGCATCGCTGTTACATTAAAGCATTTAATTAACCACTTCACTAGAGCTTCGCTTCCCAGATTCCAACATGTGCGTTGGATCTGCATATTATCTTGCTCTATATGTATTGCAAGCATGGAATCAGTTTTAGACTGTCTTGTGTGCGCCAGTTCATTTTTACAGTTTTTTCTGTATACATGAATATATTGTGTTCTACCAACGAATTGCTTTGTCTGTTTATGCATTAAGGCTCAGTCTCAACTGCATAAAAAGAAAAGACCTACATCTAACAGTACTGCATCACATAGGAGTAGACATGCAGCGCTAAGGTTATTCCTCACTACAAAAGCACAGTTTAAAAACTACAACTGCAGCCACAGAGCCTCCTTACGTGATACAGGTGAGTAACTTAATTGGACTGCTTGTTTTCTAGACCACTAAAGGAAACAATGTCTTCCTATCATATTCTAAATTATTGAAAACTGAAAAAAAAAAAAAAAATTGCGTTTATGAGATTGAACATAAAAATTGCAGTAATACCGTAGCACATTAATTTGTATATAACCCGGCCGACATGCAGTCTTTGTCAAAAATGTTTTGAAGCCATACTGGATGACTGGATCTACCTTTCCACACTATACTGAGACACCTGTAAGATTTCAAGTGCTGCAAAGCTCCTAATATAGAGAGCGACAGCGCATCTCAGTTTCTTGAGCTTCAGAGCAAAAGGAATGCTACCAGAGCCCTGACAGAGGGTCTGGCAACAGACCTTGTCACTCGTGGACAGGCTTTGAAACTTTTTATTAAGACTGCACACTGCAAGTGATGTCCACGCTATGATTAACAGCATGAACACATCAAGAAATGTTGCCCTCAATGTTAAGCCACTAGCCAAGAAACTGCTCACATCTATCACACGTCCACATTTCTAATAAGCATTGCACCTAACTTGCAGCAAGCTGGCTGTGCAGCCCCCCAAGTAGAAGCAACTTGGTACACACTTCATACCGGAGGCATAACACATGAACACATACAGAAATATCTCAAAACACAAGTGACAACAAGCAGGTCAAGGAGCAGTGTTTCATGGTAAGTGAAAAATTAAGGGGCAGAGGAGACTAGAAGGAACACATGACTGCAAGGGTCATAAATACCAGTCAGCTTGAGGGTGATTTTCAGTTACTTGTTACTTAGGAAAAGGGGAGAGACATGGCAAGTGGGAAAGAAAGAGAGAAGAAGAAGAAGAAATAAAGCACCTGTGGTCAAGAAGCTCCGCCACCAAAGCGGCCAGACCTGGGCAAATCCCTTTGGTCCACCTTTAAAGACAAGCCACCAAGGCGCATCCATCAAGGGCCTCACGCTGAATGCACCCAAAGTTGGCCACCATAACATAACAGAAACAGGGGCGGGCATCTGAGTGCTCACAATCTGCTTCTAATAAAGCTTTTTGATGGGGTAAAGAGCAAGTGTAGTCAGTTGTGGCATGACAGGTCAACTTACCAGGGGTGAGTCAGAGCTTTCACTGACACTATCCTGATCACAGTGGGCGTCCCCACTGTGACTGTCTGGCCGCAAGCCACTCCGCAGGACATCTGGTGTTGAGCTACGCTGACGATTGAGTTTTTCCACCTGCAGATCAACAAAATAAGTTCCCAGCTGTTATTCCAGAGTGTCTACTCATTTGCACAAAAGTTCAACGGCAATGAGAGAAAAAAGACAAGCATGCACAGGCTAACTTAGCCATCTGCAACTGTAATACTTGCAATATTAGGGCTTACAAGAGCATACATTTGTTTTATGTCTTGAAAAAACAATAAGAATAATTATCAAGAGAAAAAACATCAAAATATTTTTTACAGAAAAATGACATCATCAAATTTGTTTTAGCACAAACTGCAACACAATATGCAGACTAGATCATCAGTCAAGGTTAAACTATGCATATCTCCATTGTAAGAATGATCAATGAAGTACTGAAGATGAGCTAGAACGGGAGAGAAATTGAGTACCATAGACCAGTGGTCTCAAACTCATCTCCGACACCGGGCCACATCTAGTCCACATAGTTCCTCGAGGGCCGCACCGCTATTTAAGGAAACGACGGTTTGCAAAACTGCCTGCTACGAGAGCGCAAGCAAGGGTGCTTCTTTTGCACGTATCTTCCTTGGAATTTGCTTCTTGTGCTCATTTTATTAAAGTCAGAGCCAGACCTCATGAGGTCGGGCTATTTTGAGCTGACACACACAATGCATACAATGCGCGCTAACGATCTTGTCTGCTAAGTATCACATGTCTACACACAGCGGAAATAGCTTAAATTTCAAACGAAACGCTGTTTGCTCTTCTGGTCGGCGCCGTGCACTGAGCTGGAAAGTCGATGTCAATCGCGTAAGTGCACCTACATACATGGTAATGCTGTAACATCGCTGAAAGTGACACGTTACTTCCAGAATTATTCAAGGCAATATCAATTATTTGTTTAATCTGGTGCTTCAGTACACTAATTAAAGTTTAGAGAAATAATACAGCATACAAACTGAATGTCTGCGTGTTTTTGTTTTACTTCGTACCGTAGCAAGAGAGATGCACTTCCGTTTCATCTGTTTGTTCCCATGTCATGCAGTCGCGCACGTAGTGAACAAAACTATATCAATTTCTACCGTGTTCCAGTGCCGTGACCATGCTCTTTCATCATCTCACGCATGCCTCCTTGCTCGTGATTGATGTACTGATCAGGTGTTCGCGTTCACAGTGCGCAAAATCATCCGCTACGTTAAATGAGACAAACACATCAGCTCGCACGTGAGACCATCACCAGAAGTGTGCCACTCAGCAAAAGTGGGAGAGAAAAAAAAAAAAAAAAAGAAGGCGGGGCCCATGATATATTTGTCACACGATCCTCTGGCTCCGGTATGGGAGAACACAGTGAAGGAATATCGCTTGTGAAGGCTAGATGGGGCAAGTGGAGAGAGTGTCTATGTCGGCGGTGACACTGACCTCCTGAAATCATGGGTTCTCGCCACTTCAAATATTTCTATTTCTGCTATAACTGCTATAAATAAACTATTTGAAACATTGTTGCGGTACAGCACTCCTTAAAGGGCACGTAACAACTTCCAGCATATAACCAAAATTTGCTATTTGGCCTGGTGAGGGGCCCTTTAAATGCTACACGGGAAAGTCGTGTCACACCAGCACCCACTTTCAAGCAGAAGAATGACCATGGTCACGTTAAGTCATGCATAATCTTGTTAGCGTGCTATTAGACAGTTTTAGTATTGCGGAAATGGCACCACGCTAAATGCAAAGAAATAGCGGGGTCAGACTGCGCATGCTCAGAACGCTATTTCAGTTTTGCGCGTAGCGTGCGTCCGCTATTTTTCGAATATAGCGTAGACGCTAAACGCTCGCTAAGTTTTTAGCGTTGCAAACATGGCGGCACCCTCGGCCCGAGCGCTTGACATGCAGGCTCGTTTCAAGGCTTGGCGTGGATCCACACGGCTAGTTTGGTTGTCGAGCTGCTCAGTTTGCTGCTTTGACTACTCGCAGCTAGATAGCGCGGCGTAGTTTTGCGCTTAGCGGAGCATCGTTATCTTACGCTATACTAAAACTCTATCGAACAGCGTTCTGCAAAGATTTAGCGTGCGTAACACGCTAACACTAACGCAAGCATTTTCCGCAATACTAAAAGTCTCTATTATCTCTTTGAAATGTCTGTCTGTGCTGGTTATTCAGTCGCCAATATTTATATTTTTCTGGTGTGAGAACTGCTACGTCTAGCTCACAACAAAAAGGAATACTGAGAGTTGGGCGAGTCAGTCAGGAAATGGACAGCAGAACAGTTGGAGGGAACAGAAGGGGGTGCACTATTCATTGGGGCCACAATGGGGAAGAGATTGGGGGGGGGGGGAGTTGACAAAAGCCGAAAAAAAGAAAAGGTCTACTTTTTTGGGGCCAGATCAACACCAGAAACAGCTCTGAATGGCAACCAGTACAGTTATCCGATGTCTCTGTGCACATACTATGATTTAAAATTGGATGTGCGTGTGCGTATAATTAAGGAATGTACACTATGTCCTGTGATAGTCGTCCTTCCCACTCTTAATGTGCTTCACCAAGTAACTCAGCTGTATAACAGCAAAACAGATTCAAGGGAACTGGCTGTTATGCAACGCGTATTAGACTTTGGCCTCATGCTGTAGGAGCTGGGGGTCGTGGTCTCAGAGTCCCAACGTCAAACTGTGGGTCGCTCTCTAGCCTACTCCACCAGTGCGTCTCGTAACGGGTAGCTGGCCTACGCTACCGGGGCGTCACACGGAAGCCAAGTGGGCCCACGCTGTCGTCCGAGCAGAGTTGATGAGGAGGGTTGCTTCTTTCGTGAAGAGTATGAGGTTGGGCATATCCAGAGGGGTAGCTGGCCCCATGCCGTAGTCTGCCTCATCCATGCTGAAGACGTTGAAGAGAGGAACAGGTTCTCATCGAGAACGAAGAGTACTGGGTTTATTTAAAATATTTACATGAGAAGTAGAGAACGTTACACTTTATCAGTCTAGCCTGACTGGATCGAAGCACACCAGAGAGCCGCAAAAGTCCGCTTAAAAGCCCTCTGGCCCCCACTAGATCCCTAGGATAGGGAAAGCTGCGGTCCCACTTTCTTCCAATCAGAGCGTCGAGAGTCACCGAAGGGTCCGCCTTGAGGGCGAGGGTGCGCATAATAGCGAGGGTGTGCTTTGTTCCCTAAACACATTCGGAGAAGTACCCTCGAGCAAACACTGCTCACTCCCCCACAGAAAGGAGGGGATGCTTGTAGACAGGCGGCACTCGATCTGGCGTGTCTTGGTTCCCGGGAGTCTGGAGAAGGCCAGCAGCGACCGTGAGAAAGCGTCATAGAAGGCCCTTTTCCAACAATTTCCTGCTCCTAGTGTCGTGGTGGCATCCTGAATGACATCTAGTAACCACGTATTCTTTGAAACGTGTGTAGGCATGGTGTCGCCACTGATCTTTCCCGTGGGACGTTTTTCAGCTTCTCGAAGTGATTCGTCGCAGGCAAGCAGGAGATACTCCAAGTTCGTTGCACCGGCTAGTCGATCGTAACAATGCGCACTCCTCGATGCACATCTCGATCTGAAGTGAACCAGGGGCGAATCGAGGTTTTTTTATGAGGGGGGGGGGGTCAGCTTCTGTCAATGATGATGATGATGATAGTAGCCTTTCTTATTTACCGAAATTCACCATTTCTGCTCACGATAAACCCACCTTATACAGCTAGTGCAACACCTGTAGCGAAGCTAGGTATCGGTTCCACCAAATTTATAGAAAAAGGACGTTCCCCAACAAAGCCATGTGCTTGGTGGCTGTGCCTGATAATATGTATAAGTCTGTATTGTTTCTGATAACAAAATTTGGGATGATCTCTTGCAGACTCGTTATGGGTGCGTAAGCACGGGTCCGTCCTTGGAGTTCTGTTGAGACACCTTGATTTCCTTAGGAAGCTTTTTTTTGTGTTTGGCTGAGACACCTTCGTTTCTTTTGGAGGACTAACGCTTCCACTCCAACGCGCCAACCACTACACTGGTTGCTTATGATATGCGAATCACTGAGTATGAAGACTCACGATGCTACCTACAAGAACGATGTGGCGTAGTGGCCGAGAGTGTGAGCCAGCCCCTTTTTCTTCATGTTTTGTTTCCCACGCGACGCCATCCTAGGCCCGCACGCTGGCGTTGGCCGCCGACGTCACGCTCCCCCAATGCGCAGCCGCAGCTCGAGGCTGCGCCCACTGTGCGAGAACGCCCACTCAAACAGATCCGGCGGGTTTGAGCCTCCTATGCTTAATGTGCGACAATAAAACAGTGCGAAGTTATAATGCGAAAGTTGTAGTGCATAAACAGTACTGTGCTTGTACTGAATATTGTCAACATGTTACTGTGATCACAATGAGCTTTAAAGTTTGTAGGGTCTCACACATGCTCTTGGGACAAAGGAACGACAACACAGTAGTGCAAACAATCAAAAGGGCATTTATTGCACCTTTCATACACTAATACACACTAGCCGAATTACTACGCATAGAACATTCACATGGGCGCGCGACAAATCTAGGATGTCCGACTCACCGCGACCGGATAGCGAGCAAATATGTTCGCCCCATGCTATGACACCATCGCCTAGTCGTTCACGTGTACGGTCACGTGAACGGTGGCGCGTTCGAACGATCCATGTTGGTCCATACCGGTGCTCTGCTCCTAGCCACGCGAGACAGTCTCGCGACGTTTGGACCGGCACACGCACGGGACGTCCGCATCGCCCACCGATCTCAACCCGAAGAGGAAGCGCCTTCGACCTTTTTTCTCCCAAGTCATCCCGCCGTTCGGTGGCGTTAGCATCGCGACACTCGTGCCACCTTTCGCAATGTACCGTAACCACTACGACCACCGCCAGCGCTCAATCACGCGGAGAAGCCAGATTAAAGGAGACGCAAGCTATGCAGGGAAAACAACATCAGGGGACGTGTGAGAGTCACGCATCCCCACAAGTCATAAAAGTTGGCTATATGTAGTTCTTAGTTTAGTTGTTAGTTTTTATTACTTATATATGAACACTTCAGCGAGATATCTTTTTCATTGAGCAGGTTGGTTGTGAAACCACCTTATTAATTGTGTAACTGAAAGCTGCACACACTCCTCCTGAAGAACACTTATTATTAGTGGCAAAAAGAGCGCGGGAAGAGTTACTCCGTTGAATAAATCGGACACAACGATCGACTTTTAAAAATAAACAGTGCACAGCTTAACAGTTTAATATTTTATTACGGCTTATCACAGAGAATGAAAGCAACACGGAAATAAAACAAAGTATAACAAAAATTACTGCTGCATTTGTGCACTGTTTGCTTCCTGACAATCCCCGAGTTACCTGACAATCCACGCACGGCAACAGCGAGAGGCGATGAGTGGACCTCGCTTCATTTAAATTTAATTGAGAAAGGGTCGTCATACATTTGAGGTTCGGGCTGGGTAGTTCTTTCATTTTTGTAGAAACGCATGATACAATTTATATGTCACATACAGATTGCGTAAGAACATGGTATGAAGTTTTCGGTGTAAAATTGGCTAAAACTCACGTGAAGCAACGAAATCATGAGCCACTCCACTCTGTGAAGGAGGATAACGAGTGAAGCTGTTTAGCACACAACACAAAGGCCACCCCATTATTACGATAGAAGAGAAGTGAAATTCAAAACGGAGAACAATAACTTGTCTTTCTGTTGTTTTTTTTATATACATTCGCGGGGACTTGCTTTAAGCCAAATAAATCCCGTAAAACAAAGTGTAGCTATACGTTTTTTATTCTAAAAATGTGAAGGCGGAAGCCTAGTTGGACCTACAGCGATGTGGAATGAAGCTCTAAACCCACGTGCGAGAACACTGCGCGCATCCTCCCATAGTTTCCAGAACTTTCAACAGGCACCGCTGCTGACATTTCCATCCTCCTCCCCAGTGCCACCACCGCGCTTGCACTCAACACCCCTACTGCACTGCTGCTGACATTTCCTTCCTGCTCCCTAGCGCCGACGTTGCCCTTTCTGTCAATGCCCTCCTGCGCCACCCACTGACATTTCCCTCCTCCTCCCCAGCACCGCCGTTGCCCTTTCCTGGCGTTGAGCGCGAGGGGTAACATGGGAACGCTGATGAGCGGCGTCGGAGCCAGCTGTGGAAGAAGATGATGAACGCTCGAGTAGTGGGACGAGCGCGAGGCGAGCTCGCTGACTTTTTCTGTACCTTACAGCGACCTTGAAAAATAGAGATTTAAGGCTTTCGCCTAAGTGTCGATATCCTTTTCTGTGACATTGTAGAGCCAAATTCCACGCAGTTACTACGTAGCACTGAAGGGCAGACAGACAGGCGAACTCCGAAGGTCAAGAGGACATATTAGGTTGGTCTATTCACTGTTTAAGTTGATCAAGATTAGACTGTACACAGGGGCACTCTGACAGGAGACAACATAAAACTCCAAGAAAGATGGCGTGGTCTCAGCGTGGTCTCAGCTTGGTCCAGCCCTGCGTCTTCTTGGTCCGGCTACAGTGTACTATAAGGCTTCGTAATGGGCATAGAGGAGGCTGCGGGCTGATATGTTGCATGTTACCGCCGAGAGGAGGCGTGGCAAGACTTTCCGCCTTAGAGTTACTACCTATATATGCTCCCTACGGGAGCAGAGTTGCGCATAGGTCCGCCATCTTGCCCGCCGATGCATCCATGTTAAGCAGAAAAGCCCCTCCTCTTGAATGCAGGATACCGAGTGCGCTTGCTCTTTCATTCCGTTAAAGCCAGGTAGCGCAGCGGGCGGCAGTGCACAGAGGCTCGCGACAATGGTGGCGCGGCGGGCGGCAGTGCAGGCGCAGCCATGAAGTTGGCTTTCCCTCAAAAGGATGTTTTTTGCGCATGTGACCAGATTTGGCAAATATGGGCGCAAGCATCGCGTTCAATCAGATGCGCAACTCTGCTCCCTAAGGGGAGCTTATACAGTAATTCTATTCCGCCTGATGTTTCTCCGGCGTGAGCAACTGCAGACGGTGATGTTCTTTGCCGGACTCATATCCTACGACGCATTCTCCGCTTTCCCACGGTCCCGCTTTCGCTGTCTGCATTCACGTTGTCTGTATTCACGTTGCTGGTGTCAACGGCTCTCCACTTTGTTAGCTGTTTTCTCCGGTGTGAACGCGCTACGCCGCACCCCTGACTTTTCCAGGTAACGGTAAGAGGCAACCAATACGGTAAGAGGCAACCGATGACACCCTGAGGGGGAACTATACTCTGTTTCAGTAGTTCCGTGCAAAGCCAAGGCTACGTGACCATCGAGCGCAGATTTCTGCGAAGCGAGATGTAGTGGCAGTGTTCGGAACCCGTTGCTTGTTTTAATGGCCTTAACAAGTGGTCTAGTCAGAACATGTTTACTTGAAGGCTTCTCTGCATGTTAGAGCTGCGATTTTTTGAGGTGATTTTGATTCGTTTTAGAGCGAAAGCTCTACTACGCCATGTCTCGCAAGGTCATTCATCGTGTCGCAATGAGCTTTAACCACCGGAGCGCGAGCAACGAACCACCGAGTGCGAGCCACCGGAGCGCAAGTTTAGCAGGTGTGCGCACTGCGATTCTGCACGCAAAGCGAGAACACTTCGTCCGAAACGTATGAAATATTAATAAAGGCTAATAATATCACGTGGATGCGATGAGTCGCCAAATACGACTAACGTACTGTTGCACCACGCTGAGAGAGATTGGTAAGGGGAACAGGCTTCGGAGATGCTTCCACATTTCAGCACTCCCCGCTAGCAAACGACAGGGTGTGGAAGGACACATTTATGATGTGTTCGCGCTCCTGATTGGAAGAAGAGGTCTGTACCTTCCATAGTGCTGCACGGAACTACTGAAACAGAGTATAAGTTAATCACAAGCGAAGGCACTGGCACGGACATCAGCGTGCTTGACAAAAGGGACGTCCCCTCGACGCCACCACCAGGACAAGTAAGGCACGGCCGGCGCCAGGAGGTCCAAGGTGCTTACGGGAAAAAATAACTATGGCAACTTCGTGACACCACACCCCTACCGAAGACAGCTAAGCTTGTAAGTGAGCTAGCTTTACTTCTACATGGCTGCTACCAATGGTACTCACAAAAAATGCTTTTGAAGAATGCTGGTGGGCATATATTTTGCGACAGGGCCATCACCCTGTCAGCGAGGGGCGATGCAGAAATCTGAGGGTGGGGGGGTCAGGACATCCAGACATCCCCCTGGATCCGCACCTGAAGCGAACTGAGCTATGCCTATTGTACCTACACACAAACAACTTAAATCAGAATTCGGCTAGCTACCTGACGCATGATGGCAATTACAATGCGGCTGTGCTGCATGATGTTTTTTTTTCTTTTTTTTACCAGTGAAGTTGGGGCAGTTTGTCGGGAAATATAACCGTGTCCGTAGAATCAGGATTGGTCAGGAATTCGGGAGTCAACCGGACAAATATAGTTGGCAGGTATGCAAACCATATTTATTCGATTATCAGACGGTCACAATTATGAGGTGAAGGTGCGAGTTGGGAGACCTGAGAAAAAGAACTAATATACGGCGATACAGTCAACGTACGATTTTTCGAGCTGCCTAGGGGCCGCGAAAACGTCCGAAATATTGGGCAGTCCGAAAAATTGAATGTGTGCCTTTTACTGCCCCCCAAGGCCTCAAATCACTACAGACACATCTGAAATAGCTCTAATTCCTGCCAGTACGTTTATTAGGGATATCGGTGCTCATACTTGGATAGGAGATGGCAGACGCACGCGTGTATGATTAAGGAATACATACCGTGCCCGTGACAATTGTCCCTTCCGACTAACAATATGCTTCACTGCATAACACTGCTGTGTAGAGGCGAAGCTGACTTTCGGGAGCCAGTATTATGCAACGCGCAGTGTTTTCCGAGTTTTGAAGCCATTTGCGAGAATTACAAAGGCGGAGTAGGCGCCATTACTAACAGCTGCGAATTGTTTCAATGAAAAACATGGCACCGAACAGCAAGAAGCTTGGTAGCGAACGTTGAAGTAGCTAGGCCTAACGTTACCATGGTGGTGGCTACGGCAGCCAGCGGATTCAGCAGCCAGCAGTTCGAGGAGGTGAGATAATCAGAATTGTGGCGGTGGTGGCTATAATTAATGCAGTTTCGGACCTGCGGCCATGGCAGAAAATCCGGAAAATTGCACGGCGAAGGCTTTTTGCGTCCAAAATTTCAGACGTTCTTATACATAGACTCTATAGGGTACGGGGCAGTGCTGCGAAGGCGCCTGAATTATTGGGCATGTCCGAAAAATCAGGCGCCTGGAAAATCGATCGCTGACTGTATAGAGAAGACGACGGATTATTCAGACTCGGCGGAGATTGCCAGAAATACCGAATAATTGGAAGCTCCCAAAATAATCGGTGTGGGTTATATGTGAATTTTACCATGAGGTGCGACTGCACAGCAGCACGAATTTCGCTTTATGCTGTGCCATATGCTGTAGAAACACTCAAAATACTAAATAATATAGCCAACACCTCCACATCTCAGTCTGCACGAGAAACTGGTCAGTCATCAACAGGCAGAAAACAAAACTTGCTGCTGACAAGCTGACTACTGTGCGGGTTGGTTTTGAAGGTTTCCACTGTCCAAATTGTTATTATCTGACATAATCCTCAGGGCCACTGCAAAGCATCCAAATAATCAACTGAGGATGCAGCAGAATAGTGGGAGTGATGTTCCCACAGGAGTTAAGTTATTGGACTGCTTGCCATCTTAGTGATGACTGGGTGCACATCTCTACACGACAATTAAAAATTGCATATGCTAAAGAGAAATACTAAATCAGTTTAGACTGACATGAAAGTATTCTTTCACAACTCTATGTTCATTCTTTCGTGAAGAAAGGTGGATTATTACTGGGGAAATTTAACTATGAATGTCAAACTTGCTGTTTTTGAAAGAGACGCCACATATTCAGTGGTGCAACAGCCAAAATAGGATTTGGAGTAATTTTTGGATCAGAAAAATCTTGCTTTTGGAGCAGGAAAATCCAAATTTGGAGCAGGTTACAGCAAAAAAACAAAAAAAAAAAAAAAAAAAAAACATAGTTTTGGAGCACTAAATCCCAAATTTGGAGCAGTTTCACAAAGAACGCTTACTCATAAAACGCCATAAAATTTACCCCGCATAATAAACACCCCCCCCCCCCCCCAACTTTGCATTGGATTTCTGGGAAAAACAAGTACGTTCTTTATGCAATTATATACGGTAATTCACATTAGCAGCGTAGGTGAGGACAGGGGCGCGATCGGAGATTGTTGTTCGGAGTGCGCGTTCAGTTTCGCCGCGCATGGCTGACCTAGGCCGCGCTCGGCGAAATTGAACGCATGCTCCGAACAACGACCTCGATCGCGCCCCGGCAGTGCACTGCACGAAACTTTTCCCGCCAAACACGTGGAAAGTACACATGCATTTCTTCGCGAGTGGTTCCCTTTCGTTTTTTTTTTTCTGACGATATGTCGCGTCGTTTCGGCGGTAGTCGAAACATGTAGCGACTGCTTGACAATCTTTTGGCGTTTCGGCGGTGTACAACGAAAATCAGCACCATTTCATTACCGCGGTGCCTGTTGCCGCGTGGAACCGAACCCTTACTAGTTTTGTGCATTGCGTCGCCTACAAAGCTCAAGCCGTCAGTGCCGGGTGGCTTGTTGTACCGTACAAGCAAGTTTCCTGTGGAGTATTTGCACCCGCTCCGCTCGTGACCGCGTGCACAGATATGGCGAGGATCTTGTTGAGTCAACGCGGCAATGGCGAACTGCTTTCTTTACTGCAAGCAACGCGCATTCCGCGTCTCCGCATTTACAGTATTTACAACATGCTGCACTGCAACCAGCAGCGCAAATATTCTTCGGGGCCCACCATCAAACACCGACGCAAAAAACCACCCGCCAACTTTTGTGTCCGTATCCCTTTAACAGCATGAAAGCTTGGGCGTGCTTGTAAGACAAGATTAAATAACTGTACAGCACCGAAGAACGAGAGCAGACGAAAAGAACAGACAGAACAAGCGCACCGGCGTTTCACATGAGATGGGCGGGTGAGTATTGAGAAGCTGATGCGGCAGGCAGCTGCTGTTCTCGATCGCGTACGCCGCATGCCTTTTGTTGTTTACATGGGATCTAGCGGCCTGAAAACCATACGATAGTAATCTGCAGCGGGAAACGGTGGCGCATTTGTGCTATCGCCCACTAAAAGCGTGCAGTACGCTTCGAAAGGCACCACGTGCTGTGAAACCGATGAAGATGCTTATCCCAATAGGGTTGGCAGCGATAGATGTGAATGTGGCATGCGATGACCCGGGAGGAGATTTGCTGCTACCTGAATAAGAAAATGAGTGCACGCCGGCGTTTTCACGTGAGGCGGTCGGGCGAGTATTGCGGTGAAGCTGCTGTGATGGAGAGCTATTGTTCTTGATGGCGTGCTTCGCACATTTTCTTGTTTACGTTCGATCAAGCAGCCGGAAAACGTATCATACGATCGCAGTTTGGCGATGTACTGAACGTTAGTGCCAAAAGATCGTGTTTTCCAGGAACGTATGAACTGGTAAAAAAAAAACGTACCCCAATTGGGAAATTTTTTTTCTTCTCGACAGTCAACATTGGCGCCGGTATATCGTACGTAACGGGATCATATCAATAAGGGTCTACTATATACGGGCTATGTTGCCTGCAACAGCCAGGATAGCTACAAGCTGCTTAAGGGGCTTTGGCATGCCTTAAGTTAGAACGCTATGGGAAATGAAAGGAACTTTTGCACTCACCATCCAGATTCTCAAGTGTCAGGAGTGTTATGGGAGTTATACCACACAGCCGAAATATATGGTGAAAGTTCCGTGTAGCTTATATGCTTATAACAAAAACTGTACTTTCCATTTAGCATCTACATTTTTTGATTCCAGATTATTTAGAAATTTCAAAGATCCCCTCAAAGTCCAAGTTAATCGGTTAATTGGTCTACGACTGTGTATGGAAAAGGTCTCCCACTTCAAAAACCCTTATTAACTCTTTCCCTACCATGGGGAAAATAGGTGCCTTTTGTTCTTTTTGGGGTTTACGTGCGAAAAGGTGTTTTTTGTATGTTACGGCAGATGTTTTTTTCTGAAGGAACTACTGCACTCAATAGTTAATGTAATACATAAACAGAAAACAAAATGAATGCACTTTTCACACATAACAGTTTTATCAACGATATGTATGTCATAAAAAAGATATAAATTGTTGAAATCAAGATTGTGTGAACAAATTTAACAAAGTTTGCAAAGACACGCTTGTATCTATTAAGAAAAAAAAAAACGTTCTGAAAATTATGAGATATACAAAATGTATTGCCGTCTATTAGGCACTATCTCCAAGAAAGAAAAATTTTTCATTGAACAGGTATTCCGCTACAAAACTTTAATTGCAAGCACTACAGTTGGGCGTGCTGGGCTGCGGCCGCCGATGTTCCAAGCTGGTTTGCGTCGTCGTCGCTTTCAGACTCAAAGTCTGACGAAAAGTCAGCATCCTCTGACTCGCTGCTATTCAATGTATCGCTTAGATCAGCCGCAGAGGCAGCCGAATCACGATATCTGCGATCTCCCCAAACGTGCGCGCCGTTTCCAGAGCCGGACATTCTTGCGTTCTGCTTTGACGATCGCAAAACTTTGGAGCGCGTTTAAAAATGACCGCCTGCTTAGAAAACAAAAAAAGCGAACTGCTTAGAAAACAAAAATATAATTTCCCCTCTTTCATGTCCGAAGGCGCAGTATGTCCGTGAGCGGCGCGTAAGGTCTCAAAAGCGGCGTTTCAAACCATCGATAGAAGGCTAACAATGCCGAATGGAGGCGGTATGGAAAGAGTTAATGGAGTACGTTTTTTTTGTGTGCGGAAAATACACACAGGATACAACACATTTCTTGTTGGATAATGAGGTTTCATACTAACAAGCTTACACTGTATAAATTTGCAGTTTTATTGGTAAAAAAGACATTAAAGCAGTTGCACTGTGTGTTGAGCCATAAGCCTGGCTAAATCTGATTATTTACTAGTCATCACTTCCATGCTGGATAGAAGTGCCACTGTAGAAAACTGCTGGACTAGTGTAATGCTTCACCATATAAAATGTTAAGAGTGCTCTATGGTACCATCATAATAAAGAAGATAGTGCGCTGACAATAAATGTAATCATCTGTCAAGTTTAAGCCATGCAAAGACTAAAACCTAGGACTTACCAAGTCGCGGTGACTCCGTGGCAGGCTCTCAATCACTTCATCTAGGATGCGGTCAGAAACATGAGCTGCTATTGTCAGGTTAATTTCACTGAAAGGAAGAAATGGAAAAAACAAGGTAAACTTAAGAACCAGAAAAGTACCAAAAAAGTAGCAAAAAAGTAACCAGCGAGAGATTTAACTTTTTCGTTACTGTGCCTATAGAAATCGATCAATTTGATCGACATCACCTCCACATTGCTAAACATTTCTGTTGGAATTTTTCTACTAGCAATGACATGCACTGTCTGAAAAGAACTCTTAATTTTAACTATTGGTCAAATTTGACCATTTTTGGCCAGATTGGGGAGCCTGGAAAAATAAAACTTAGACTGCAGGTATCGGTGAAACAAGCCTCCAGTGTGCCTAGTAGTTCCTCAATAAAATGACGCAAAATTTACGCTCTGGTTGACTCAGTAACTTAATTTTTAAATGAAAGCACAGTGAAGACACAGAAGGTTCTGTCGGGCTATCTAATTTTCCAATCCGACGCCTAGGCTGTTTTAATGATGTCTCAAACTATGGTAGATGCTCATGAGTGCGTGCTATTTTGATAATTGTGGTCGACATATATCAAGTGAAATTTTATTTCACTGGCCTTCGACCGAAGCTTGACTAGGAGTTTAATTCCTTACATTTTGAACACCACCTATTCAAGTGCCCTTATTCATAACAGTACAATATTGTGCAACACTCCATATTACTGTGCAGTACTGAACAGGAACTGAACAAAGCACGTGGAAGATCCAGTACCAGTTGAATGTGCACTAGACCAGCTTGCTTGCACAGGAAAGCTGATCGAACACAATCAAGTATGAAGAGGCTTCTACATGCTCCCTGATGTGACAACCATTGCTTTGCAAGGCTATACAGTCAAATCTCGATAATTCGAACTCGAAAGGGCCTGGAAATTTGTTAAAATTAAAAGAAGTTCGAATTGAAGAAAGAACATATTTTTGAAGTATTCGAGCACCAAAGCACAATGCGTGAACGGTGCGAGCGGTGAAATATCGCGGTGCGCAACCGCCCCACGCCGGCCACTGCTCGGTTCCCGATAACGGCAGCAAACGAAACTTCAGGGAGCGGATGGCGATGGGCGCGCGCGCGTGGAGACCGTCGAAGGTGAAGGAGGAGGGCGGCAGGGAAGCGGATTTGGCCTCGGCAACTCCGCCGCTTTGGTGGCAGTGGCTTTGGTGGCTCCCCTCGCCCTCTCTCTCAGCTCCCTTTCCTTCGACTGTCTCCGTGCGCGGCCGGCGCCGCCGGTATAGCCGGCCGACGCAGATTAGCCCGCTCCCTGAAGTTTCGTTTTCTACCGTTATCGGGAAGCGAGCGTTTGCCGGCCCGGCGCCAGCTTAACCCGCTCCCTGAAGTTTCTTTGTCTGTCGTTATTGGGAAGCGAGCGTTTGCTCGCGTGGGCAGTTTCGTTGGCCGGACTGGGCCTCCGCCGCTGCATTAAGGGGTCTCTCCTAAGCTTTTCCTCTATGGCGGTGTCGGAGCAATGCCGGTCGGAAGTGCCGCCGCGTTATTTGGCGCGCTGCTGAGAGCATTGTCGGTCCGCGGTATGTTCGAATTAACCGTCACAAATGCTTTTGCGTTCGAATTACCAAGCATTTTCGCTTATTGAAATACACATAACTTTGACGGGACCACAGCGTCAGTTCGAATAAACTGCCAGTTCGAATTAAGCGTGTTGGAATTAACGAGATTCGACTGTATAATGCAGAAATAAATGAACCAGGGGCCTGCTGCAATGAGTAAAACAAATAGAACTTGCGAAGTTACTGCTTTCTCGCATAGCGTGGGCATCACTATGACTAGTATTGATGCCAATAAATTTGCGTAATAATTATTACATGGTCTGACTTTCGAAAGTTGGGAACTAGGAGCCAGGCGCATAGTATATTGTACATTTCACATTTTTCTTAAATCTCAGTACTTATACTAAAAAAAGCACATTATTACTTTCGTGTTCCTTGGGACACTTCTTTGAAGTTTCACATAGCAATTCTCGAAAACTGCCCGAGCAATTCTGACTACTTCATATCAATTTAAACACCAATGATCCGGGATTTTATGTACAATAATAAACATTGTGACTGCTACAACTTGAAATAAAATGTCAGAACATAAAAGCACCGAAAGCAAGCACACTTCTAGAGGTAATGAAAGGGTTACTTAAGTAAATAAATGGCATAAGTGATACTTTTTTTGTTACTTTTTTGATACATTCAGAACAGAACATCAGGAGAGTAAAAAATATTAAAGGCTTTTTTTTCTATCGATGCCTGGTCTTCACCTTTTAATTAGCAAGCAACAGTAAGTACCAAAGTGCAAAAGTCAGCTAGTTGGTAAGAAAGAGACTATCACGGGAAAAAATAAACAGTGTGATGAGACAAACACACAGTGCTTCATCCTTGTCTTCCTTCTGTATACCATCTTCATGATACTTTCTTATGATGGTGTGTATGAGGCTGTGTATTAAGGAAATTTTTAAGAGTCATCCGATATCTACAAGCAGTGTGCTGTTATTGCTATATTGTTTTCTTTATTTACAGTTTGAAACAAAAAACAAGAACAGAACCTTCCCTGTTCATTTAAAAACAGAATTACCATACGCTTTCTTCAGGTTGAATTTGCCCCAGCCCTTTCTGTAGCTTCACATAAAAGGACAATAAAGGCCCTTTTATAGTATGCTTAGCTGCTTTTAGACATTAAATCCAGTGGCTCTACACCGTGTTTCATGGGTTCTGTGCTCTTTTTAAATGCATATTTCTTAATAAATGCCAGTTGATTAAAAAGCCATTTGTACTTCCTGCACTTTTGATGGCACACAAATAGCTCAAGTCAGTGGCGGAACAGCCATTTGACCTTTCAGCGCAGGTTTTGGTGAAATCAAAATCTGATTTGGCACAGTGACAAGCATTTTTGATGCAGTATCTGACATACATCTATACACCAGATATGATCTCAATAATTTAAATCTTCAATAACTATAGCAGAGTCAGTTTTATGCATATCAATGAGGCATTTGAGCTAAGAATGATCAAACTACAGTGTAGACCGCTTATAACGTAAGTCGCCAGAGTCGTGAATATCCGCATTATAAGCGGTACCGCACTATAACCAAAACAACTATTTTATTGCGATAATGGACACTCCAGGTACATTTCTGCCGTCGCTGTCACCGTGCTCTAGGTTCCGTATTCGCTTGCTAAATAAATTAAAAAGCACGGTGTCACGCGCGCACAAGCAAACATGAACACATCTCGCTCGTTGACCGCGGAAACGAACTGTCAAAACGCTAGAGTGACGAAGCGCGGCGAGCGAATTGACCTTCGTGCTATCATGCCTCTCGCTTCAACGCGACGGCGACCTATAAGCGGCGAAAACACGGCGCGCGGCGGACTTTCCCCGTCGCAGATTGCAGACAAAAGAATGCAAAAAGGTATACAAAAGAACTATAAAGTAGTAAAAAAGAGTGCAAGCAGGGCGTGGGGCGTTGGTTATGCAAAGACACTTGGGTGCACTATTTTTAAAACTCCCTATTAGCACACTACTCTACACTTCTACCCAAGCTTGGGCTGACCCAAAAGTCCATGCAAGGCCTAGCTCACTCACAGCATACGGTCAACCAAAGCACTTAACAGGCGTAGTGACAGATATTTTTGAAGCCACAGAAACTCTACCACATGCATCTGACACGTAAAATGACAACACTTAGCAAGTACTATGAAGGTTCAGAAACACTTATATTGTAATTTAGTAATGACGTTTGTCTGGAAATGCCCGACCCGGTGTAATCGACATAAGTGTGACGTCATGATGCAGCAAAATTTGTCGATGTGTAGCAATGAGGTTAGGTATGACAACATTGCTAGTAAAAAACGTTAAATGTAGTGCTGCCTGCTTTTCACCTGGCTGCATTTGTTTGTGACAGCTGCAGCCATCACAGGAACCGAGCAAGCCAATGCATCATGACATCATGATGCGTGCACCTCCTGGGCACTAAAACCGAAACTTTTTTATTTCTTATATTTAGGCCACTGACACTTGCCAGTATTTCTTCTAAGGTTTAGAGTGTTTGAACTTTTATCTGACAAAAGACAATTGCAAAATGTTATGTCAGTACTCGCTTAGATATCAAATGGGCTGGCCAGCTACAGGTAATGCCAAAACTCAGTCCCTCACTGTGATAGGGACTGCTCATGCACCACTATGAATACTTACGGCAAATGATACCATGTGAAACACGAGTCATAATGCCCATAACATTGCACTCGCTACCTGACATAGATTGACAATTCGCATTACACTGCTACCTTTTCAGGAGATGCACATGCACCTAGTCTCAACCAGTCGTTAAGATATATTCAGTGAAATCTCAATATAACAAACTTCAGTCCCTATTCTAAAAAGTCGTTACAGTGAAAGCCCCAAAATTAAGCATTCCGCCCATTAACCCATCAGTTCCTAAGTTGTCACCACATGAGCTATCCACGAAGACGTCGCTGTTGGCTCTCGACCCGCGTTGTTGCTATTTGCCATTCATTCCGGTGCCATGCACAACCGAAGCATCGTGTAACAAGAGTGACGCGCTCAAAACAGACGCTGAAGCCGAGAAAACTACTGAAGAAAAGGAAGCTCCATGTCACCTCCAAAGTGCAATGTATCCTGTTTGTTTGTTTTTCACATTCCCTGCCGAGGACACTGCAAAGGTCTCGCTTGAGGCGGACACCTGAACTATTTTAAGGCACAAGCGCGCGTAAATGACACTGCCTAGAAAATACAAAGTGTGGCCATGTGGCAACACTGCGAGTACGGAGGTTAAGTTTCTCCACGCACGCAGCTAGTACGCCCGCAGAAAGCGATAAAGAGGTGCGCGGAAAGAAGGACGAATGAAGGAAAAGACGCCCCTCAAATGCTAGGCGAGACTTATCTGAGCGAAGCATGCGCTCGCAAAACCTAATGCGTCCTTGCTTCAGCTAGGGTTCGAACGGCCCTGCACGTGACAATCGCTACTTCAGGACCTTCTCAGAAAGAACGACTCGCCTGACTATTTAGCAGACATAATCTTACCTTGCCTCGGGACGAAAAAGCGCGAGTCATGAGCGAAACTATATTGTGGTGATGCCTGACCTGATGCACGCCTTCTCACCTCGCTGGTCCCACTGCTCTACTTAGCTATGCTGTTGGAATATCCGTCCACACGGGGCCTTCTGGCACACTGCGCCGCTGTAGAGCGCAAGGGCACCACCCTAAACCAGGGACGGAGTCACTGCAATGCGCACCGGGGTGTCATCTGCCATCCTTAGGGTTGGCTTGTACGGAAAATGCATGTGCGAAAGAACCTGTATGCGCGTGAGCAACAGTCGTTTTCCTTGTGACATGCCACTGTCACCGATTCGCATGATCGTCACACTGCTTTCAAGTCTTCTTCGGAACTTGTGGAGTGATTATCGTGGGCGATTGGCCTTCTGAGAGGCGGCCGCTCTGCTTTCCGACGCACCGATGCTGTGTGCCAGCGTACTTTTTTTTTTCTCAGTTGCCGCCTCAGGTTTTCCGAACCCATGTGCCGCGGCGTCAGCTTTCTGCGCCTTGTCATCTGCTAGCCCCCAGTTTCGGCTGCCATGACTGGATACATGGAAACCTAAGAATCCACAGATTTTGAATTATTAGTTCGTAGTACTGAGGCCTTAACATGACACGGAAACTGAATAATGATTGTTACTCTGAAACGTTCAGTATTTTGAAGTTAGTAGTACTGAAATATTTTTACATTGAAACTATAAGAAGTCAGCGGGGGATTTCTGAAAAGTTCGCTAATCTAAAAAGTTTGTTATTATGGGGTTCGTAAGAGGCAAGATTTCACTGAATATATATATGTTTTTACTTTGTGCGATGTACAGCCATTACATGAGAAGCCAATGATTATTGTGGTTCTGTACCTGCCCCAGCAAAATGCTGGAGGTGATGCAGCCAGGGGTACCGAAACACAAGTTCCAGTGAACATGAAACAGACAACGGATGATATATTCCTCTCTATACCAATGGCACTTACAAGGTTTTCTTGTTAATAGATCAGTTGGAGGCCGTGCCCACGCTTCCCCTCTCCTTGCAGAAGTTCCTACCTCAGTGCAAATTTCAAGCAATACAAGAGATGCATCAACATTTACAAAGCTTTAAAGAGGGTTTTCAAGGAGCTGCATGAATGCTGAGAACGAAACAAGCATGGCAAGTTGCAGCAGTTACCTGATGCGGTTGAGAACGTCCGTGCCAGCCTGGTCCAGAATAGCTCGCTGAAGAACCTCTTGTGGGAAGTGCTGCCGACTTCGACAGATGTCTTCAATCTCTCTTCGAACTTTCTACACGTGTAAATTCAAATTGGATCAGCGCTATGCACTAAAACCAGATCAGATCAACACAAATTCATGCTTTCAACATATTGCAAAGGCAAAAACTATGAAGTTTCCTTTCAGCTGTCATTTTTTTGGCACAGTAGTATTTATAACAGCTGAGCAATGCTGTTTTAGAGCTGCTTACAAGACGCTTAGAGACTGCATTTTAATGTGTAGATTTAATTAGCTATGGTAGGTAACAATTGAAAGAGGTGCTAGGCATATAAACAAACATGCCAGCAAGAAAGAAACATGCTAGCAAAAAAAGGCTTGAAACAGTTTTTTTGCACAAGCAGCCCAACTGCAAAGCAAAATTTTGTCTTAACCCTTTAATGATGGCAAATACAAATACCAGAAAGAAAGATGTTTACTTTTTTTTTCTAAATATGCAATACACATCGAGATTAAGCATAATCACTGAAAAGAAAGAATATTTTGTGGAAACTTTTTCACCACAAGGGGAAAAACCCACAGGTAGGAAACTGGATGTGGGCTTCACCCCAAGCCACCTATGGGCTCGTTTGTAATTTGTACAGACAGCTCTTGTCATATGTGAGCCATAGGCGTACTATCGTGAGCAATATGAAAGGGTACAGAGGAGCGCGTGTCAGATAGCCTCGAAACCTGCTATGACGATACGTGGTGGCCGCTGTCGAAAACAATGTGGAAAGGGGGACGCTGTTCGAATAACCGTTGGTACTCCCACCATGGGTCTGTTTACACAAAGTGCGGAACTTCTACTCGCCAGCGCACAGTGATAACTGTTTGGTATTGCAGTTACTGGTAACTTTGTGCGCTGAAGTGTGGCCAAAAGTAGCACTCTTTTAAGGCACAAGAAATTCATTGCGTCAATTGATAGAAAAAAATTGATTGAAAATACGAACCAAGGTCTAAAAGTTCCGTCACACGGTTGCACAAAGAAAAAAAAAAAAAGCATGAATGAAAATAAAAAAATGACTCGTAAGTCGCTGCAGCACATAACCGTCTTACCGGCTTTCGGCGGCCAGTGAAACGCCGTAAGATGCCGTTTACGACAAAGGCAGGCTCGGTGGGAGTGCCAACAGTTAGCGAAAGAGCGCCCCCCTTTCCCCTCTGTTTTCGACAGCGCCATCCGCTTATCACTCTAGCTCGGTTTCGAGGCTATTTGCCACGCGTTCGCATGTTCCCTTTCATATTGCTCATGATAGTACATTTCATTTGCTTTATATCATGTGTGTGACGCCACTGCAGCCGGCGATCTTGCATTGGCCTGTCTCCTCTGACCGTGCTTTCAAAAGAAAGCGAGTCACCTGCAGAACTTCTATCTCGTCCTGTGTTCCTGGTCGAAACCAACAAATGATGCTTCCTGCCTGCCATTTAGTGTTGGCTGAAGACATTTAGCCAGAAACTTCATAGTGAATTCCAAAACTCGGCAAAAAAAAAAATTTTAGAGCAATAGCTCTACTACTCCAGGTACAAACCCAGAAAACGCCTGGTTCCGTAAATCGATGTTCAAGCTCAGCCAAGGTCGAACTGGGACTTAGCCTGCCTCATGCGTTGTGGAGTGAAAATGAACAGTGGCTCAAGGTCAGTTTTTGTGCCGCCACCGCCAGAGGCACTGGTTGCATCCAAGTTCACTGGGCGTTCGCACCGAGAGCGCCGACGACGCAAAGTTTGCTATTGCAATCGATGCTTCGCCTTTCAGTTGAAACTGCGACTTGTTGTTGTTATGTTGTCTGTAGACAACAACATTCGTCAATAAACGGTTAATAGTTCTATAGACATAACTATTCTTAAAAGAATTATTTGATGTCTCCTGAATGATGAGTGATAAAAAGTTATGAAATTAGCATCACTAAAATGTTTGCGATGGCAAGATGAGTATAAATGTGAGGCATCTTGGAACAAGGCCTTAGTATACCATATAGCAAGTATGTTTATCATTCTTGCCAGGATGTCAAACTGAAAAAAATACCGGTTTGGTTCGGGTTCAACACGCTTCGATTTCCTTCCTGTTTAATTCCTAATTTGGTGTAATAAAAGTACATAACGGTTCGCAAAATGGTTCAGCACAGTCCATTTTATCCTGGTAATAGTTTTTAGCGCAAAGAAACGCACGATATGAGAGAAGGCACACAGAACACAGCGCTGCCTTCTCTCGTGTCGTGCGTTTCTTTGCGCTAAAAACTACTAACATGCAATCACAACTAGCCCACCAGTTTGTTTTGTTGAACTTCATTAGAACCTGCCCCATGAAGATATGTTGCCTAGTACTATCTACTTGTCCGCAAGGGGCATGCACAAATTCCAATCAGAAGGAGGTAGAAATTTATGAATGAATCACACAGATACGGGGAAATATTATGTACAGTCAACAGATTCTTTAACAGGACCACATGAGAGACTGGTCTCGGTCAGTGCCATCTAATGGTGCGAAGTGATGACATCAGCAAAAGGTCAGCAAGATCTTGATCTTGTCGTTTCGCACAGTTAGAAGGTGCTGACCGGCTGGCCAGTCGACTCTCACGTGGTACTGTTAACTCTTTCCTTACTACGGGGTAATTGGCTGTTTTTTGCATGTTTGAGTTAAGAATTTTTTGTGCTACAGCCAATAAGTTGACAGTGTCATGCAGTATATAAATGTGAAGGTAATTGAACGTGCTTTTAAATAATATTTATTTAAAAAAGTACACAAAATGCTATTTGCATAAAAAATTCTTAAACAAAAAAACACCCAAAATTTAAGAAAAATTTTGTAATAAGTAACATCTAACAATTTGTAAATTCCAAAATGTACAAATTGTTGATATATCCCTTGGCAACATTTCTTTCAAGAATTATACCCATAGATAAAGTACTCTTTGAGTTAAGAAAAATTACATGACGCATAGTGAAACATTGAAGCCCTTCGTTGGTCCTACTTATAATTTTTTTTCAAGGAAAAGATTATTTACAACATAATATTATACACAAAAACACGAGTACTAAACGCACATTTCAAAATTACATTTTGGAAAAGAAACAGTAATTACAAAATACGTAATAAAAATTACCAAACAAAAATGATTAATGAAATTCACGGCAAACTTTCCTAATGATGGAAAAAATTCTCTACGTCGGTTTGACGAGGATATGCGTCCGTGCATATGTGTTGGTTGCACGGACGCATATCCTGCTATTGTTGGTTGTGCATAGTGCATATTGTTGGATGTTGACCTCCGCCGTAAAGGACAGGCGAAAAAAATCGAGAGCTCTCGCCAGCCGCTTCGGACCCCTACGGATCGTCATCCCGAGGTCAATGCCCGGGTCTTTCTGGGGCCACAACTGGTGGCAGCACGTCTTGTCTAAATGAAGTGGACACACCATAAATAAAGAAATAATAGTTTGGACACCAACAAGGTAATTGAACCGGCTGTAGATATCAATAATAAAATCGGGAGGTGAAAACGAAACTTGCTGGCGGGTAACAGCTGATGTTCCCGGCTGATCTGCTAAAGTTTCCTCATCCGAGTCATTACTGCTCGAAAAGTCCAAAAGATAAAGCGAAACTGCTTTCTTTCGAGTGCGCGCTGTACCAGTTGTCGACGCCCATCATGGCCGCTCAAGTGCGCTTCAACCTTTGAGCTCACGCGCCCTTTAAATATCCCTGCCGCGCGGTAAAAATGTGAACCATGCAGAAACGGAAACTACTTTGTATACAATCACCGAGATGGCGCTACGAGTCCAGGAGCACAGCGTTTTTTTTTTTTTTTTTAATAGGCGCTCAAAAGCTTCGGTCACCAGTCATCAATGCCTAGTGCCGTGGTAAGGAAAGAGTTAAAGAACGGGTCGACTATACATATTAATAGATATTTGTGAGAATCCCTGCCTCAGCGTAAGGTCGGTGTAGCTTCCACACTCGTTACTTTGACAGCCAGCAGAGTCCGCTAATTTTCTTTTTGGCTCAGGTTTCTTATTACAGGTCTGGTGGTGAGTGAACTGTGGCATGTGATCTGTGGTACAGAAGACAGTGCGAATCCAAGTTGTATTACCTAAATTACAACTTCAAAGTTCTAGCCCGTAGCAAGAAAAGAAGCCAACATTTGACATTTCACCAAGACGTTGCTTTTTCAGAAGCAGGGGAGGACAATTGATGCTTCTGATAAACAAGGACAACCTAAGTCGAACAATACGTCAATCTTTCAAGCGCATCTGCACGTGCACGTATTCTTACGCTGGTTAATGGCAGACAAAGAAGTCGCATGTGCGTTGAACCATGGCACATAACAAAAGCATATTTCGCATGTCTTTTATTGCCGTGGTTACCGCTCACTGAGAAGGTGAGCGACCAACTGTTAGGAACTGCAGTGTTATGGCAGAGTCCTTTGATACTTTTTTACTAGTAGCTAAAGTTCTACGTCACGCTATGAGAGAGCTACATGCGCTGCCAACAGTGACCGCACAGCGGCGCTACCGGTTCGGAGGGGGCACTTGGCAAGCAGCACTGCAGCTGGCCGGTGGGTTCACGTGATGTTTGTAGCAGCATTATGCGCTTTCTGCTTTTAGCATGTGCAGAGAAGCTGAAAGGTCCTTCAGAAGCTTGAAGAACAATGCCAAAGATATGTTGTGTGCAGCAGTGCCATTTCGGCTACAGAGTGACAGACGAAACGAGCTGCCAACCTTCGTGAAATCAACCAATGAGAGAAAACATGCCCAGAAAATGTGATTGCAGCAGCACCTGTCCTTGTGTGTATACTGAGTGTTCTAGCTAACGTTAGCCAAGCTGTTAAAAAAAGAGAGAGAGAGATAGGGGGACAGTGCAAGATATGATTATATTAGATGTACCGGGTTCGGCTGTCAGGCTGTGCTTTTTCTTATTTTTTTTAAAGCAGTTTCCCTAACGTTAGCTGGGACACTATTTATTCGCGCGTATACAGTGAAGGAGTGATTTCCTGAACGCCTGATTTTTCGGACATGCCCGATTATTCGGACGCCTTCGTTGCACAGCCACGTGCCCCATAGAGTCAATGTATAAGAACGTCTGAAATTTCACGACGACAAAAACCTTCGCCGTCCGATTTTCCAGACTTTTTGCCATGACCACAGGTCCGAAACGAAGTCACCGCCGCCGCCATTTTGATTACCTCGCCTCCTCGAACTGGCGCTCTCGCACGCAGATCCACTGGCAGCTGTAGCCACCACCGCAGCAACGCTGGGGCTCGCTACTTCGACGTTCGCTATCAAGCTTCTTTCTGTTCGATGCCGTGTTTTTAGTTTATGCCATCGCTGTTAGCAATGGCACGAACTCCAGTTTTGTAATCCTCGCCAATGTCTTGGAAACTCGCAAAGCACGGCGTGTTGAATAATGCCAATTCCCAAAAATAGACTTTGCCTCACTACAGCAGTGTTATGCCGCAAAACATACGTGAAGTATTGCGGTGAAGCATATCAAGGGTGGGAAGGGGAAATTGTCATGGGACACGATACGTATTTCTTAATTACACACGCGTGCACCCACCACCTCCTAGCACATTACGAGCTACGATACGCCAAATAAGTGTACTGGCAGACCTTCAGAGCTATTTTGGATGTGCCTGTAGCGAATTGAGCCCTTAGGGTCAGTGAAAGGCATGCATTTATTTTTTTGGACTGCCCAATTTTTCGGATGTTTTCTCTACCCCTAGGGGAGTCCGAAAAATCGAACGTTGACTGTAGTCATTTGAAATATGTTTCCGAAGTTAAAATGCATGATTGTCAACCATGGTGGTCAAAATTAATCCGGAGTCCCCCACTACAGTGTGCCTCATAATCAAATCATAATTTTGGCACGTAAAACCACAGAATTCAATTCAATTCAATGATTGCCTGTTGACCTCATGCACTAAAGTATGTCCGATTTTTAGACTCCATAGGGAGCACAAAAACGTCCGAAAACATGAATGCATGTCTTTAAACTGCCTTTAAGGGTTAAATAGTCACTGCCACCTCTGAAATAAATTTAAAGGCCTGCCTCTACAATTATTAGGCATCTCAGTGCTCTTACTGTGACAAGAGATGGTGGGTGCGCGCGTGTATAATTAAGGAACAAATTTTATGTCTCGTGACAGCAGTCACTTTGCACTCTTGATATGCTTCACCCGAATACATTGCATATGCTTGACCGCGTAACAGGGCTATATTGCAGCAAGGCTCACTTTCGGGAACTGGCATTATGCAACACTTTAGACCCTTGCCGTGCTTTCCACGCTTCGACGCCATCGGCAAGGACAGCAATGGCAAAAGTGGAATTGTCGATATTACTGACAGTGGCGAACTCTTAAATGAAAAACATGGCACCAAACAGCAGAAAGCGTAATAGCAATCGTTAAAGCAGCTAGGCCTAACGATAGCACAATACTACAACAGCTGCCTACGGCCTGCGGGCGAGTGTGCTGGTTCAAGGCTGTGAGATAATCAAAATGGCGGCAGTGGTGGTTTCAATTAATGCTGTTTCGAAACTGCGGTCATGGCACAAAGTCTGAAAAATCGGACGGCAAAGTGTTTCAGCACCTGAAACTTCAGACGTCCTTATACATTGTCCATCCCTGTTGCCCTGTGTCCTCCACTGACCACCACACTTGCAGAGTCTCGGGAACTCTCCAAGACATTCACATGTTTTGTGTTTCAAGACTGGTCATAACATTGCGCTTCATCCCCTCTGCCCTCCCCGCTGATCCCACTCCAGTCTTTCATTATGACTCCACCTCCCTACATCACGGAGTTGCTGTTTCTTTACTCCTTCTCACTTCCGACCATATCCATCATATCTCACTTCTGTCCTTTCTTGCACCATCCTTCTTTCTTTATATCCCACTCTACTTCCCTCTCATCCCATACTCGCTCACTCCTGTCATCATGTATTCATTTGATGATATTTTTCCCTGCACTGGGTGGCAGGCTAGCAGGCGCTCACGCACAAGGGTTTTTGCCTATCTGTGCTTGCCTAGCATGTCACTTCGTGCAAACTCGCTCTTGTGAAAAATAAATTACAATTACATTGGCTCTATGGGGTACGTGGCGGTGCCGCAAAAACATCCGAATTATCAGGCATGTCCTAAAGACTGTACATTTTTACATCTTAAGTGAAATGCATCAATGTTAGTTTCTACCTTGCTATGAGAACACAAATTCAGTACAAAAACATAGCTTCAACCCTTTGAGGCTAAAATTTTTTGCAGAATGTGGCCCCCCACAGTCAATTTCTTTTACTGCAAAGCTTATAATCTTCAGAATGACACATATCCCCTTCAGGTGCTATGAGCACAATTGAACATGCGAGGGTAGTACATCAAAATCAAAAGCAATGATTAAAATTATGCTTCAAACTTGTCACAAATATTTCGTTACACTTCTTATTGGACCTATGCTGCAAGTTTAAATAATAAGTGTAAAGTGTTTACATCATCATCATTTTACATCAGGCATATATTGAAGTGTCTGGATAGGTGCTTCTAGACATGAAATAGTCGAGATTCTTGTATCTGACGTTCCTATAAAGAGTTCGCGCATTGAGTCCACATTCTGCAAACTTAAAAAAGCTGACTGAAGAATTAAAAATTTATAATTTGTTTTGAAGCTGTACTTTTATTCTGAAGGTACAAGAAATGTAATGAAAACAAGTTTTCAATGTCTGCCTGTTAAAGAAACTGAAAGCAGGTGAGCATCTCACGGTAACACTTTGAGAGGTTTAAAATGAGAGATCTATGTCTTTGCAACGTCCACAACTAAAAACAACACATGAGGAAATACTGACTCTAAAGCACACATATGCGCAGGTGTGACATGCAGCAGTAAACAAGGCGAAGCGTGAAAACTTCTATGTTACCAGAGCGATAGCTGCCGACCACACAAAACGAAAAATCAGTACTGGTGAGAGCTAAGAGGAAGCCACACATTAAAAAAAAAAAAAAAGACAAGGTAGCAGGAGCTCTGGTGTGACACTACGTGGTGCTTTGTTCTAAAAAAGGTGCATTCTTTCAAATATGCAATGCCTACTGTTCATGTAGAGTGCTGACCCTCAAATGTTGTTAAAGGAGCATAGAAACGAAATTTGCCGCTTTTCTTTCCTTACTGAATAGCTGTCAATCCAGCAATTATGGTTACAAGCCTGAATTCCTTGACAGCACAACAAATATTTACATCACCTTTTAATGGAACTAATGAAAAAAATGTGTGCCAAGTGCAGTACAGTTTTCGAGAAGCGTGACGCAGGAGGCTAGTAACATCTCAGAAAACCGAGGAGATGGTCACTGATGACAGGAGGGCTGAATTGGGGCATGTGGTCAGTTTTTCGCGACACAACCATTGTGTTGTGGTAACCATTCTACTGGGTTAAATATGACACATAAATGAGTGGTTTGCGACACCATGTGACCAGCCCTTCGAATTCCCATAACATAACCAGCCTCGTGCTTGGAAGTTAAAGCCACACTCCACTTTGCATACACTTCGAACCGGTCACTTTAAAAGTGATGTAAATAATTATTAGCTGTGCTCTCTGGAAATGAAACTTTTATATCATACTTACAGAATTGACAGCTACTTAAACAAAGCTAAAGAAATGAAAATATTAATAAGAAAAATAGAGACAAAAATTTACCCTAGTAGTCCTTTATGTTCGACTGTGTGCAAACACAATGACATACCTCATCAGACATGATTGTAGGACACTGGTCTTCAATGCACTTCAACATGTTCGAAGCAGTCCCCTAGAATGGAAAGCACAACAAAGGCATGCATTGGAATGAGCCTTTGCAGTATGAAATTCTTTGCAGAATTTTTACCCCTTACTGCATAAATTCATGCTTTTTAGTGAAAAAATTAGATACACCTTTGTTTAGACCAGAAATGGCAGAACAAGCGTAACTTTCTAAATGAAGGCATAGTTGCAGTCTTACAGGTAAAAGTTGCCCTGTATCATACTATGTGATACGCCAGAGGCTTTAGAGCGCTTCCTTTTATATGAACTTTTGCTTTGCAAAGTCTTTAGCAGACTGACACAAGCCAGAAGAATGCCTTCTTCTTCCTCTGAGAGTTCTTTGTTGCTGCTGTTGTGATAAATTCTTGCAGGCCCCATATTTATTTAGCATAATACTGCTAGCATTTTCATTCTACAAGGTATTCATCACAATAACGATGCTAATGAAGGAACAGTAAAGCCTGTAAAAAGATTCTGCCAGAAAATTCCATTTCCTGCCTGCAAGAAAACAAATCTCTGAAGACGGAACAACCCATAACTGCATGCGGTATTACAGTTAAACTTCGATATAACTAAATTGGTAAAATTGGCCCATTGTGTTGTTTCACTGAAATTTTGTTCTACTGAAATTTCACCTTTTATGCAAATAAGTACAGTTGTCAAATTTTTCTCGCACAGAAGTCGGCATATAATTTTCTGAATTATCGGGAAATTGAGAAAAAAAATTTAGTAAGAACAAAGCATTCTTTTGTAATCAGTGCAACCTGGGTGTCTTTTTTTGTTTCGTTTTTGAGTGTCTGCTCTCTTCCTACTAGCGCACTCTATTCTTTGTCGTTGCTTTCCTTTAGCCTTTGTGGCCACTCAGCTTGTTGTTTCCTTCCTCTTTACTTCTTTTCTACCTGTCTTCAACTTCTGTTTCCATTCCCTCCTTCCTAAAGAGCAGGCAAGTGTTGTACCCCATTTTGTGGCAGTGCCAGCCTGCTTCCTGTCTATTTCCCTCTTTGTCCGTTGTGTATGTGTGTTTTCAAATAGAATAATAATATTATTTTAAAATATAACACAGAACCTAAAAAGAAAAAGTCTGTCATCGCCTCCCTTGCACTTGTCTACGTTTTACTGCTCTGGTAACGTTGCTAAACAATGGCTAGCACAAAACAAACGGATCAGAAGCTCCACCTTAAGATAAGCATTCAGTGTCTTCTCCATCTCGTCTACACAGCCCTGCAACTTTATTTCAATTGGGTTGCCTGCTTCCTCCTGTTGAAGGACGACATCATGTAGCCGAGTCAGCAGCTGGAAAAGAAACATTCAGAGAACATTTCAGACAGAATGCAAAACGTCAAACACCTTGCAACAGAAAGCCACACAACCACTTTACGCATTGTTAAGTAAAGGTCATGAAACAGCTTTAGGCATAAGCAACCTTTTGCGTTGCCCCCAAAAAATCCCTCCAGTCAGTTTCACTTTATAATACAGTAAAAGCTTGTAAACTTGACCCTCGTTAATTTGAAAAATCGTATCACTTGGACTCATCCTCTGGTACAGGCAGGCGTATGCATTATTTGATTGCATCAAACTCTCGTTAATTCGGCCGTATTTGGCCTCACACCGGTTAATTCGGACAACTCTCGAAGCGCAGTGAGCACAAAACGACGTAAATGTATGACGAAATGAGCAAAAGCGGCGCTAATGTCCAACCGAAACAATGCGGCGGAGTCCGCATTACCATAGTCATCAGTGGAAACTGCATAGGAACGCCGGAACACTTCATACCTATTTGTATCTTGAAAGCCTTTCTTATTGAGTCTATTGCCATGCATGACACCACACTGTCTGCATGCCTTTAGAACTACATGATCGCAAGTCACCAATCATGATGATCACATCGATAGCGATCACGGTTTCCTCTGAAGCGGTTGCGGTAAACAGTGGTTTCATTTTAACTTGGTGCGCGCGTTGGCCGTGTGCCTTAGAAATGCGTGGTCGCTATCCATGATGCATTGACAGCAACCACGGTTTTTCCGCAGCAGTTGCGGCGAGCAGTAGTTTCATTTTGACTCTGCACAATGCACGTGCAATGCTACAAATGGTGGAAGTTGTCAAGGATGAACAGTGATTATACCGTGGCCCGCACGCTGACATCAAACCCGCTGGCTAGATAGCGATGGACAGACGCTCTGTTGCCGACCAGCTCACTGGCGAAAAAATCAGAAGAATGTGTGCGCTGTATTGAAAAACATGTCTTAGATGAAGACTCGGGTGATGCGCCGCGGCTGCACTATAAAGGAAGCGCGAGGCCTTCACCACTACGAGCGCTAATCTGTCACGAGATGACGAGAACTGCAGCTTCGACACTGTTTTTGGGCTAAATAGAAACAACATTCATTAACTCATTCAGTAAGTAAATGTGTGCTGATTTAGTAAGCAATTGTTTATTTTTGTTATACCCTCGATAATTCGACATTCAGTAAATTCAGACATTTTTATTAGTCCCTTGAAATCTGAATTACAGAGAATTTACTGTATGATAATTAATACACATCAAGCTTATTGTTGTGAAGACTCCACATTTTTGGTTAAGACCAAAAATCTGAAGAACAATAATCTTGAGGCATAAAAAAAAATGTACACTGTATCAACTTCAGACAGGTGGACATCCACTTAAAAACTATGCAAGGGTCTGAGGATGGCTTAAATATGTTAGCATGAAGAAGTAGCAAGAACTTTGTGTGTGAAAATTGAGGCAGAAAGCAGGTGACAATTCTCACAAAAGCATGGTCCATGCTTCTTAATAAAGCCAACACTATCTAGACTCATTCATCATGGGAGTGCAGAGACTTTTACTTTACTGTCATATACCGACATTAAATGTTGAACTCAATGTTGAATTCTCAAATTCGATACTTAGCTCAAAATATATTTTAGAAAACAAGCTCCAGAGGTCCCCAAAAATTCTTTTCTGAAAACATGAAACCTTACTTATTGTTCATTCTACATTAACTTCTGCACAAAATACGAGGGTCGGCTGGAAAGCTTCTGGCCTGATCCAGAAGGAAATAGTTCGTAGGTACAAAAGTGTCATACATTCGATGGTAAGGTTGGTATTTACTGTCCGAAAAATCGGGCGTACAAGAAATCGGTCGTTGACTGCATTCGCCGTGTGCCAATATATCACTTGGTCGTGTAGAAAATTGCCACTGAACATCCCACTGCTGCTCCTCAATTTGAAACACAAGTGTCATAATGGATAAGTGGATGTAATCTCCACGTGACCTGCTTTCATGCTGCTGTTGTGTCTTAGAAACACTTTCATCATCATCATCAGCGTATTTCTATGTCCACTGCAGGACAAAGGCCTTTCCCTGAGATCTCCAATTACCCCTGTCTTGCACTAGCCGATTCCAATTTCGACCTGCAAATTTCCTAATTTCAACACCCCACCTAGTTTTCTGCTGTCTTCAACCGTGCTTCCCTTCTCTTAGCACACACTAACTTTATTGGTCCACCGATTATCTACCCTATGTATTACACAGCCTACCCAACTTGTTTTTTTTTTCTCTTAATGTCAACTAGAATACCTGCTATCCCCATTTGCTCTCTGATCCCTGCTTGTTAACGTTATGCCTAACATTTTTCATTCCATCGCTCTTTGCGCGGTTTTTAACTTGTTCTCGAGCTACTTTATTGAACTCCAAGTTCCTGCCTCATATGTTAGCCCAAGTAGAATGCAATGATTGTAAACTTTTCTTTTCAAAGACAGTGGTAAGCTCTTTTGTAATAATTCATTATTACAGAAGCTTAACTTTCAATCTTGCTTGACTTCCTATTTTCCATTAGTGTCTCTTTATTTCTTTCTGATGTGGGTTCCAAACCTCATATGAAGTGCAGGAGTAGGCCTGCATTTAAATGCTTAAGCTACTTCTTGATTTATTCTCAAAGTAAAGTTCCTACGAGAAGAAAATAACTTAATCAAGTGGCAACACTTGGCATCAATGTTTTGCATAGTTTAATGAACTTCAGACATATTTATTTACATATATCTGCTCATTCAACAATCGTCAATGCTCTGCATAACAAAAGCCAATTGGCTGTAAAACACACACCTGTTTGGCACTGCTAGCATCCTTTAAATATCCTTCAGCCTTGAGCACTTCCTCATCACAAGTGACATCTTCTGAAGATGAAGCCTGCGCCGTTCTGATTACATCTTGGAGATGAAGCATCCAGCGATCCACCATCTGGAAGGCAGCACCCCAAGGAGGAAAAAAAAAATTGAAATGGGTGAATAAAAAACAAAGCCAAACACTCAAATTGTACGTAACTATAGGGGAAAAACATTTTCAAGTGTCACCTGTTGTGTTGAGCTCAAGAGGAAGCCTTGTTGCAATCTGAACGCCTGGCTATTGCTGTGCTTTTTAGGCGACACATTGCGATGCAGAAGTTCAGATATCTGTATGAAAGTCATGACAACTTAATGGAAACGAAATAATACCAATGAAAATAATCACATATGCACAATGATGGGAGAGATCAGGGATTTTGAACTAGGACTTTCTTTCATATGGGAAGCTTCACATATGAGAAGACAGGCATGGCTTCATGCATTACCACTGATGCCACTGCTCTATCCACATAAAGCTAAAACAGCTGAATATTAAGCATGTGAGTGCTTATTTATCTTTGTTCTATGCTTTCTTTTGATGCCCATATTACATATTTACCTCCTACTAAGCTTCACGACAATTTTACTGTATGCGCCAATGTTGAGATTTTATGGGTTTAAACGTCACAGCTGCAAACACTCATGAAAAAATCAGATTACAATATGAAGTGCTGTTAAGCACTAACTGGCACCTGTCCGCCCTACAAGTGGAAACAGCACTTATCATGAGCATACAATAACAGGGATGGCCATGTTGAAGATTTCAACAGCTCTATAGGAATGATTCGCTGACCACAGTAAATTTAGTGATGGAAGCGACATTCTACTTTTTGAAGCAGATTTCGGTGCAGTAAAAATGCTACATTAGAGCAGCCATAACTGTTTTCAGAACAGAAAAAATGCTAGTTTGGATCAACTATTGGCGTTTTCGGAGCAGATGGCAAAATCTGCCATCACCGAAGCATCTCATAAATATTAACATAATAAATCAACACATATTGCAACAAATAATTAAGAAGACTGATGGTTATTGAATGCACATTAAAATGAGCTATATATTTAAACTACCCGTACTTGTAGCAGAAATGAGATTGAACTGGTAAAGCTGAGCACCACATTATAATGGTAACCACAATCGCATATAACCATTGCCAAAGCAACAGTTGATAATCGGTATGAGATAGAGCAATCTCACTCACTTTTACACTTCTTTTATTTTTCACTTTCAACACAGATGCATACCAACCAATGCAAGTTACAATGCCACTTGCCTGTAGCAATCAGAGAAGATTACAGTGCAACCAATCTTTTTAGTTGTGGTGAAGTTAAATGACATGTGCACTTGGATGATTTATCTTTGTGAAGGAGCGTTCACTTTTTATTTTTTTTAATTTAGAACTCTCCAGACATTTATTTGCAAAGCTGCACCAAAATTACCCTTACCAACTTGCAAATTGTAGCAATATTTTTGCAAAGCTAAATTAAATATCAAAGTAAAGGCTTGGTGCCTGAAATGAAATCTGTTAACCGCTATGAAATCTGTTAACCATTGGGAAGAAGTCACCATGCCTAAGACACAAATCAAACAAAACTCTTAACCTTTGGACAACTTCCAATTTCTGCCATTCCCACACTTTTAAACTTAAACTACTGTGGTAAGCATTATGTCTGCTGATGCCCTGGCATTTATAGTGTCTATTAAATGTATATCAAAATGAAATTTATTTGTGCAATGCATGATACAAAAACAGCTCTTTCAATATTCCAGTGGTTAATTACAGCCTACAAATAAATTATATTGGGGGATTCTATGACCAAGACAACCTCATTAATGAATGCTTGGATCATGAAGAAGTTCTTTAATGTTAGATGTTAGAGCAGAACTGTTGTAAGCAGTAAATGTTGATTAGCATATTAGCCATGATCATAACCCACAACACCACTTTCTAACTCAACAATATAGTAGTGACATCTGTACCTTCTTCCAAGCAGTCTCTGTGCGTTCAGGTGCAATTTTCATCGCCAAAGTGATGTCAACAACTGGACAGGGCATGTACCTAAGGGTGAAGTTCCTAAGGATAAAAAAAGGCAAAAACATTACTAAACTATCTTCTATATACTCAACAGTGTTTAAAGCAAGAAAGGGAGATTGCCCGACTTTAACACCTACGACTTCCAGGTCTAATAACTCCTAATGGCCTACATAATCTTTGATGATGTGCACTTAAGGCATACAGCAAAAGCAAGAAGGAGGGAGGAGGTGACAGCATCTATACAGAAGACTTGTGGTAAGCAAGACATAGCATGATCGTTTCCTGGATCTTGCACAGCGTATCTCAACTAAAGCAGACTACAACCATCCTGCTTTCAATGTGAAAACGACACTAACTTTCACGAAGACATTGCCAGCTAGAAAAACAAACATCTATTTTTATATAACAGCTGCACAGTGAGCCAGCAGAAAATCCAGAAAACAAAGGTGCAACTATTACATGGGCCTACAAGGAATTTTTTTTTTAAAGCCCCGAAGCGATACTAAATGCTAAGAGACTACATGCAACAAATTCTAGGTTAATTTTAACCCTTACTGCATGATGTATCATATATGATATGCATAGAACAACTTCTTCTCGCATAACAGAATAGAAAGGAAAGAAAATCCTACATATTCACCCGGAATCAATGTCCTCTCTAGCAATGAAATACATAGCGACTTTAGCACTGAAATTAATGCTCAAGTTATTTTTCCTTTAAAAAATATATGGCGGCAGCTTGACACAACGTGCAAAACATTTGTAAATAAAAAGGCTATTTCTACAATTTATACAATTGAAATCTGTGCACAAAAAATATTAGGGTTTTATTTACTCTTTATTAGCCTAGTATGATGCTTCGACTGAGAAATTCGTTTAGGCGGTTCTGTGAGGCACGCATTAATTGCTGTATTATACATGATACAGCATGCAGTTATGGGTTGCTTTGCGGAGGACAGCAGAGAGGTTCTCTTGCGAAAAAACAAATTTGGTGGCAACATTTATTGTTTGCATGAGCTATACTTCTTTGAACCATTACTGGCACAGAATAGGTAAGAAAATTAAAATGCCAGCAGTGTTGACGATGAATATATCGTGGGGCCTGATATGTTACAGGTGCAAGCAACAAATAACTCTTAAAAGAAGAGGAAGAAGGTTTATCTTACAGCAAAGCTGTATACTTCTCGTTGGTCAGAACATTTCGTGGCAAAAGCACAAAACACGCCAGGTTAACAATTGAAGGCAAATGGCATATCCTTCTTTGCAATCAGGCATACAGTATATATATATATACTTAGTGACATCACCACGCTTTCATATATAAAAGGGAGACCCATCTAGCAACTGATTCAGTTCATTCTAAAACTGCCATGGGTAGACCACGGAAATTAAAGACACCAGAAGAACAGCATGAATACAATGCTCGACCATATGTGGTGTTTGATACAGCTTCGCTGGACATTCACGTTCGTAGCGCGGAATGGCGGCCAATAATTTTTTTTTCCAGCTTACGCCAAACTTATAAAGGCTATGCAAAGCAAAAATTAACATAAAACTAACGTCTATAAATGATCCACCCTAATATTTAAGGTATGAATTAGTCAATCAAGAATGACGTCATCAAATTATAATGAAACTTGTAGTAGTAGCTGGAGCTGGGAAAAATACGCTTTATCTCTTATAGCAATGGGTCAGGTTTTTCAATGGTTCTGATATTTTTCGCAAATTTCCTGCGATTCTAAAGTTTTTTTTTTTTTTTGCATGTTCAAAAAAATATACCTGTAACTGCATGATGTATCATACCATGCGCCCCACCTAACTTGCGGCAAAATTAAAAAATATCCAAGCACCACGTATCTGGACAGAACTTAGGTAATGTTGTTTGCCGTCACTTGGAGCAAGTTACACCATTTTTGTATTCCACCTAATTACATAATAACTTATTAACTTCTTAAATATTATACATTACGCCTCGATCTAACGAAGTTGTACTTGCAGCGAAAAACTGAGAAATCACGAATTTCGTTAATTCGAGGTTTGAAAGTTTCAGCAGTAAAAACAACTTCACAAATTCCCAAAGCATTCCTGGTGCATAGTATCTTGTCACTAAGCACTTATAAACAAATCATAAGAAGGTGAGGCCATAACAGAGCGGTTATGAGCGCCAGCGCGTTTGGTGCATACAGCGTCAAGAGCAATGCATCGACGTGGCTCATGGCATCTGTGGCTCAAGCAGCTGTGCCAGCAGCTGTCATCAGATGACACCCACAAATTAAAACCAAGTGTAAAAGGATACAAATATTCGTGCTGAACAAAAAAACAAGTCCCAGTTTCACCAGAAAGGCTGAGCATTGATGGCGATAGCAAGGAGACAACTACACGAAGTAAAATTCATAGTTTTAGTGGTGTCACGCATGCTCAGGGAGACATGAACAGATCGCACTCGACGACCACAAACTCGCTGTCACAATGCGAGCAAACTCTTCGCATGCACCATGTCACAGAAACTTGAGATTATGTGACTGCCAACACTAGATGTGCTGGAACACAATGCGCATAAAAGCACCAACCGGTTTGACTTGGCTTTTCCACTTTCCACAGATTACAGTATAGACCACTTATAACGTAACCGCTTATAGTGCAGGACCGGATATAGTGCGGTCTTTTCAGACTCCCGTTAATTTTCCCATAGCACTCCATGTATACACGTATCGCTTATAGTGCAGTTGCGGGAAATGAAATACCGGTTACAGTGCGGCTGCCTGGGAGTACGGAAGTCAGCGGAGACGGCGAACGCTCCCCTCAAACGGGCACCCCAAGGAGTGCTCGAGGAAGAGAGAGAGACGAAGTGGAGGAGAAGGGTACGTGGTGCAAACAAACAGCCAGTGAGGCTGAAACCAGAATCTTGAGTGCGAGTCGTGAAATATCAAATCGCGCCGCTGCTTCCCTCTGCACCGTAGCCGCAGCGTGCAAGGTGGCTACAGTGGCTAGAATGTAGCGTGGCTGAGACGTCGGCACGTACACGCATGTTCCGGCGCAACGCAGAATCGGCGACCTTGCCATTTGAGAGAGGGTGAAATTTCTGCCGCGTTTTTTTTTGTTTTGTTTTGTTTGCGCGCGACACTGAGGGGTCTCTCATATGCCGGAGCAATTCCGGTCGGAGGCGCCGCTTCGTGAATTATTTTGAATTAACGAGATTCGACTGTAAATTGAATGCAAACGTTCTAGCCGCATTCCTTGACTGTCGCATACGCGTGGCGGCTCGGTTCACATGTTTTGCATATGTGAGGGCCTTGAAAATTGTTGCTTTGGTTATAGTGCGGTACTGCTCATAGTGCGGATATTCGCGACTCCGGCCACTTACGTTATAAGCGGTCTACACTGTATCTCCAAGATATGGCGTGTGGACCCTGTGCGACAAGGAGACGCGCGCGCGATGGGGGAAGAGGGCAGACAGACGTGCGTTTTTATTTCATGGTGAGAAAGACCAGTGTTGCTTCACAGCATATTCGACGCAGGAGTTTCGAGTTGCCGCGTCGAACAAGTGCCAAACCCAACGGAAAGCAATATGCTCAGTGCGCAATGGTCGGTATGTTTTGTTTTTGGAGACTGAATTTAGTTTATATATATCCATTTGCAGGGACAATTGTACCTCGTTAAAATAAGGTGTTAAATACATGGATCTCTATGAGGATTTCAAGGGGAATTGCATTGTTATATCCTGTTTCGTTATAACGAAGTTCGAGTGAACAAGCACACAAGCCCTATCAAGTTTTGACCCTCAGCCATATGGCCATGAAAGAGTTGCAATATTGCTGTGTGCTTTTATTTTGTTTCATGATATTGCTGCAGTCAGACTTGTACTCTCGCACAAGCTGTGCTCCCAATATTCAGCCGTTCATGAATTTTGAATGTCACAGTCTTCTGTGGAGCGACCACCAGTTGGTCATATCTGAGGCTTGACACGCAGACTGATGTTTGTTGCACATTCTGGGATTTACCTAGCCACCACACGCGAATCTGAATGATTTGATGATGTATTCGTAGAAAGTGGTCATAAAGCAAGTACTTTCATTCGATTAAGTGACTGCTGACCACACTTGTAGCTATCACAGCCTTTGAGCTGCATCGTGGTTTAGATGGCACAAGATTACCCAAGAAACTGTTTATGATTCAGTCCCCACCTCTGCCTGCCTACCTGTCTGGTCTGCACACCATCATGCCTGTGTGGGAATATCCTGAACATGTGATCTTTAACTCTTTAATTATGCTGCAGCATAATGTAAATTACAGGAAGGACATGTGGATTTGGAAGTACTGCATCTGAGGGAACACTAATACATGGCACTAAATCCCAGCCCAAAAACTCTGAAATCTACACTCTGTCATGTTCAAAAATTTTCTTAGATGGTAGTACCATAGAACCTCATTCAGGTTTTGGAAAAAAACACGAGAAAAAATGTAGTAACGGAGAAAATGTACAATCTGAAGTCACAAAAAAATTTGGCAGACTCAAATGTAGCGTTGCGCGAATCGTTGCAGCATGACACGCCGATGGGTGTGCTAAACTGGTGGGGTTCAAGAAGCCCTGGGACAGCAGCAAATTCGGGCAGGGCATTTCGGCGGGAAACTTTGACGTGCCCACCACCGGTGCCGACGCGCATGGTGCTTGTGGAGCCCGAGCAGCCAACGATCTGCTTGGTCATTTGCTTATTGTGCAGTGTTTAATGACAGCAACAGGAAACTGAAGCGAAATCGAGCTGGTGGGCAACACCGAAATACGATGCCACCAGAGAGAAACATGACGCTCACTTCACGCCGCATGCAGCAGAGAATGGCGGCGTGTTTGGGTTACCACCTATTAAAAGCATGCTGTACACTTCCGACACTTTAACCACATGCACTGAACGGATAGGTCAAGATACAGTCGAATCTCGTTAATTCGAACTTCCGGTTTATTCGAATTGACGCTGTGGTCCTGTCAAAGTTACGTGTATTCCAATGGGCGAAAATGGCAAGTAATTCGAGCGCGAAAGCATTTGCGACGGTTAATTCGAACATAACCGCGCACCGACAATGCTTTCAGCAGCGCACCAAATCACGTGGCGGTGCCTCCGACCGGCATTGCTTCGGAAAGCTTAGGCGAGACCCCTCAACGCCACGCGACGAAAAAAAAAAAAAAAAAGAGAAAAAAAAAAAAAACACTGCGGAAATTTCAATCTCTCAAATGGCAAGGTCGCCGTTTATATGTCGCACCGAAACACGCGTGTACGTTCTGACGTCTCAGCCAATGCTGCGGCGCAGAGAGAAGCAAGGGCGGAGGCCCAGTCCGACCAACAAAACTGCCCACGCCGGCCAACGCCTCGCTTTAACGGCAGAAAACGAAACTTCAGAGAGCGGCTACGCTGGTGCCGGGCCGGCGGGAGCGGTGGCGCCGGCACGGCGGCGGGCGCGCACGGAGACAGTCGAAGGTGAGGGAGCTACGAGAGAGTTGAGAGGGAGCGCGAGGGGAGCCACTGAAGACACTGCCACTGAAGCGGCGGGGTTGCCGAGGCTAAATCCGCTTCCCTGCCGCCCGCTCCCTGAAGTTTCGTTTTCTGCCATTATCGGGAAGCAAGCGTTGGCCGATGTGGGCAGTTTCACGGTCCTCGCTCGCTACGCGATTGCGCGCCGTGATATTTCACGACCCGCACTGCTCGTACGTCGTGCTGCGATGCTCTAATACTTCAAAAATAAGTCCTTTCTTTAATTTGAACTTACTTAAATTTGAACAAATTTTCGGGCCCCTTCGAGTTCGAATTATCGAGATTCGACTGTACTTGTCGCAGTAGGGTGGGCTGCAATACCTGTGAATGCGAGTATGTGATGCAGCAACCCGTGAGATTTGCTGGTACCGTAAGAGGAAACTGAGCACGTGCCGGCATTTTCACGTGACACGGGGGTGGGGAGTAAGTACTTCGGGGAAGCTGCCATGGCGGGTGCCTACTGCTCTCAATTGCGCGTGCCTCATGCCTTTTCTTGTTCAAATGGGGTCTAGAGGCCGGAAAAAGTATCATACTATAATCGCAGTTTGGCGATGTAACGAATGTTGGTGCCAAAAGATAGTGTTTACCGGGAAAGTAGTAACCGGTAAAAAGGAAGCATGACAAAAATGACTACGAAGAAGTACTCACTTCTCAAGTGCGTATGCAATATCTTGAAAACCTTGAGCGGGTGTAGAATTACGATCCCACAGAATGCTTTTCAGCTTCGAATTTATTTGCAGGGCCTTGGCAAGGGTCTTTGCACCATTCAGGCCCATGTAGTTACCACTGGAAAGAAAGAACTCGCATTATCAGGAAGCAAAATAAAACTTTCACACACTGTGAATATGTGCTCACGCATAGCAAATAGCTTGGCTTGAAACACAGAAAGCTTTATTACTCATTGTATTAAGAAAGTAAATTTTATGCATGTGATATAGTGGCTGCACCACAACAGTTTGAAGTTTATGTAGTTACCACAACAAATGCAAAGATGACAAAGATAGGAAAGCAAAAAAATAAACTCACGTGATATCAATTGAAGTGAGGCACTGGTTGCTACCAAGTGCATTAATAACAAGACACAATTCCCCACGAAGCTTTGAATCTGCCAATGAAAGATATTCAAGAGAGGAGTCCTTTTCTTGAATTAGCTGCACAACTGCTTCCATTACACGAGTTATGTGCCTGAAAAGAACACAAAGACCACACATTACATTAAAAACCTTCCTAATAATTCAAGGTAAAGAATACAGCAAAAAAGTAAAGGCCAATCAGTCGTCAGCAATGTGCAGCTGGCCTTTACTTTTTTGTGATAGGTCTCACCGACCTCTCCGACGTCAGTGAGAGGGAGACGGGAGAGATGTGACAAAGGTGTTCCATGTGGGGTGCACAACACAAAGGCAGGTGTGGCAAAGCGGCGCGCTTTTTTTTTTTTTTCTCAAGGATTTTGCATTATTTTTCCTATTGGCGCAGACACCCAGAAGCCAGATTTATATGTTATAACTGGCAATGCGGCATGGAAGCATTGTAGCAGAGTCTTTCAATACTTTTCTACTGGTCATGAAACTAGAGGCCAAGTGTGCTATAGGGACAGTAGCTGCCACTAGGGGCGCCACTGAATATGAGGAGGCTACTATCACCGGTGTCGTTGACTTGCTTTGGCTGTGTATACCCTTGACACACGGGCGAGCTAAAGTCCATTGAAGTAAACCCCTTTCCTTTGCGCTGAAGGACGCCCTACAAAAAGGAGTTGTGCCAGTGACACACGGTATGGCGCGGTCTCCTTTATATGTTTACAGTAAGCGCTGAAATAAAGTAGACGGCGCTGCTTGCGTACGAAGCAGCCCGAAGTACAGTGGACCAGAATATATGGGCAGTGCGCCGACTGCCACGTGACACGCTTAGTCGCGTGTCGCACGAAGGGATGCTCGTAGCGGATGCGCGTAGCTAAATTATTTACTTATTTATTTCCAATGCATCATTATTGATACTTCCGTTTTAGTTTTTTTTTTTTTTTAGAACTCGTCATGCATGCAGTGTGCTTGATTAAGTATGTTTAAAGGAAACTCTGCACGTATAAGCACTCGGAGAGCGCGTAGCTTTCGTTGAAATCGTTGATGCCTACTGCAAATACAGTAGAATCTCGATGATGCGAACACGGCTAATACGAATTTTTGGATGATACAAATTTTTCTGTGGTCCCAGCCGAGCCCCATTACTTTGCAACGTGCTAGAGAACGGTTGTTACGAATCGATTTTCGACTCACGTCGGTTGATACGAATAAACGCCGCCCCACCGATAGCGGCGAAAGAGAACAGCGTGCAGTCACGTGCTTTCTCCCTTTCTCTGGTGTGGAGGCCGCGACTGGGCGCGAAGAGCTTGAAGTGGTGGCGTTTTTGTTGCTTTTGTGCTTTTCCCCACACAGGCGTGGAGAAGTGCGGCCGCCACAGCAAGCGAAGGTTCGTGCGGTCAATCGCTTCAACGGAAACTGAGCGGCGTAAGCACAGCGCATACAAAGGTCAGAGCCGTGTGGAGATCACTGTCATGATACGGTGCGCGCGACAACACCGACAGCCGGCAGAGGCGCAAAGTACAAGAATGCATTTGTTGGCAAATTAGAAGCCCCCCCCCCCCCTCCCTCCCCCCCTCCCATGCTGCCTTCCCACTTAGCTCCTTTTGCGTGGGAGATTGCGTTGCCAGTTACCCTTGCGCACAGTTGCAAGATACGCATTTGGTGCCGCAGCACAGTGTCAGCCCCGCAAGCGCGACGGAAATCGCGCTTGCTCTCCACTGTGCAGTTGCTCTGCGTGAAGGCACGCGTCCCCCGCGCGCTTTCACTCACACATACGACGCGTGGCGACGATTTTATCGCCCTTGGACTCATGCTCAACGTCTCATGCTCCTCCTCCGAATCGCCCTCTTTGATCTCCTCTCCCATCGGTGGGCGCACCTCGTTGAGAAGCGTGCTCGCTACCGCCCATGTTGGCGAGATTTTCCTGTGGAAGCCGCATTATAACCGGTATTTCGTCTCACACGGCTGCACACAAGGTGGTATGCGTATACATGGAGTTCTACGGGAGAATAAACGGGAGTCGGGAAAGGCCGCGTTGTAGCCATTTCTGCACTATAAACGGTTACGTTATAAGTGGTCTATACTGCAAATGCTTTTTACGTGCGTGTGCCTGTGTGAGTTCACCTCTGACTTTTTTTTAGCTAGTTTTAATTGTGTTTCGATGATACGAATTTCAGCTAATACGAATATTTTTTGTGACCCCATGAGATTCGTATCATCGGGATTCCACTGTACTTGCATAACTGAGCAAGGTGCGTAGCAGAATTGCGGTAACTGTCACTTGTTGCCCGTTCGGCATAAAAGGCAAACAAATGTGTCACCTAAGAATATCACAACCTCCTCTTAGGTCGTGAACAATAAATACAGAGCTACCACTATATGTAGTCGCATATAGTTCATGGAAGCACCAACGAGCGTGACCAGCAATGTTCGATCGACAATGGTGACGTACGATGTTGGCTATGCGCCGAATCGCCGCTTCCGCTTCTTGTGTGCGCACCATACACTACTTTAAATAGCTATGGCCAGAACTGAACTACAAAAGCAGTGTCCTTCGTCCCTAGTGCTTATCCTTTAGTTCAGGTTCGTTGGTAGTGGGCGCACGAACGTCTGCTGCGCTATGCTTAACATTCGCTGAACGAGATCGACAGAGCCTCAAATTCGATTTGCACGGCTGGCAAGGGCTGGGAATCGTCTGTAGACCATTTTTTATGGGCACCACCATTGCGCTGGCAGTGGTGCCATCTATGGGAAGTTGGCATGCTGGCTTGGGCGAACGCCCGTGTTGTATGCTGTGGTATGCTGTTGTACGCTCGGTGTCAGTTTCTGGTGTTTTTTTTTTTCGCACTCACGCAGTCTATTTAGAATGACATGGTGTCCTCTGACCTTTGTATCTTCTACGTGGGGAACGGTCCTGTGAGGCGTAGTGAAGGGATTTAGGTCTGGATAAATTACGTGGCTGGAGTTTCTGCTGGCATTAGGACGGACGGAGCACCCGGCGCAATGTGTGCGTGTTTGAGCTTACGATCAGCCTCGGAGATCAGCTAGGTATTTCTGAAAATTTGTTTCACGAATGTTGCCTCACTGCAGCATTCTCAGCACTGTAATCCTAAGCTCTGGTTTAGCAGCAAAGACTAGTTACGAAACGTATATGATGATCCTAACAGCGTGAATACCGTTCTGCTGGAGAATGTGGAGATGCGCGACTCTCACGCGTACTCCTGTAATCCGGCTTCACCGCGTGGCTAAGCACCGGTGGCGGTCGTGGTGGTTGCGGCGCATTGCGAGAGATGGCGCGAGTGTCGCGATGCTAACGCCACCGAACGGCGGGGTGACTTGGAAGAAAAAAGGTCAAAGGCACTTCGCTTCGTCTTTGGCTTGGGATCGGCGACCAACACGCACGAACGCTTCGCGCGTGTGCCGGCCCGCGTCTCGCGAGGCTAAGAGCAGGACACCGGTATGGACGAACACGGATCATTCGAACACACCACCATTTGCGTGACCGTACATGTGAACGACTAGGCGATGGCGTCACAGCATGGGGCGAACCTATTCTCTCACTATCGGGTCGCCGTGAGTCGAACTTCCTTGATTTGTGGCGCGCCCATGTGAATGGTAGTAATTCGGATAGTGTGTATTAGTGCATGAAAGGTGCAATAAATGCCCTTTTGATTGTTTGCACTACTGTGTTGTCATTCCTTTGTCCCAAGAGCACGTGTGAGACTCCACATCTGGCCGCCCAACGTGGACCTCTTGGGGCATCGGACGATAATTGTAACAGTTTTCCTCGGTTCGAGACAACCTTTGTTTCAACCGAAGCATAGCCCTAGCATGGATTTTGATCGGTAGTGTCGGCGGCGTGCTTTCTTGAGAGAGGCGACGGTTGCTGTAGCGTGTTTGAACTTTTCAACATGCTAAGCCTTTTCGCGAGAGTTTTGTTGAAGTACACTCGTCGGTACGAGAGCCACGTGGTCTGCATCCTGGGAGAGCGAGGCCTAGTGCCTGCGGAGCATTGGCAAGACTGAAGCGAGTGAGTACGGAAGCCTCGTGGGTGGTCCGAATTTCTTATGTAAATAGCTTCTTCTATCTCTTTGACTTCGGAAGTCGTGGCTCAGGGAGCCGGGTGACAGTGGGCCACGGGTGCTGCTACGGGCTGACTGGTATTGCGGCCTGGCACCGGCGCTCCAAAACCGTCTGGGACGGTGGGCGCCATCAACTCGGATGCTGTGTGCACCGAGCAGGGTACGACCACCTCACAGAGCTAACGTCTCCTCACGGCTGCCTGTTGTGCCCATTTTGGGTGATTTTTTTATTTGGGGGTGGGGGGGATGCCGGTTGTTGTCAAAGTAGCGACGCATTAGGCCTAAGGCTTTACAAAGTCGCCTGTCGCACGTTGAGGGACACAACCTGGTGGGCCGTGGTGTTGAGGTGTTGCAGATTGTTTCCCTCTTTAGTTCGCCTCGCCCCATGTATGGAAATTACTCGTTCGACTCAAGAAAGTAAGCTTTGTTCACGTGAATTTAGCATCTGAAATGCCGCCCGAAAATTTGCTAGCCGAATTGAGCATCGTACCACGTGGGCGATGCGTATGCCGAATTCCTCTCCCTTGCACTACTTTAGTGTTTGTCGAGTGCGCTAAGTGTACGCAGCGTGAGCGGAGTCACCCCTGGTTTGCTGTCACCTGCACATCATCAGCGCTGCTGCCCCGGACTATAATCGAGCCACCTCAGGCGATGCAGATGCCTGTGGCCAGTTCCGCGCAGCGATTTCGGCGGCCGCCTGTGTCCAACTAGCAACCCTCGGCAGCTGGGAAAAGAGCCGGCAGTCACCAACGGCTACAGCGGCTCTTGCCGGCAGGGCACGTCGGCGCGAGCGACGCTTGCTCGTGCCGACTTCTGCGTCGCCCTTTCCGGAGTCCTGGGCTGGAGTCGAGACATCGAATCTGCAGATGTGGTGCTGTGACCAACGGCCGCCAGCGGTGAACCCCAGGGACAATGTCGGATCGCATGTTGTGGACAATGTGTGGACATTTCCTCGGCGCGGCTACTGCCGCATGTACTAACTTTTGTTCGTGACGCGCATGTTGATAGACCGTGTGACATGTTTCGCCGGAGTATGTCTAGTGATTTAAGGTTAGGGGGATGTCGGGATACGCGACTCTCACGCGTCTCCTGTAATCCGGCTTCACCACGTGGCTAAACGCCAGCGGCGGTCGTGGTGGTTGCGGCGCATTGCGAGAGATGGCGCGAGTGTCGCGATGCTAACGCCACCGAATGGCGGGGTGACTTGGGAGAAAAAGGTCGAAGGCGCTTCCTCTTTGCCTTGGGATCGGCGACCAACATGCACGAACGCTTCGCGCGTGCGCCGGCCCGCTTTGCGGGACCGTCTCGCAAGGCTAAGAGCAGGACACCGGTATGGACGAACACGGATCGTTCGAAAGCACCACCGTTCGCGTCACCGTACACGTGAACGACTAGGCGATGGTGTCACAGCATGGGGCGAACATATTCTCTCGCTATCGGGTCGCGGTGAGTCGGGCTTCCTTGATTTGTGGCGCGCCCATGTGAATGTTCTATTGGTAGTAATTCAGCTAGTGTGTATTAGTGTATGAAAGGTGCAATAAATGCCCTTTTGATTGTTTGCACTACTGTGTTGTCATTCCTTTGTCCCAAGAGCATGTGTGAAACCCCGCAAGAATAAGTTGTGCTGTTTACTTTGACAAGCGTTCAAGTTGTTATCTGTAGAAACATTGGGCGACTGCCTTGTTTGCTGGGCAAGGTCCCACAAATAAAATAGTTTGGTTAATAATAACCGCATACCGTACAGTGTGAATCACACTTTTCGAGTGGTCGAACGACCAGCTGCAGACTGCGCGAACGTCCGAGGCAGTACTAAACGCTGTGTCATAGTTCTGTTTGTTCTATATAGCGCATGGTCCAAGTGATCCAAGCATGTGGCATGACCATGCAAAGTCTCATTGCGGCGTTATAACGCGTTCTGTTTTATTTTTCCAAAAACGGAGGACATAAGAACTTTTTTTTTTCAGTCACATAAGTCCAGTCATCTACGGCGCACTTACCCATCTTACGGAAAAGTGTCCTTACAAATAGCTGTTGGATTCTTTTTATGTGATCCCCTCTGTATATTGTGCCTTGCATGGCAAAAAAAAGTTTGGGCCCTTCCCCAACCGGGAACATGGGGGGCACGCGAAGCTCGTGGTACCCTCGAAACTGGGTGTCGTGTTCCCTGGCCTCGGGGTTCGCTGCCCTTCGCTGACACTGGGCTTCAGTAAGACGGGCATTTCACATGGGATCTGCTGCCTGTCGCTGTAACCGAGCCTGGGCTTGGGCTGCCATGAACACAGGATCCGCACTTTGAGCGCGAACCTGCTCCCGGCTAGGTTGCATGATGGCGTTCCTCGTTGAAAGTGGCCTGTTCCGCCGCTGACCTAACAACACGTGGCCAAGTGTCAGTGCCGTTGTAGACACCAAGTGTCAGTGCCGTTGTAGTCACACCTACAACGGCACTGACACTTGTGAGGCAATACAAGCTTCACTTGAAAAGGCAATGCCGATCAAAGCACAAAGCTTGTGTGTACTGTCATGTTGGTCTACCAAGCACAGTGCTCGCTGTGTTGAGCAAAGCCTTCGGCCTCATACTGGAGGCTAAAGTAGACAGTGATCTGAAGTCTACTAGACGTAATATGCGTCAGAACGATGCCGGTGGCAGATGCAAATGTTTTACAACAATTGTCGCTTAGATGTTTCGGGGTTGAGTTTGCCGTACACGAGCACACTCTAATGTTTTAGTTCCCACATCAAGCGATCAGACAGTCAGAACAATTTCCAATTCATGCTGGCAATTCACAGATGCCGGTTCTCTTTGTCGAGTGAAAACCGATACATCGAAAATAGTGCACAACACATACACGCACCGCAGCTGATGATGCACGTCACATTTTTACACAGCCAAGAGAGATTTCCAGATACTATAGTTACTGCTGCACCTAAGGCTACACAGTGGTTGTCTGACGACCTCGTAAGAACTGATATCCTGTAAATTGGATTCAGAACCAGCTAAAACACCTCCAAATCATTCCGCAGCACGCGACCAGCAACACATTCACCGGCTCGCACAAGCCAGAGAGGAGGAAAGGCTCACCAAGCGACCTTCCCTCCTCGTACGATGAAAAGGTCTACAGGTCGTGAACAATACATAAAGAGCTACGACTATATGTAGTCGCATTTCGTTCCTCGAAGCGTCGGCGAGTGCAATCAGCAATGTTCGATCGACAACGGTGACGTACCGATGTCGCTCTGCGCCATGTTGCCACTTCCTGCTTCTTATGTGCGCACCATGCAACACTTCAAAGTGTTGTGGCCATAACTGAATTACAAAGGTAGTTCAGTTCAGGTCTCTAGTGCTTATCCTTTAGTTTAAATTCGTTGGTAGTGAGTGCACGAAACGAGGTCGACAAAGCCTCAAATGGGATTCGAACAGTTGGCAAGGGCTTACAATCATGCACTTCCAACTTCAGAAATACGCTTCAACTCACTTTGAGCACGATTAAACATAGGGTGTCTCAGCTGTTAGCCAAGCTCTTAAACAAAAAACAGTCTGATGGACCAAACATTGCAGGTCTCATAATCGTATCTTGCACTGTGTGTAACAGCTTGGCTAACGTTAGCTGGGACACTCAGTATATATACAAGGATAGGTGCTGCAGCAATTGCGTTGTCTGTGCAATGTTTTCTCTCAGCGTTTGATTTCACGAATGTTGGCAGATCGTTTCGTTAGTCCCTCTGTAGCCTAGACAACACTGCTGCACACAACAGACCTTTGGTAATGTTCTCCAAGCTCCTGAAGACCATTCGAGCTTCTCTGCACATGCTAAGAGGCAAAAAGAGCACATAAAGCCACTACGAAAATTGCATGAAAACACTGACCAGCTGCTTTGCCACTTGCCGAGAGCCCCCTCAACACGCCTTCTCTTAACCGGTGGCACTGCCCCGTGGCCACTGTTGGCAGCATACGAAGCTCTTCCATAACGTGACGAAGTTTCGTGACCAGTAAACAAGTATCAAAAGACTTAACTGTAGTAAGCGGTTTAATTTACCAAAGAACACATACAAAAGTTGATGGCGCATCGGCTGCTCATAGTTATATCCAATATATTTTTAAAACCTGTATCTATATAAGTGGGTTCAACTGTACATTTTAGTACCAAAGAGAGATGAGTAAGAGTGAGCAGGTTGAAATGAATCCAGAGTGTGAGAAATATGGAAACTTTCCCTTCCAATGTATTTGATATTCAATGTTGTGGTGGCGGTCGCAGACCCTTCAGACCAAACAGTGCACTTAAATATGGTGCAAGTCAAGTGCGAAAAAGAGGGATGGATGGAGGGTACAACACATGTACCAACAAACGATTCATTAATATTTTTATTAAGTTAGTGCATGTGTTGCACCCCCGTCCATCCCTGTTTTTCACTCTTCACTTGCAGCATGTCATACCAACAAAGCCGAATTTCCACCCTTCTTAAATATGGCGCAGCATTCAAGCAGGATACATATGTGTATAACACAAGTTTTGCTTAAAACGTGATAGCTAATCACCAGCTTCCCTCCTGATAAGAATAAACGTTAGCTCAAGCAGCAATGCATCACAGGCAAATGTTAACTTGGTAAAACCGACATAAAGAGAGGGCCATATCTGATAATAAACTTTGCACATAACCAATCACCATAACATTGCATGCATGTACAATGCCTTGGTAAAAAGAAAACTTAACAGTAAGACAAAGGAAACAGAAACGAACCACAAGGACAAGGGTGCTGTCCTTGTACGATTCTTTTTTTTGTGCACTGTTGTGCTGTGACTTTTCATCTTTAACAAGGTGCACCAAACAGCCCAAATGAGCGTACTGTTAATGTCATGGCAAATGCTATGTGCATTACATTCTTCCTGCAGGCCACCTAACTGTACAATGTAAAGAACTAACCCTAATTTTAATACTGTTTTCTATTTCATCAATATACAGGTATATGTTTCAGAAAAAGTAGGGAACTGTTCAGAAAATTGTGGACAACCAAATTGCTATCAGTCAGTCTGTACAGTGCTAAAAGATAACACGATAATTGAACACCTTTTTTAATCACAAATACCTTCCATTGTGCACTAGACGTGCATCATTTGTAAAAAGATTCAATAGTGACCAGGACGTGCCACCCATACTGAGAGTAAGTACGGCTAAGAAATTGCAATCTAATTAGCTGGCACTTCACCAGTGAAAAGCAATGTCAATCTTACTTTGTTTTCATGTTTGTGAAGTTCCTTCCTATTGAAAGCCGTTTGATGGATTGATTTTTTCCAACAGCTGCCACAATGTTGGCCAAATCTTGGTCAAAATCTTAAAGGAGAAAAGACCCAATGTAGACAAACAGTAAATATGCACACCCTTTGTCAAAATTGTACAGGCGCACGTGACCAGCAATGTCACCAAGTTGTATGGCACGGCTCAATTGAACTCCCGGCACTTGAAAGTTCTTATCAGAAGGATGAGTGATCTTATTTACAGCTTTGGAGCACTGAGGATGCAAAAGAGGCCCCATCACATGACCCAAAGTCAGCTTCTGTAAAGCATTTTAACGTATCATGTAATAAATAAAATAATGTGGCCAGCATGCCATGATACACAGCTGTTGTACCTACAAAGAATATAAACTGTAATAAAAAGTAAGCACATACCAAAAAAACTGTATGTGAAAGAGCATGTGAATATTTATAGTTACATACATTTTCAACATTTTTCTGCTATACAGAGCTCCTTGCTACAGCAACAGCATGGTTAATTTATTTCATCAGAAGTCTGGACATTTATTTAAGATTGAATAGAGGTGACACTGCTCAAAAATGTGGAGGCTGTAAGACTACTTTTTATGAGATGCCAATTTTATGGTTTTTCTGTATTTAACTGCCAGATCATTGTGCCATTGTTCTATGACACGATTTTATGCTCCATATAAGCTATGCTACATAAGCACAAGTGTGTTTAAATTAAATTGTGGAGTTTAATGCCCCAAAACTGCACAGTGGGATATTAAAACTTCAGTCTTGGGTTCCACATGCCAAAACTATGATTTGGTATGAAGCACGCCGTAGTAGAAGACTTCTGATTAATATTGGCTGCCTAGGGTTCTATAATGTGCACTCAAAGCATGGTACATGAGTGTTTTTGCGCGGTGGCCCGTAATTGAACCCATGGCCTCATGCTCCGCAGTACAATGCCATAGCCACTGAGCCACTGTAATGAGCCCAAGTGGGTTTGGATTGATTCATACTACTATGATGGGTGAAGTCTTAAGCTTTGAATATGTGTGAGAAAGCCTGTGATCTTGCATTAGGACTTTGAACTTGCAGCACTGCAGCTTGCAGCTGATGTACTATACAGGCTGTTTTATATAACTTGTGCCAAGCCATATAATAGTGGTACATTATAGGCACACAAGATCAACATAATGTTGATACTATTCTGGACCGTCTTCTTGCCCAAGTCATAGTAAACTTTGCAATGTGCTACATGATTAAGTTTTTCATTACCGGGCACAAGAGCAACTTAAATAGTTGTAGTAAGCATTCACAAACATCAGATGCAACTGTCTGCAGCAAGTTATTCGCGACTCCGGCAATTCATGCGACACTTAACAGCGAGCGCCGTGAAACCTCGCACGGAGGTCCGAGCGTCAGAGCAGACGCTCGGTCCGTAGCCTTCGTACTGCGATCGGGTGCGCTTCTAGTACGATGAAGCCACCATCTACGAAACTCTGCATGGCCGTGGAATTATGCTGCGTTTTGCAGTTTTACGACGCCGAAGAGCCACATGGATTGCGAATCTTATCATAGCAAAGCTGCGACAACAGCAATACTAGTTGTGTTCTCAACATCTTGCTCGAGAAAGTTCTTTTTTTTTTTTCCAGGCGAGGGTCGGTTTGTTCGTGTGAAGAGAATGCAACCCTGCTGCTTGTACTACGTTTGCAGTAAAGCGCTACAGCGAACTTCAGGATATTTGCATTGAGGTTATTACTGCCATCGTGATAACGTTCAGCGTATGCGTGCTGCAACATGCAGTTTAATGTGTAGCCGGCGTGGTAATGCAGTTTATGATACGAATATCGCCGCGGTACTCAATATTTTCTTGACTAAAGTTGTTATATCGAATACATGCGGCGCACATGAAAATACCGCGTATGGTACATCAGTGAAAATCGGTACATCAGAGTTTCAGGTGCTCCCAGGTAACGTCGGTAAGTCGTTCTATGCAAGCACAACATGTACACGCCAGCGTGCAAAAAATAACTATGGGGTGGCATAGCGGTACGCCTTCCTTGCGACCTGGACACGCTACCCGTGTAACTAGTGCAAATTAGTGGGCGCTCATTTGCAAATGCATAATTATCAAAGCAATTGTATCTTTTATCAGCGTCTGAAGGAAATGGGCAGTTCAGAGATGAACACAGTTATGGCCACTTAAAATGCAGGATACGTCAATTATAGAATAACATGGGAAATTAGATTAATCATGCCCATAGCTGATTTAAAATTAATTTATACAAAACCATTTGTTTTATTTCATTAGTTTACACAGCAGCCATAAGCGACATGTTCGTAGACAGTGGGGAGTAATCAGTCATGGTCAGGCCACGCAGCACAAGCCATACCTGCACATGGTGTGCAAATGTGTTTTTATTGTAGTAGGCAAATCCTTCGGTTTCTTATTTATCGTTTAGTTCTCTACGAGAGAAACAATGCACCAACTACTGCAATAACTACAGCTAAGCGAAGCAGCAGTCATGTTGCGCAAATCTTGCAATGTAAAATAAATAACAGGAACGTAAAAGTAGCGGGAAAGATTCGCCACAGATTCGTAGTGCATGCTCGCGATAAAGTGCAAAGCTTGATTTTAGGTTAACTTGCTCTCTGGACTGAAAAGAGCGTGCAGTTTGCGCCTTCGCCGAACGAAAATGCGATAAGGCAACAATGCAAAAGTGCGCACCGGCTGCGCATTTATGCACATGTACAGCGACTACAGCTGATCGAGCAAGTCAGCGCGCTGCTGCAGGCCATGTTAAATATGCCAAACTGAGCAGGTTGTAAGTTTTTGGCAATCCTGGCAAGGCCAGCGTGACGTATCCAGCTTCGCCGGCCGCTGTCTGGCACGCTTGAAACGCTGGACTATCAAACCGCGCCTTAACCGTGAATCAAAGCAACAGAATGTGCTTGTGCTTTTCCGACAATCCAGCAGTGCACGAGTACTTCGGTTCCCCGACCAATGGGTTCAAGAATACATAGCTGATTTTCATCAGAATCTCGTGCGGGTCCGCTGTCACGCCAGAGGTTTGCACACACCGTGCGACCTCTTCAGACTCCTTACCCACTGTGCCTCTCTCAGATCGGCTAAAATGATGTGGTCTGCGTAAGCTACTCGCTTTCCTTCCACAAAACAGTGCAAACCAGCATCACACTGCACGAAAATCATCAAACACAGCGGTTGCGGCGACGCGAGGACCTCCATACTTCCGCCATGTTGCACAGTCTAGCCAGACGCGGCCAGTTTTCACAGCACCCCCTGCAGTTCATTTGAGTTGCGAATATCTTGCATGTAAGTGATGATGCTAAGCACTAGCACACCAGGAGTGAAGCACTCAAGCATGTCATAATGAACAAAATCCCCATGCTCAGCACAAATAGGTGGCAAACTATAGCATTTGAAAGTCGGCCAAGTAGCTTACATCAGTGGTATCACTTTTCAGCATTCCCAGCTGCAACAGATAAGCAAATGGCTGGTGATTTATTGGCCTCCATGCAGCTAAAAAAGTTTTTGACAGCGATTAAATCCAGGTTTTAAACTTAGAGTGAAGTCATTTTTTTTTTTCATTTCATCGGCTTTCTTCGGAGCATTTTTAAAAAAGCTGTAAGAAGTCGCTTCTTGTAAACAACGACCAACAATACGCTGCATTTGCACTGCAATACGCTGTATACATATATGCACTGTACCACCTTTTGCCCCCCCCCCCTATCTTTGACACAAGCTATACAACACACCCCATACAAACTTCAAAAATTGCCAACACGTCTCACACGTTTCATTGGCTAATCAATATAATGCATCGCCATAGCCTAAGATGCTAATGAAGAAAAAGGTAACTAAACATCTTTATGAGGTTGATGGGAAAATGAAATGTCCTGCATGCTCAAAATTTTTGCAGTACTTTCTGCTTTCAAGTTGAGATATCTTTCAGATTTACATTCAGGTTATGCCATCATAAAATGTTCATTTATGAATAGAAAACTTGTCTGCTCCTCACCTTGTAATTAAGCAGGACTAGCAAAGCTATTAAGCATTTTCACTGTGATGTGGTAGCCCATTTGATCCAAACACTCTGCTGAACTCTTTTTACCAATATCAAATAAAGATGTTTCTCAACTATCAATTAGCCTTGGCAGTCATTTTTGGAACTTACCATCTCTGAAGAATAGCCACTCATCTCAAGATTGGCACTGCTGAGACAGCATACAACTGCAGAATTACTGCACTGTAATGCAGCTATAGTGGCAGCTTTTTAGCAGAAGGCCTTTTGCAAAAATAATTGTAGAATATCTATCATGTATCACTTAAATAGACAGACACTTTAACAGAATGGCCTTGGGAATTTGCATAACATCCATTTACACCAGCCTCCAAACCAGCACATTTGAAATTACTGTCACAAACAATACACGAGCTATGCTGTGAGGATAAACATGGCTATAAAATGCATATTCTCAGCAACACTGACTGTTTTCACTGATGTCCAGGCTGTACAGGCAGCGGATCCCTGGCAGACAGGACTCGAGTACCAGCGCACCTTGAGTCTTGAGGTCGTTGCAACTCAGGTCAAGCCAAACCTCAGTGAGGATCTCATTACAAGCCAAACCAAGCAGCATGGCCCTATGATAAAAACAATCTTTTAGCAACAAGCAGCTCACTGTTAAAACTGAAAGGGCAAGCAAGAGGTAAGTCGTAAAAGCAAGCACCTATCTCTAAGATAGGCCTAATACTACTAATGAAGATATTAGTGCAGTGTGTTGTATATTTAGTTAATCTCACAGAGATGATGGCAGGACATAAAGTAATACTAAGACATGCAAAGAAAAAAAATTGGTAGTACACTGTACTGGAGTACACAAAGCACGCCAGGCAATTGTCTTCCAAGTAATGGTAGAAAATCAAGGAAACAGGGTCTGCAAATATTTACTCACTTGAGTGCCTCCATAGGCATACGGACATTTGCCATGTTGAGGTGACGTAGAGCGACAGTGCTTGAAAAGAACGTCTTGAATGAAGGTGGCACAAGCACCTCTTTGCTCTTCTTTGAACTGTACATATTTCGAGATAGGTTCAGTACCTCAAGCTTCTGAGTGCAGCCACGCAAAAGTGCACCAAATACCTGAAAAGAAAATCCCCACCTAATTTACAAGCTGATGCAAAGTCCTTCATACTCCATCAGTCCTTCATCCATTAGCCCATAAAATATGTGACCACTATCACTACACATAACCATCACAGCCACGTTACACACAAATGTACAGAATAAGATGTGCATAGTATCCAAGCAAGTGCAAGGAAGGGCCAGCTTCAACTCTTTCTTGACCACAATATAGCACATCTTGAGTGGGTACAGGCATGGTTTATAAATTACTAGCTGTAATGAATAGCATAATATATAAAAACATAGCTTAACAGCTAGTGCATGCAGCAAAACAAGCATATAGAAAACTACACAAAAAGATTTTATGAAATTTACTTTCTCAAAGTTCACATAACTAACAAAAGCATAAACAGTTGGCAAAATTTGTGGCTATAATAAACTACAAAAAACCTCGGCCAGGCGGCACTATTGCACCTAGCTAAGAGCACAGCCTAAGTAAAAAAAAATATGTGACGGTGGTTGCATCAATGCTCTGTCCACAATCTGTTTAAATTGAAGTTAGACGTTTTCTCTTGCAGCTCAGGACGCTCATGCTATATTTGAACAGCATGTAGACTGGTTGGGAAAGGGCAATGCGTAGACCAAAGTGCAGTTTCCAGAAACTGTGTGATGCAGAACACCTTTTTCGCAGAGGAACATCAAGGTGAGCGCCCGCTGCACCTCTCGTTCATGGCGTTCAACGAAATGTGGAAGAAGACTGGATAATATGTGCCAAGTGTGTTTCACATGTCCACAACAAGATACATTTATACATTATTGAGCTTGAAGTATACACCTAATTCAGTGCAATACACAAGCCATCGTGCTTACAAATGTGTGAAAGAAAGACGCACTCTTTTTTCTTTTTTTCCAATGTAAAGCATGCTAATAACATTCATGAGCTGAGTGCCATTTATTTAATGGTAAGGCTGCAATTGCAAAGTGCCAGTTTCAGATCTGAATATCCCATGTTCCAAGACAGACTGTCAGCAGCCTGTGGCTGCTGTCAACCCAAATATGTGTTTACAAAGGTGTTATATGTGACTGGCGACATTTGCAATAAGAAGCACAACACGTGTTGAAATTAGGGTTGCCAACTGTCCCGAATTTAGCGGGACGTCCCAGTCCCGACTTTTGGGTAAATGACTCGAAGTCCCGACTTGACCCAGTTAGGACAGCCAAATGCCCTGACATACAATTATTTCTACTGAATAACAATCAATAAATCTAATTTCCTTTTTATAAATCCTGACAGCTGGGTTGCACCTTGTCTTTTTACTTATGTTGCACTGTCATAAACATAAAGGCAGTTTCATTTTTTGTCATGGTGCTAGCTCTGTTGTAGGCACTAGTACATTTGCATTGGTAGCCACGTTATTAATGCAATTACTGTACCCTTCTTGCTATAAATTGAGAAATGGTCAGACAAAAAAAATATGGACTGCCAGCTACTGGCACTGACAGGGTCGGTTATCACCAGCATTTTTTAGTAATAAAGTGGTATACCACTGTGTTGTTTGCACATAAATAGACACTAAAAACATGGGGTTGGGAAAAAAATAAATGTGCAAAAAGGTAGCATGCTGCTTACAGTTTCCAGAGCACATTCAGTGCCAGACAAATCCAGGTGAACGAGAGAATTTGGTTGAGCCAAATAGTTGTACAGGTTCTGAAAAAAAAAAGTGTGCATGAGGAGGGAGTTCTCATCTGACCACTGCAAATTGAATGTTATGTAAATTACAGAAAACTCACATTTATGTCATCCTTGAAGACATTGTCACTGAGATTGAGGTATGTGAGGTTGGAGGGCATAGAACGGTTCAAAGAAAGTGCATGAGCAAGTGTGTTAACACCCTTGGCAGTGATTCCTGTGTGGGCAAGGTTCAGGTAGCTCAGTCCCTTATGCAGCTTTCCAAGTGGCCCACAAAGCTGGCCTACTCCTGGAAGCACAAATCCAACAAAGCAGGTTATTATAGGTGATGCAAAGAGAAAACACAAACACTAACCATATCTAAGTAGGAGGAATACAGTACAAAACACAGTTATGTGTGGCAGCATGAGCAGTAGCAAAAGCAGCAACAAAAGCAGCAACAGAAGCAATAAAAACTAAATTGCACATCCAGTTACACGAGCACACACAATATACATCATAGTAAATATGCCACATAGCCAAACCATGTGATAGAGGTGTTTCATACTGGACAACTGGAGTCAGGACACCATTGAACATTACATGATTATTGTTACTAATAAATGGCTCATTTAGGAATTCTGTACCAGATAATTCATAACTTCAAGACAATTTAGCCCATAGCAAAGACAAACATGCAATTACAGCTCACAGTGAATCTCTGTCAAAACAATGTGTGAAATACAGTATACTCTTTTGTATTATAAGTTCAAATACCAATGAAACAGAATTACTTGTTTTCACAAACATCAATTCAGTTGATTATGACAGCCTATGAATTCGTAATAATTACTAATAACACAACAAATCATGCAAGGCCTTCTCAAATAATAAACAAGCCACAGCTGACTAAATCAGCCATGTAAATGCAATGCACAGCTCAACAAGATTGCAGGACATGCAAACATGCTTCAAAAGCACATACACATGCACAGATGTGGCGAAATGCATGAATGTTTTAGTTAACAGTTATCAGAGCTGTGAAAAAAAAAATGCACTTTTGATAAGTATTAACTGAAGAAAACTTCTTTTTTTTTTAAATGTACAGCCTCCCGCATTTTCAGCTATATCGCACAAGAACACTATAATATGGTCGTACGTCGCCCTAAAGAGAACATCGCATTAGACGACTATTGCACAGCAGAGTGCTTAGTGCACTTGAGGGTACTTCTGCCGGTCTCGCTGATTATAGACTCTTAAAGGCACTAATAAGACACGTGATTGACGCTCGCGCAATATGGCTAAAAATGCGGGAGGCTGTACATAAAGTAGCTTAATTCCAGGCACACAAACAAGTAGGAATGGAATTCTTTTTAATGTATTGTGGGCTTTCTTCAGGGCCTAAATGAGTACCATACAAAAGATTATCTTGTGGCAACACATTTATTAAATGTTCCTGAACATGTTCAACAAATATTCAAAATAGCTTACCTCCTAAAGCAAACATGTACAAATTTGCAACACTGAACTGTAATTAGCAAACTGCGCTTTACAAAAAAAATTGTTTAACTCAAAATCACTGTGAGCAACATGCTTTTGGCCACATTTGCCTACAATGTATTACTTTATTTTTTAAATGTTTGGTACAACTTGCACAACACACCCAGAATAAATAATTTATCTCATCACTACTTTGCTGCCAAGTTAAATGAATTGACAAGCTTCTCAAGAGGACAGCTTTCTTTGCACAACTCATCCTACGTAGAACTCATCAATGACTTGGCATGCTGCCGTTTTGATCGAACCGATAACCACACAACATACAGATTGATAGAATGTACAGGCTTGAAAAATATTTTCAAATATCATATGGGTGCCAGGTTTTGATCCATTTGATGCCTCATGATGACATACAACTACAGAGAGATGTTAAGTGCAGCATAAAGAGCATGCACTTGTGTGAGAATTGCCTGCTAGGCTTTTATTTCATTTTTTTTTTAATGTCCCATCCCCTTCCCACCAAAGCCTTTTCTCCACGATATCACGGCTTATATAAGCTAATGCTGCTATGCTACCTTGTTCGTATTATTTCTTCTTCCCGTGCATTTTTTACCTGCAGTGCCATTGCAACCTGAATATGCAATCGACAACTCAAGAAGAATAAATAAACTGGCATGGAGACAATATGCAAGCTGCATATACAGGAGAGTGTTAAAAAAAAAAAAAACAGCATCATACGCTTTGAAGAGATAGCCAATGACTTCGTGGAGGAAACACCAACACAAACAGCTTAGCAGGAATGCTCACACATGCATGTGCTTAAGTCTTAAGCTCACTTCATCTGCTGTTCTCGATTGTCATAATATGCTTAATGGCTTGTGGGCCAGCACTCGTGTGTTCATTCAAGGCTTCATCTTCTGTATTAAGATGAAATGATAGCTGTTGGCTCTCATAGGAAATGCACTAGTTTACTATTTCAGGAAGTACTAAAATAGCAAAAAATCTGCATGCTGTGGATGCTACTGAATACTTTTTCAACAGCAGTGAGAAAACATGCCCCAATTGAAATTTCCAGATGAGACATGAATGTAGAAACTGAGCTCAATGTATTACATAATTTTTGGAATCTGTGAGGCAACTAGTCTTTTACAATGACAAAGGTTGATATAAAATGTTATATATGAATCAGCTGTTCAGCACTCATAAGTCAACATACATGCGAGTGCAGAGTGATGACAAGAGGCCAGCTTTCTTTGCATTACAACTCATCCTACATATAACTCATGAATGCCTTGGCATGCAGCAATTCTTTTATGAAAAAAAAAAAAAAAAGTGCACTACAAGCACTAAAAAAAAAGGCTAGACCTCGGACTCCAGAAGCTTTCTGAGAAATTCAGAAATAGTAAAGTAAAATGCTCTAGCTACTTGGTATGGTGCAGAAAACAAGGACACTACTATACTATCAGAAAGCAGGAAACAAAAGAACCACTCAGTATATGCATGGCTTACAAGTTTGTATATTAAAACAAAGTTTCTAACTTTTTCAATTTCAAATGTGAATAAAAAAAGGGAGAGAGAGAGAGAGATCATTGCAGGCAAAAATACATGTGAAATAAACTAAAGCACCCCCAAAAAAATGTTCCTAGATTTTTTTAGGCATAAACTGTTTCCTCTGAGTGAAATTATGCACTATCAATGTCTACTATAAGCAACAAACAGCTAAAATCTCTTGAATTCCACATGGTGTACTGGAACCATGCTCAAAGAAATAGAAACTATATGTGCATGTCAGATTGAACCATGAGCTACCTGCGAATATATGCACTGTCTACATGCTGTTCATTAGCGACTATATTTGTACTACTAAAAACAGGGTTGAAGCTAACACCAAATGAAGGCAAACAATACTTAGTTAATAAGGAGTCCTGAAGCACTGCTTGAGCATTTCAAATAAACATGTAGAGTAGGTACATAGAGCAGAAAAACCACTGCCCTTGAACTTCCCGTATAAAGCAAGAAATTAGCTGCTCTATTTCACCAATAACTCTAAGCACGTTTTGATGACACAATAGCATGAGTGACAATAAATCAACTACTGAGGTGTGTTGGTGAACAAGCTAGGCAAGGAAGAATGAAAGATAATCTTGCAAAAAGGATTTAAAATGAAAAAAAAAAAAAAAAACTAAGAAAAATGGAGAGCAAGATTTCCAAGCAGAGACTGGCCACACTTTTTGTAATCTGCAATTACAAGAAATTATTTTAAGAAATTCTCTGAATTGAGCCAAGGCATGCTTAAGAAAAACATGATTCTTGAACCTATAAGCACAAAAATATGGCGCATGATATCAGAGCTGAGAAAAAAATGTTGCAGATTCCTCCAAGATAGAATATTTTGAAAGTGATGCCACAGCAATAAAATCAAGGATTTGGAACAAAGTTTCCCTGCAATGCAACACAGCTTTAATACAGTCTCTAAAGATGATATATACACCAACATTGTAAATGTTGTCTTCTTGCGTAAAACACCTCTCTCTCACTGGGTACTGTTACAGGTGGCATTGGACATGGTTCATTGGCAGTGCTTGTACGGGGATGCGTAAATTCAGTAACCCATTGGTTTACTGTACCATGTAATGGCACTTTCGCTCACAGCATTTCATGAAAGTGTCAGAAGGCGAGCTCGTTGGTATGCATCCATGGCAGAAACCCATGGATGATACTCGTCCAGATACTCGTCCTCAACAATTTGTTTCCTGAATAAACCCTTTCGGTGCACTACCAAATAACGGCACGTTTTTCGACACTCCTTCCTAATGTTAACATGCTGACTTATTAATTAGCTGAAAAGGAAAGCTTATTTTTACGACAAGCATAAATTAGAATGATGGATCAATGCGTAAAGTGCAGTACCTGTATTGCAACCAACTGGTTCTCTTATAAGTAGGCTCACTACTTGTCAGCCTGCCCTAGTACATGAACAGGGTCATCCACTCTTAGGGTAAACAAGCGAACACACAGTCGTGCTTTGCAGTGTGCCACATGCGGCCACCATGACTACTTGCAATGGCACGCCGAGAGCCAGAGGCAGCACATATGGCGTGTTGTCTGCTACTTTGCCAGCATGTGCAAAGCCTCGCCTGATACTGCCATCACAGCTTTGCTTGCATCATGGTGCACGAAGGCCGGTCTATCGTATAATCCTACGTAAAGTGCACAGTGTTTTATGAAACGCAGCACAACAAACTACTACAAACGTGGTAGACAAGCAGTCAGTGATTAACAATTTTTAATAGAAGTGTTATTTGCTTTCATATTTGACAGCCCGCCGTATGCATGATGGATGTGCCTATGTGCTACTCGTCTGAAACTTTACTAATCAACTCGTAAACGATATCAGGACTACTCAAACCATATTTTTTATCAGTAGTGCAATTTGTTGAATGGGAAAAAGCGATGAAGTCGATGAAGATTTTTCTTGCACTCGGCAGTGACGCATGTAGCGAGTAACGTCAACTTGCAATTTCACGTTTTGCCACCGAGCACAACGTGACCATCCGGTCATTAGGACGGGGTGGTTGGATTGCTATAGCAGCCAAATAATGCCCGTTTACTGTTTGTGATTGTACAATAAATGGATTGCCTGAGTAGGTAGAGTATACTAAGCTCAGGAAGACAGCACGAGAACCGAACATGCGAGACGAACAGGAGAGACGAAAACAAAAGCAGCATGCTGCAATGTGCGCCTCAGCTCCTCTGACTTTCGACATGTTATAAAAGAGTCACAAAAAATGCCAAGTCCCTCATAAACGCACCACACGTGAACAAGCATGCATTCTAAGAGCAGTTCCCTAATGTTTTGAGAAGTGTGTTTTACGACAGGCAATAACACTCAGCGCTTTACATACGGTGATATGAAAGACCTTCCTTCAGACACGCTTCCCTATCATGTAAGCAAATTTACGACACCAGCATCAGACGACATGCTGTAGGCCCCGCAACTTTAGCTCTCAACATGCATGTGCAAGCAGTTTGTCCAGTGGCCACAAGTTGCATTCTGTGGAGCACTGGCACCTGCTCGTGTGTTTCCCCTAAGAGTGCACAACCCTACACTTCTAGGGGATCATGGCCTTTGCCTCTTCCCCTTTCATACTCTGTTCTCTGCACATATGTGCTGCCTGTATTACTCAACTACTTTCAACTAGGTGCTATTTTATGACTACATTGTGCAGTGAGGCACAGACCAAAGTGGGTGCCTTGTGAGCACTTCATGTTATAGTGGTGGAGTTGCCTAGAACATCAACTTTCATAGGGAAATGTCCCAGGCTAGAAATCAGATGAGATGCCTTCTTTTCTTGAAGTGGTATATTATTGACGTCATAAGCTACACTCGAACCTCGTTATAACGAAATGATGGATATTACGAAGTAAATGAAATTCCCCTTGAAATGCCCATAGAGATTCCCGTATCTAAAACGCCGTTTTAAAGAAATGAAATTGTCCTGCCAATTGATATAACAAACTAGATCCAACTCCAAAACCAAAAAATACCCGACCGTTGTGCGCCGAGTACATCGCTTTCCGCACGGTTCGCAACTTGTTCCCCGCGGCAGTTCAAAACTCACTGCGTCAAATATGCCGTCGAGCAACACTGGTCTTTTTCACCACCGCGCGTAGCTGTGCTCAAGCAGCACAAGTAGCAGCTCATTATCGCACTTCTCCACTGACCTACGTGCGTGGCTGCGCAAGCCGTGTCACGCTGCACGTAGCGTACAAAAGATTAGGGCAATCACTTCTACTGCGCACCTACGTTTGCGGTGCGCCGCGCTGGCAGGCGCAGCTGGGCCTGACGTCTGAGATATCCCCGGAGCAATCTCAGGGGTCATGCGCAAGCCTGCACGAGTCGTGCCATGCTGCGCGGCTACATGCAGCAGTGCAAAAGATAAGTGCATTCACTTCTCTCTTTCTCTGCGGTGCGCCGCGTAGACTGCCCCAGCTGGACCTGGCTTCCGAGAACTCCCCGGAGTCTCGGGGGTCACGCCCAGGCCGTGCCTGCTCCTGCCCCCGCGGTGTTGCGATAGATTAGCGCATTCACTTTTCCCTCTCCCTGCAGCGCGCCGCGTGGGATTGCAGCGGGGCGTGGCCTCCGAGATTGCATCGTCACCTGTGCAATCTCAGAGGCCACGAGCCGGCGTGGAAAAGTTTATTTGCCTCCTCGATCACGCAGCGGAGCGCTGTGTTGTTTGCCACGAGCCGCTCGGCCGCGACGAGCCAAATGGAAAGTGGAAAAGAGCCATCGCAATGAGACAGAAGGCAGCTATCTTAAGGCTGTCGCGTCAGGTGCTAAAAAGTCGCGTGTTGCACACACCGAAGATTGTTTTGTTGCTATATTCAAATTTCATCGCATGCGTGGGCATGTAGCAGTTTCATGAACCGCAATGCCGTCTTCTTATTTCCATGTTTACAATTGTGCACTCCATTGGGCATATATTGCAGTAAATGGGAACGGGTGTAACGAAGTAATGGTTATAACGAAGTAATTTCGGCTCCCCCTTCAACTTCGTTATAACGAGGTTCGAGTGTGTTACGGCGACGGCAAAAACATACAGCAATGCTGCGAGTGCAGTGGAAGTGTCCTTATAATAGCTTTTGCTGTAGAGCTTATGTATACTACACAGACGGGTGCCGCAGAGAACCAGTCAGCATACGTATAATCACACTAGAGGCAGAAAGCCTCACGATAGTTCCAGCATGGCTAAAGAGTTCACACAATGCACAACAGCAGGTACTACAATGACATGTTGAGAAAGCACTACAATAGAGAGACACAGTAAATAAGATCCGTAGTTATACAGCAGTAAGATTATGCAAACATATGTTGGCCCAATGTAACATCCAGTTATGTACAACTGAACTGATTCACTCAACAAAATTAAATGTGAATAATCTCACTTATGAATATTAGTTTATTGTGCCCATTGAAAACGAGTCCAGTGCCATGCAACAGATGTGCTCTGTACTAGATGATAACTCAAGGATACGCTTAAAGTTACTTGAGTTTAAGCGCAAGATAGCACATAAGAACACAGAGGGAACGAAGACACAAGCTTAAAGTTATGCTTCCAGCACCAAAAAATTGCAGGAATGTAAAAATTGTAACAGGAACGACACAAAAATACGGATTATATTCTTCAGTAGATAAGACATATACATACAGTGAAGTGCATAAGCTATACCAAAAGCATTAAAAGCATCAGTTTGGCAGATGATGTAAGCATACCACCACTGTGCACCACAACATAATCGGTTCACCACACTACACCAACACTATCACTACGTGTTTTTTGTAATGCTGTCATTTGCACATAGAAGAAAAGTCAGTTTCACTTGAAGGGTGAAGCATTGACAGCAATGGCAAAGTATTAGACTACTACACAAAGCAAAGCTTATAATTTTATGGGCAGTATAAGTTGAAGTAAATATTCACAGTATAGACCACTTATAATGTAACCGCATATAGTGCAGGACCGGATATAGTACGGTCTTTTCAGACTCCCTTTCATTTTCCCATAGCACTCCATGTATACACGTATCGCTTATAGTGCAGTTGCGGGAGACGAAATAACGGTTACAGTGTGGCTGCCTGGAAGTTTGGCAGTCAACTGAGACAGCGAACGCTCCCCTCAAGCCGCAGATATACTCCAACGTAACGCGAGTGCGCACGTCGAGCTCTGCAACATCACGGTGGCGAACAACTGGTGCGTCTCGCGCCATCGGCCGTGTTCCAAGTTGCTGGTGCGTGAATAGATCCGTTCATATTTTTCACCCGGCGCACCAAGCCGCACTGGCCACGCATCCCAGCATTCCTCACGAGGTGCGGGTAGAATGACGTAATGGCGGGAGCGCTCGAAAGCACGATCGTCGTCGCCGCTCTCTGTGCATTAACAAGCATGGTGTCACGCACACACAAGCACAGTGCACGCAGTGCAACACAGTGCACGAGGGACTGCGCACCCGTCGCTGGTGGCTTTCAAGATACAGCGGCCCCTGCGGGCGGGCGTGCGTGCTCAGAGTAAACGCATCCCCCTCCGAGCCTTGCGCGCGACAGAAGACAGTGTGCTTCGTCCCGCTTTCCTCATTTGAATGTGTGAGATTGTAATGCGATCACCGGCTCACCCTCGCACGCTTTCAGTCGCACATACAGCATACGGCGATGATTTTATCGCCCTTGGATTTTATACGGAACCTCGCGGCGAGAGCTACAGCAGCTAGAAATGCGCCTGGAATGTCCATATAATTGATCGCAATAAAATTGTTGTTTTGGTTATAGTGTGGTACTGCTTATAATGCAGATATTCGTGACTCCAGTGACTTACGTTATAAGCGGTCTACACTGTACATGCAGTGCCACGTGTCCAAAGACACACACAACGCAGTTCACTCAGCGACTATGAGCATTCGCAGTCACAACACTGGCATGATGAGAAGCATTGGCAGCAGAGAGCACGCAAGCTTGCCCCAAAGCAAACATTCCTTCCATTCTGCTGCTTCCTTCACCCTTTCAACTATGCCGCACCCCTGAAACTCCACGATAACATGAACTCTAATACTGGGCGTGCAGAAAGACAACACGCATTGAGACGCCAGCTTTCTCAGCTTGCTCTTGCACCTGCAGCAGATCACGTAACCTCCAGCCCATGGTGTGCGGGCCGCATATATGCTTGTCTCACAGGACGAGTGGGCTCAGTGGGCCGAGCCATGCAGGCTTGCATATGCACGGCTGCGCCCAGGACATTAGAAGGCCCAGCAGTGCGAATGCGCCTTAAGTTTCCAAATAATTGCTATCACAACAAAAGGCTTTATGGTTTGTATACAGCTACAGATTAAAAACCTGAAGGGCACCATCATGAAGCAGGTGCACAGGGCTTCCACTATCCAATAGGCACTTGCTTAGAGGCCGTGAAAAGGTCTACAGTGCATGATGGCTTTTCCACAAGTTATCTTCCCAGTGGTAAATCAGGAAATATTTTGAAAGAATAGTTCCATGTAGCAGCAGGTCAGTAACTGTTAGCGGCTAAGTGGAAAAGAATCGTAAATGCATAGATGGCCAGTATGATGCAGGATTATAAAAGAAAGCAAGACTTTCTCCCAGTAAATTTTTTTCTTACCCAAAGCTATTGAAAATGTGGCAGAAAAGCTAACTAGAAGCATGCAGTGCCATACAGTTGCAAAAAAACAAAGGAACAAATGGAAATAACAAAAAGTGGTATTTATCCAGGATCTCCGTTTTGTTCACCAAAAGTATAAAAGCTGTCAACAACGGAAACAGTCACATTGGTAACTTGATGGTTTGTATACAGCTATACATTAAAAACCGGAAGGGCACCATCATGAAGCAGGCGCACAGGGCTCCCACTATCCAATAGGCACTTGCTTAGAGGCCTTGAAAAGGTCTAAAGACTACGACATGAGCAGTGGAAACTTCATACAATGACAACAAGACAAAAGAAAATACAGTAAAACAAAAGTACTCTTCTTTTTTCACTTCTTACAGCTATCTCAAGACAGTGTCTGAATATTAGATTATAAGTAAGTCTATGAATAGCTAAGCAGCCCTACTATATTAGAAAATGAATACACTACATAAAAAACCTGTAAGTTCACATATTAGAAAATGAATACACTACATAAAAAAACTGGAAGTTCACTACATCTTGTCTATGGAATATTGAAAAATACAATACAGTAGTATAACTAAAGTTCATATATATGTATGAACCCTTTAACAATGGCACATATAAATACTTTAAAAAATTTTTTTATCTAAATATGCAAAACAGAGAATTCATAATCAACAAAATGAAAAAATATTTTGCGGACACTTTTTTAGCGATAGGGGGAAAACACCAGGCAGAAAACTAGAAGTGAGCTTCACCTCAAGGTATCTATGCCTTTGTTTGGAATTCATACAGACAGCTCTCATCATATGTGAACCATGGGTACATTTCATTTGCTATATCATGTGTGTGACTGTGACACCACTGCAACCGGAGATCTTGCATCAGTCTGTCTCCTCTGACCGCACTTTCAAAAGAAAATGAGTTGCATGCCAAACTTCTTCTTCGTCCTCTGTTTCTGCTCTAAACCAATTAAATAAGGCTTGCTGAGTGTCATTCAGTGTTAGCCGATGACATTTAGCCAGAAACTTAGTCCTCATACTGAATCTCAGCAAGAAAAACATTTTTTTTAGGCAATACATTATTAAAGGGTTAAGGGAATCCTGAACTGATTTTCCAGTCAAGTCCAACAGATGTTGCAGTCAAAAATATACAGGACTAAGTCATCAAAAATTTCCATGCTATAAAAAGGACAGTAGAGGAATTCTGTACCGAACTGTTGAGTACCCAAAACAGCCACACAGCCTTGATTATATTTTTAGAGAACAAATGGATGTCCCGAGTATAAGTTAAAAAAGTTAAAAGTGTCCCGAGTGAAGTTAAAAAAGCCTTGCAGCGTATGTCCAGGGGTAAAGAGGTAGGAAAAGATGAAATAACTGTCATTTTGATAAAAAATGGTGGGGACACTGAACTCAAAAAGCTTGTGACAATAGGCACCGGGCGTAGGATGAGTTTGGACTGGTGACGCCTTCATGCGGCAGCACAGTGAATGTAATGGCACGTGATGGCCGGGCTGGGCACAGCAGGTGCTGCTGCCAGTTACATCCTTTGAATGTGTTCCATTGTTTCTTCTGTTTTGCGTGGCCAAACTACCACGTGGAACCAAATCTGAACAAATGTGTTGAGTTTTCGGGTGAAAAAAACTGTTACTGAATCATGACTGAAGCTGCAGAGACTATTCAGTTCAATCAGTTTTTATCACGGCTTCACCAGATGGAACGGTGAAAAGCCTGAATATGTCCGGTCTGTAGGCAATGGTACATAGAGTACTCTGCTCAGCAATTGAAACGCGATACTCAGAGCACATTTGATCGTGGGACCAAATGCATTTGACTGCATTTGGTCCCACGGCGATCATTCAGCGCTCACCAGTGGCGCAAAAACAGTTGCAACAGCCGCACGCTCGGAATATCGTGTTTCAATCGCTCGGCACTGTACATTTCTGATGCTGCTTCGCTTTAGCTGGTTGTTCTAACATTAATGAAGAACTTCGTGTTCTATATGAATCGCTTGTCTTCACCTCTGCACATGTAACAGCTATGGAGCTTGAGCCCCGAAGGCAAACACCGAGATTTGTGGTAAACATTTTGCCATCCTCTCAGTGGCTTAGTCTTTTTCTTTTAGGGTATAGTTTCCTTCGTCGCACTTTCCAGCTCTGGTTGCATATGGCACATGACTCTGCAGTGCATCGATGGCGAACACAGCAGCATGTTCACACTTGCCGTCAATGCCAGCCTTACACGTGCACTGGCCGCCACCGACGGTTGTCAAGCTAAGTCATGTGAAATAGACCAAAACTGAAGACTGGGCTAGTTTCTAAGACTATGAGACTGGTGAAGCATCGCAAAGAAAAAAAAAAAAAGAATTACAACGGACAGAAAAGGGGAACTTGCGACACATGTGCAATCCACAAAGCAGAGCAAGAAACAAAAAAGGGAGATGTGCAGTGAACATAAAATAGGCCACAGATGATATGATGATTTTGACAGTCGAGCTTAAATGTACCGAATTAGTAGTGTGCAGAATTCATTGAGTACAGCCTCCCTCATTTTTAGCTATACCGCGCGAGCGTTCATCACGTGTAATTTTAGCGCCTTTAAGCGGCGATAATCAGCAAGACCGGCAGAAGTACTCTCAAGAGCACTAAGCACTCTCCTGTACAAGAGTCGTCTAATGCAATGCTCCCTTCAGGACGACGTATGACCATATTATAGTATTCTCGTGCAATACAGCTAAAATTTCAGGAGGCTGTACATCAGAGCTAATGCTACAAGTTCTGTAATAATAATGTAATTTATAAACAAACTTGCAGCTGACTGTCGGACACAAAGAGGACTTGCATTACCTCATAGAATGGTCCTTTAAGAAATAGGATAATGTGCAGAAATGTAATCTTCTGGCAGGAGTTAATATCTGGCATAAGTGCAGGTGCATTCAGAGAGTGACCACAAGCAAAGGTATGATCACTACTACAATCACAAACAACTCATCAGTTTTTTTAGAGTGCAGAAACAGGCAAAGTAACATCTTTGTTCCGACCACCTATAAGCAGACAAAGCTTGAGTCAGAGAACAATGTAATACCTAATAGAATGGGATGGGCGTCGGCAGGATTTTGTCTTTGGGGGGGAGGGCAAGTGCCCCTTTTGCACCCCCCTGCCGACGTCCATGCCTAATAGCTAAAACAAGGCAAAAGCCATGTGGGATAGGCAAAAGCCATGTGGGATAGGCAAAAGCCATGTGGGATACTAAAATGGAACGCAGTAGCTTCAAAGCAGGGTACAGTGCAAACCATGATTAGGCACCCCTCATATTAACTGAATGTATTGATTGTGTGACAACAGAAAACAAAGACTGTCAGGCATATTGAAGAAGGATACCATAAGTGGCTTGACAACCATGGACAGGACAAAGTCACTAGTGCAACAACTAGTAAAATGGTAGCCTTGGAGTTCGCAAGGCGGATCCACTTGGAACGAATTCTCAGGATGGCGCCCGTTTCAAGAAATTTCTCGAACTTTGCAGAGAAATGCACTGGCGTTCCAGTTACTTTTGAGCTTCAATGAATAAAGCAACTTTCATAAAACGACAATGCATAAAACATAAAACAAAAGAATGACTTTTTGTTAAGAAAGTAACTGGAATGCCAATGCATTTCTCTGCAAAGTTCGGGAATTATTATCTTGAAACTGGTGTTGTCCTATGAATTCATTCTAAGCGGATCCGCCTTGCAGACTCAACAGCTAGAATTTGTAAACTGCAATATGGACCATAAGGTAATTAGTTAAAAACTTAATTAGCGATTTTTTGATTTACTCATTTATGCATTTCAATTTCTTTTACAAGTAATGTCCGCCTCTTTGAGTAGACAAGCTCATGAACTAGAATAGTGCTATCTGCCACAGGCAACCTTTAAAAATTTTTGAAAGTGTTTTCTGAAACACCCAGTATGTACTGAGAGGACTCAACAGGAAGAACATGCCACACAGTGTCTGCGTACTGTGCGTTTCTCATGAGCGCTACAAGAGAATTGCTGAGCATTGCCTGCTGCCCACAGAAACCACCATTCCTTCTTGTGTCCGCAGACTTGCTTACTGAATTGTTGCTTTCACACCTGTTGAACGGCGACCAGTGGAAGCTGTGGTAGCATGCATTGCGTTGTTGCAACCAGGGTGTATGTGATGTGCACACTACATAAAATGCAAAAGACAGTCTTTCTTTTGCAATAACTTTTGGGAGAACTTTTGCATGGCCAGTGGTCATGCATCACGATGTATTTCCATTGCACCTAGTGCCATACCTCGTTTGGAAAACAAACCACTTGCACACACTTCTGACAGGGCAACATGCGTGCACATGCTGTACACAGCATGTGCACGCATGCTGTGTACAGCATGTGCACAAAGCATTCCATACTTTTGCATGGCCAGTGGTCATGCATCACGATGTATTGCCATTGCACCTAGTGCCATACCTCATTTGGAAAACAAACCACTTGCACACACTTCTGATAGGGCAACATGCGTGCACATGCTGTACACAGATTCGCTATTGAATTAAAATCTTCGCAATTTAGGCATTATAGAAGCGTTTGCATTGAAGTTGCAATCAAGTCATGGTCACAAAAATTTCCAGAGGCAAGGGGCTTAAGACAGCAGTTGTGCTAAACATTCGAAAAAAAAAAAAGGGAAAAATCTATACATCAGATCATTTTATTATTCCCTAGAAATTCAAACACATCCCAGCTCCACTGTAACTGGGATTTCCAGATAGAACCCTCATGCCAGGACAGATGACAACTAAAATTACTCACCTTTGCTTTGTACAAATCAGATTGTATGGCATTTTTACAAAGTCGTGGTACAAAAATGCTATCGTGCACAGCATACAGTCCCTTAAATATTGTATTATATGGGTTCCATCAATTTTAGTTACAAGTAGCCTTTTTTAACACAGCATGCTATGATAACATTTCAGAGAGAAAGTGTTGTCCAAGTGCTAGCTTTTCTGATTACATTATGCTGTTTGGTATGGCAAAAATATTTTCAGGTGCCCTTAAAGTCAAACGAGTATGTTCTAAAGTGCACTTTTACTGGCGCTAACAAAGGTAGGGAAAAAAAAAAAGCAGAACTCGCAGCCCATGCATACAAAAGAAGCCCATAGAAAATGAGCAAAACATACTGGCACGTGCACCCCTAAACAGGGCTACCACACAGAAAGCACTAGCTTAAGGATGATTCACACAAAGCAAAATTACACAGACCACACATGCAAATGTTAAATCTGCCAAAGCATTATGCTAACATACAGAATACATCATGGTAAAACATGCATACACAGAAACTGGAATATCAGACCTTGAGTAATTTTGGCAATGATCCCACACAGACTATTCAGCCCTGTACACAAAGGAACAAGTGCATACAAAACATTTGTGTGACAAAACACTAATGTTACAGAACATACTATAGACATGATTACCCTGCACTTGACAATGATCAATATTGAACTGTTTTGTTTGTTTAATTAAAGGGACTATAATCACAAAAATCAAAGCCTAGATTAATAGAATACTCACTACCAATGATAACAGACATACCACACTTGCCTTCTACAGCGCTGCTATCAATAAGAAAACATATCAGGTACAGCTGCGAAGGAACCCCCTACTTTTCAGCACTGTTAGTTATGATCCAGCATTGAAAGCTGAAGTGTAATGATTGAATGTCATAAATTCTAAATATAACAAAACAGTAAATGAGACAGAAGCCTTGTAAATAATTGCACCTACAAAACACTTAAAGGGGGGAGCGGCTTTCGCATTGCGAAAAATGGCTAAAAAATTGATTTTTTGAGAATCACATTTTCAGTTTCTGATTCCGAAATATCACTGAAGACCACGTAGAAGTGTTCTAAAAAATTGTATCAGCCAAGGTGCTGAAAAATTTTGCAGAAATCGCGAAACAACAGCATTTTTCAAGCCATGATATCTCCAAGTCTCTGCTCTCCGTAATCTCGACGAGTGTCAAAAAATTGGAGGATGCTTAAGCTTCGCCTTTAAGCGTGGAATGCGATAGCATTATCGGGACCCGTTCGCATCGCATTTTACTTTGAGTCGGTTTGACTGCAACATAGAATGTGGGAAAGCCAGATTACGAAAACCAAGCTTACACTGATCCCCTTAAAGTCGACTTCACTTTTATACAGTAATGCATTGCTGGGAAGATGTTTTTTCAGGGGTTATATATGTCATCTTATATTAAAATGTGAAGGGCCTAGGACCTTTTCTTATTATTTTATTAATTGTTTGCTATTTCCCCGATGCGCATGTGTGTCTAAAACGCATTAGGCAGGCCAAGTCCCAATTTGACCTGCTGAGGATGCGAGCGCCAACTGGATAAGATTTTCGCAAGTAGCATACCCGAGTGCGCCACTGTTGGTATGGTAGAAATGCTGGCAAAAGGGGTTTGTGTTTGAGTTTCCTTGTAACAAAATTATGTTTTCTCGTACATTCAAATAACAGTCCGACGCTACCATGTCTGTAGGTTGTGGTTAAGTCGTACTTTACCATTTTTCTGATGGATTTCACTGTGAGAAATTAAATTTATGTTCATTAACACCTTGCACCATGCAGAGGGCCTGCGCGGCCGGGGTGGTTCGGAATGATTTTCTCCTTCGCTAACGCCTTGCACCACGCGGAGGGCCTGCGCAGTCGGCGTGGTTGGGGATGATTTTTTCTGCCATGGACGCCGACACCCACACCAACGCTGACGCCGGATTTTCTGCGACATGGGGCCCTTAACGCTGTTGCGTTAAAAAGGTGCTACGCGAACATCGCAATAGCGTGACCGATCCTTCTGTTTGTGGACGTCTCAGACCCGCGGCTAAGCATTCCGAGCATCGGCGACGCGCACTTCGCGTACAATCACATCGCGCACGCAATCCTCGGACCCGTGGCTAAGGATTTTGCGTGCGGACTCCTCGAGCCCGCGGCTAGGCATTTCGCACATCGGCACCTCGGAATGCGCGACTACTAAGCACATCGAGCGTCGACTCCTCGACCCCGCGCCTAGGCATTTCGGGCATCGGTACCTCGGACTGCGCTACTACTAAGCACATCGAGCGTCGAGTCCTCGAACCCGCGGCCAAGCATTTCGGTGGGAACGAAGGCACACCAGACCAGAGGCCTCATGTCCAAGAAGCCCCCACATCACAAAACACACAAAAGACTACAATTTTGGTGCCTGTTAGAAAACTGAAGAGAAGGTGAAACTTTGAGAGCTTTTTCTCAAAACTGTTTTTTTGCCTTTCTGCTAAGTTTCTAAAGCTCATTTCTTTGTTACCGTTTAGCGACTTTAGCCTATTTTGACCAGTATGTTTTTTTATTTACTTTTTTTTTTTGTCGCGTTCCTTGGGCTACAGTGCAGTTCCTGACAGTCTCACTTTTTTATTTTGACCTTTCATAAATTTATGATGTGGCTATTCGTTCACCCCGAAAGTGTGCTTGATGTGAAGGTAACATAAAAAATGACAGTCCTAAAAATTTGTGTTACGAAAAAAAAAAAAAAAAAAAGCAAGACTGCTACGACCTTCAGCACGCATTTCGCTATGCAGTCAATACACAACGAGCCATCCATTCTGTTTTTAAAGCTCCCCAGGCCCTCCAGAAAGTTCAACGGAGAAAAAGTCTGCCCAGTAAAATGTGCTGCAGACATCACCCGGAAACTTGTATGGAAGCATCAGGGAGACATTCTAAAGATTTGTGCCAATTATCATCAAAATCCATGAATAAATTAGGAAGTTGATTTTCAAAGCCACGTCCCCCCTTAATAAAACTTAATTGGTTGCAAAACACAAGAAACACAAAGTAGAGAACAAAGTGCTGCTGAAGATGGTTTTCATTTCAGCCATGTTCCAACAGCTGGCTCCTATTGACACAACAGCTGGCTCCTATTGACAAAAGTGATTTTTTTTTTCTTTTCTTTTTTTGCAATGAATCCTACACTAATGTGACTCCTGCCATAGGAATGATGTTTAAGTTTGACCACCATGATGGAGAGGTCCACAGTAAAATGTCTCGGCCAAATCTAGACCAGGGCCATTGAATGCCAGTGCCACAACTGCCATGTAGAGAAGGTAGTGATGAATTGGTTTGAAAGGGACCCTTATAAAGCGTTGCATGACACAAGATTTGGTGGTGCAATGCTCTCAGCCACTCAATCTCAGAGGTTATAGCAAACTGGCTTGTTGTGTAAAATTTGAAAGTTATATGGTGCCACAAATCTGCCCGCTGTATGGCAAAAATGAAACCGTGTAAAAAGACATAGTGGACCATGCCACAGGGCGACACACAAGTGAGTCAGCATTCATATAAACTAGACGGAAGTTGTTTGCAAGCTGTCACCTGTCATGACATCTAGGAACAACATGACTGACAATGGCCAAACATCAAATGTGGGCAATGTTTGCCAAAAGACCAGCGTTTACTTATCCCTTGATATCATGCTAAAAGTTTCAGTTGCCAGTATGGCCCAATATGGTCTATCCTGAGCAGGAAGTTAAGTGAACACAGATAGCGCCCATCATTGACAGCACCCTTTTTGTATCCAGTTGCAGTCACGCAAACTACCTGCGGCATTTTGTAACCCATTCATAGCATGATCATTCACATCTGAAATTCCCATATTTATTTTTGATGGATCTGTCTGTGTAAATTCTAAAAACTTATTTTAACTAAAATTACTAGGCAATTATTTATTTCTTCTTTCTGTTTCAACTAAATGCAAATATAGTTTAGAAAACCAAGACTCATGGTTGCACAGTAGGTATAAAGTGCTTTAAGTTGTGTTTATAGTCCCTTTATCACTCAATTGAAAGTGATTCTCCCAAGATTACTAATACGCACTTTGATAAAGAAGGCATAAACAGGCTTGGACAATGTGCAGCTGTCAGGCAAGTGCCTGCTCTAGAAATCAATGTACGAAACTCTCCCTGGGTGCATGAAATAGCATACAGCGTATACTCTCCCAGCACTCAGCATGTAAACTTGCTCCACTGCATCCTAACATGTGTGTATCAGAACTGTGTGTCATAGCAGTGCTCCTTTCCGTTACTCTTTAGGTCCAAGAGCAGTTAAAATTACAAACCACAATGACTCCATACACCAGCTCTTGTGGAGGTCCTCTTGTGATCAATAAAATTATTGCTGCAGCAGGTATCAAAGCAGCATATTGACACAGGCATTTTACAATGCTGCCAGAAAGTGTGAGCAGGAAACAATAAATATCCAAGCATGTTTACAAGCCCTTTATAAAACTCTGACATTTGTGAATTAACCACCCCCCCCCCCCCCCCCCCCCCCCCCCCCCCCGAAAAAAAAAAGAAGGTATTGGAGGTATGCACAGTGCATCACCAATCCATGCCTTCTGTCAGCTGAAATGTGTAACATTTGGCACTCGGTGTCCTGAGCTCAACTGAGTGCAGCATGCTGCTTCAACCAAGTTTAAATAAGCGTGGTGCAATCAATGTACAAAGGTTCTGACCAACTGTTATTTTAAATGCTTTGAAACACCTAATGCAGTTGTCTGCAACAAATTACTATTCAAGTTGTCTTTTCCAGGCTGTGAACAAAACTCTCAAAATAAAAAAAATTAAAAACTGAAATTATGAATTACCATGCCTGGATGCAGTTTCAATGTATGAGGCCTGTGCATTGGCTGAGAAGAAGCAGACCATAGACAGGAACTAGCCTTTGTCAACAGTCCATCACTTATTAGGTGCAGCTATGGATGCTTTCTATCTTTTTAACCTAATTGCTCATACTGCTTGACTAGTAAATAGTGAAAAAAAAAAAACTTTTTTTTTAAATTATGGGGTTTCACGTGCCAAAACCACAATCTGATTATGAGGTATGCCGTAGTAGGGGACTCCGGTAAAACCTGGGGTTCTTTTATGTGCACCTAAATATAAGTACACAGGTGTTTATACATTTCGCTGCCATTGAAATGTGGCCGCCATAGCCGGGATTTGATCCCCAAGCACTGGGTGCAGTGTTCTGTCACTCCTCGCAGTTAACATACTTCAATTTAACACTGAACTAAGATGCAGGCACAGAAGGATGCAGCAATGTCTTTTTTACATATTTTGCAGGAATTGTTTAGCCTTAGGCTATGTAAGACTATTTATTGATGTGCACAAGTAGTATGAAATATTTATTTTCACATTACATAATTTACCCTGCAGTAGCAGCTGTAAGCACTCCATGCATCTATTTCACACCACACAATACCTACACTGTTTTTATTGCCAAAATACATACCATGGAGTTTCAATTTTGGTAAAGAAACTTACGGAACAAATTTTGGTCAAAATTACAGCGAGGTTATTGTGCAGCGTCAAATGGACATGGCGAAGTAAGGCAATGCCAGCCCTTTCTTCTCAAGTGAAATCCCTACAGATGTGTGGAAGCTTTCAGAAAACATCAAATGCAACATCAGCAGCTAATATTTGCCTCACAAAGGCCCGCTCCTGAAGCATTGTTGCTTGCTGAGCTGATAATTTTGCACCCACTCTGTACCTACTGAGAGTAGAGATTCTGGATTAGTTCTCCAGTTTCCCCTTTTGTTCTGTCCTGGCCACCTACCGCCTTGCAGCATCCAAAGCACAACAAGCCTCTGATGACTTCATGTATCACATAACGTGCCCGTGCTGTCTCTTGAACAACCTGTGCGTTTTATATTCTTTGTTGCTGACAACACCTTATCCCATCGTGTCACGCCAGCTACAAGGCTACCAAGCACATTCGTTACTATGATTCCTGCTCTTAATTACTTTTAGTTGTACAAGGCTGATTCAGAAAGTAATACCTCCAAGCCCACTATTTTGCCAATACAGTTAAACCTGGATATAACGAAATTGACAAATTCCCCCAAAACTTCGCTATAAAGAGGATTTTGTTATATGCAGGTTCGGCATGAAAATTCGAAAAAGAAATGCTTACCGTATTTACTCGATTCTAACGCGCCCTCGATCGTAACGCGCGTCCAAATGGCGTCCAAGAGGGCCATTTTGTCCTCAAGAGTCAATATCTTGCGTTTCCTCGCCAAAGCACTCATCCTTGGAATGTCACACCAGGTACTGGATGCATGGACGCGTGTCGTTTCGCACAAGCGCGAGGCGTCGGAAACGAAGAGCGAGCGACACGATGGCGTCATAGCCTCGTATAGCGTCACCTAGTGTCAGGTTAGTGAAGCGCAGAAACTTGCGCAGTAACCAAAGAGTGGCACTGCCAGCGCATTGAAAAAAAAAAAAAAACATTTTTTTTGTCCTTCGGCAACATCAACTGGAAAAGGAGAGTGCCGGCTTGGTGGGCTAGGCCAGCTGCAGCAAGCGGCGGGATCAGGTTTGAATGAAGGGAGAAGGAAGGGTCACGCCCGTGGTGGTAAGATCGCCGGGTCGAGAAATGCAGGCCCGCCTCGCAGTTGCCGTGAATTCGAGCGCGGCAAGCGCGACGCCGCCACTTCGCATTCCGTCGCGGCGGAGAAGGTGCTTCCGGTTGCTGCTCGTGCAAAAATGACAAAATTTGGGGCGAAATTTCTAGGTTGTCGGCGGGGAAAATTCCTTATTTCGAGGGGGTCTCCCGCTGCCACTTCGTTACGTAGAGGTCTCAAATACATGTGCTTCTATGGAGTAACGGCGGGGAATAGAAAAACTTCGTTATATCCAGGAATTCGTTATATGGAGGTTCGTTACAAACAGGCTTAACTGTATTACTACTGCAAACATTTTGAACTGTTTATCATTATAGCACTAATGTTTAAGCTATAGAATGTCACTTGCCTCACCTTCCTATCTCTTCTTGTTCCAGAGTAATCAAGCAATCCATGGGATCCAGTGGTGAAGTACAGTTGAAACAGCGGGCTATAATTGAATTTCTGACTGCGTAAGGTTGTGCGCCCATCAACATTCATCGCCGTCTGACTACAGTTTGCGGGGACGCTTGTGTTGATGTCAGCACTGTGCAGAGGTCGGCAAGGACTGTGAAAGACCAAAATCCAGCCGCATCAAATCTCCACACAAGCCACAATGCTCCGCAGTCAGAAATTCAATTACAGCCCGCTGTTTCAACCGGACGTCACCACTGGATGCCATAAACTGCTGGATTACGCTAGAACAAGAAGAGATAGGAAGGTGAGGCAAGTGACATTCTATAGATTAAACATCAGTGCATTAATGATAAAGAGTTCGAAATCTTTGCAGTACTATTGGCAAAGTAGTGGGTTTGGAGGCATTACTTTCTGAATCACCTTCGTACAATGTGCTTTCCAAAAGCAGCATTAAATGTGCATGGGTTCAAATGGGTGTGTATGATGTTTCAGCCATATACCTTCATTCCTGTATGCAGCAATCATTTACAAGCTGCAAACACACTTCTATGCTAACCAGGACTACAATAACTTTTTATTTTCTCGAGCTCATTTTAATTACCAGGCTCATTTCTTCTGTCTACTGTACGCTATTTCTGTAAAAAGTTTCAGCTTTCTAACTCAATTCCTCTCAGCAATCATTTGAAATGGTGAGCAAGTTATGAAGGCTACACAAGGCACAGATGCTGGCATGACATACATAGTGAAAAACTTGCATTACCTCATCAGAAATGCATTCGTTGTGGCTGCTGCTGTACTTAAAAAAAAAAAAAAAAATGACAGTGGTATCACACAAGTTAGAATAAGCTGCTTGCTCATAAAGCTTGATTGAAGCTACAAGTAATACTCCATATAAATGTGTGTACAAATCACTGAATGAATATTTAAATTAGAAGAGACTGTTTCCAAAAGGAATGGCTCCACATTTATTTAGTTGTGAAACTAGAAAAGTAAGTATATCAGCTTTACTGTTCTGCATGAAGAACATACAGCATGCACACATTTGTTATGCTAATTTACAGACATAAATGCATACATACCCTTGTCTTCTATCAAGTTGTTGGAAAGATCCAACGAGTTCAATGGCGAGTTAGGGTTGGCAATCAGGGTCATGGAAAGTTTGTGTGCAAATTCCCTAAAACAGTAACCGGCAGGAAGTAATAATCTTTAAACAAAATGCACAGCTGGTAGACAACATACTTAGTTAAACCTCATAACAAAATTGGTAACAACAAACTAATAGATATAACAACGTAATCTTAATTTCCTTGAAAATTTCTACAGAAAGCCATGCATCTGAAAAATCGGACGTTGACTGTATAACAAAAAAATCCGAGGACACTGAAGCACGTCTTATAAGTTGCGAATGCGAAAGCATTATTGTCCAACTGAACGCTGCCGAGCGGTCCTTCGAGTTATGAACAACTCACAGGCAAGCAAGCACGTTGAGACGCTTGGCATGTTTTGATTTGGCCTTTCCTAGGGGCAGTTAGAACGCAGGCAAGAGCTTGTGCAGACAAGGGACGTGCGAATAACACAGGCTTCCAAGAGCAAGGGTAACATGATGTCACAGCGATGCCCTTTAACCTCATGCAATACCGCATTTGATTCAGTAGAGATACTAGCAGTCATAGAGGCATTGCGTAATCAAGGAGTACAGGAGGCATACGTGAATATCTTAGCAAACATCTACAAGGATTCGACAGCTACCTTGGTTCTCCACAAGAAAAGTAGAAAGTTACCTATCAAGAAAGGGGTCAGGCAAGGAGACACAATCTCTCCAATGCTATTCACTGCATGCTTAGAAGAAGTACTCAAACTCTTAAGACTGGGAAGGCTTAGGAGTGAGGATCGATGGCGAATATCTCAGCAACCTTCGGTTTGCAGATGACATTGTCCTATTCAGCAACAATGGAGACGAATTACAGCAAATGATTGAGGACCTTAATCGAGAAAGTGTAAGAATTGGGTTGAAGATGAATATGCAGAAGACAAAGATAATGTTCAATAGCCTGGCAAGGGAACAAGAATTCAGGATCGCTAGTCAGCCTCTAGAGTCTGTAAAGGAGTACGTTTATCTAGGTCAATTACTCACAGGGGACCCCGATCACGAGAAAGAAATTTATAGAAGAATAAAATTGGGCTGGGGTGCATATAGCAGGCATTGCCAAATCCTCACTGGGAGCTTACCACTGTCGTTGAAAAGTATACAATCATTGCATTCTACCGGTGCTAACATATGGGGCAGAAACTTGGAGGTTAACAAAGAAGCTCGAGAACAAGTTAAGGACCGCACAAAGAGCGATGGAACGAAAAATGTTAGGTCTAACGTTAAGAGACAGGAAGAGAGCGGTGTGGATCAGAGAACACAGGGGGCTAAACAATATTCTAGTTGACATTAAGCGGAAGAAATGGAGCTGGGCAGGCCATATCCGGTGGACCATTAGGGTTACAGAATGGATACCAAGAGAAGGGAAGCGCAGTCAAGGACGGCCAAAAACCAGGTGGGATGATGAAGTTAGGAAATTTGCAGGCGCGAGTTGGAATATGCTAGCGCAAGACAGGGGTAATTGGAGATCGCACGGAGAGGCCTTTGTCCTGCAGTGGACATAAATATAGGCTGATGATGAATACCACGGCAGCAGGTGTCCCCTTTCGCCCACTCTGCTCCGTCGAGGCCTGAGCCAGCAAGCGCAAGAAAGCGTCACGAGCGTGTGTCACAATGAGGCGTTGCAGTTATTGTAAAGTTTCATTGCTACAAACGCCGACAGCTTTTTCGCTCAATAGGTCATTTGACACTTTCGCATAAAAAAATTTTAGTTCAAGACGAAGTTCAACTTATCACTTTGTGCTGATTAGGTTGAAATCTGTTGGCGCACAATGCCTCTAATAACTTGTCTGACGTAGCCGCTCAAAACTACTGTGACCTTCCAGCCACCTGGAGATGCACCAAACTGGCCGAACTGCCAAGTAAGCAACCATTTCCGCACACTACTGTCACTGCCTCACTATCGCACTTTATCACTACGGCAGACTCCCATGCACTGTGCACACAACATGCTGCTGCTCCTAGGTTGAGTGTTACGCACTGTCACATGAGAATAAAATGCGGTAAGTGCTGTGGAAACAATAAGGTGTTGCACATGTGCAGTCAAGGGGTTCTGCATGTTCTGCTCATATGTTCTCAGCGATTGCTCGGCTTATCAGCTTTTTGTGTACCCACCAGCAGAGTGATAAAAACCTCATTTCATATGACGGTACTTATCAATGAATGCCAGCATAAGCAGTGATAATCACCCGCCCCACCCAGCACTCCTGGCAGGCTATGTGGGCTATGAGAGCAAACAATGGTTATAACGAAATAGCGGTTATGACGAAGTAATTTTGGCTCCCCCTTTAACTTCATTAAAGCAAGGTTTTACTGCAGTTCATTAAAAGAATGAGTTTGATGGGAACGTACCATTTAATGCCTGTGTTATCCAGGTACAACTCCTCCAGTGACACAGAACGTTTCATCACCTGGAGTACTTGTTCGAGTGCTTCTGAAGCCTGAAATTCAATCATCACGTGTCAACCAATCAATTCCACTGTACCACTCAATAAAAGCCGCTTTAAGGCTTCTATATTTATACCTAGAAAGTTATCTATTATGTCCTTTTTCGCACAATAAAGCTAACATCTGTTGACCCATTAAGCCCTCAAAAAATCTAATAGCCAGATTATATCGATTTTTGCACCCAAAAATAATTTCCCACTGTAACTGCATTGTGAAAGTTTTATGAACTGCACTTCATTCTTTCAAATGCTACAGTGATGTACCTTATAAAGTATGCTGGGTCTTTATAGGAGCAAAACCCGATGCAGATCCTCGAAGGCACGCTATATTTCGGAACTTCTTGAAACAAAAAAGCTTACAATGCAGAGTCAAACTAAACTTTATACAGGCTCACTTATTTTTTTTTCATGGCAAAATTAGCATTGTAATGGCAATTACTGTATGACTTGGGTAAGACCCCCCCTTGGGTAAGGCCCGCTGTTGCATAAGGCCTGCACCCCCACTTTGGAAAAATTGGGGGAAAAAATGGTTCACTAAGCGTCATGTGCGTACCCACATGCTGGTTAATTTCCACAGGCCACTATTAGATGGCACTAATTACGATTCTGCCAAAATGGCATCATCACTGTCATCATTACCGCATCCCACCGAATCATGCGGCATCACAGAACACCTACAAACACAATAGATGCAGCGCGCTTCAACCTATTCGATAGTCAGTGCACTTCAGCAGTATTGGCTGTATTGCAGCTCACATAGCTACATCGTGCTTTTGGGCACATTAAAAGGAACTCGCTGCAAAACGTGCACATGTAGATATTGAACTTGAGGCATGTGGTTTTGTTTGAGACCTTCATCGAGAGCTTCAAGGTGACAAGAATCTTTACAAGGTATGGACAGCACGGAGGACGACCAGCTCTGGGAGGGCACCGATGAGGTGAGCTCATCCGATGACAAGTGTAGCAGAAGCCATGAGGATAATTGAAAAAAAGTGCTCATAGTCAGCCGCCAGTGGTTACATTATTCTGCATATCTGTTGAGGCGCAGTTTCAGGCTTTAGTGAGTAGCCATAAGCCTGCCTCATGTAAGGCCTGTACCCTGTAAAAAATCCGCAAAAAAAGTGTGGGCCTTACAGGAGTAAGTACGGTATTATTTGTTGTTTACTATTCAAGAGTGTATGACATATGACTACATTAGATAACGACAAAGGGCTTTGGTGGTGCTTTCCAAGACGCACGAAGTGACAATATCATAATGAATACAAATGAAGACATATTTAATGATGAATGCAGGCATAAAGGACTAAGGAATTCAGCACTTTGTTTAATGGTGGTTTAAACCTACAACATAACTGGTGGTCTCTCCTGCGATGACAGTTTATTTCTTGCATTAGAACCCTGTAGAATGCCTTACCTGGTGACAATTTTGTTAGAATTTCCTGACTTATTATGACATGGTGCATTCCCCCCCCCCCCCCCCCCGGTTCCTGGTTCGGGGTTACCTTACTTTTATCGATTAGCTCACGTCATTTGGCAAAACAATAAACATCCTCTGTAATTTTCTGTTGTTTTCCAGTTTGCAATTTGTAATACAATCGTGCATATATGATCTCTCTTTATTACAAATATTAAACATTTATACTGTCCGATTCATCTAAATTTGTGGTAAAATTGTTCGCTACTTCATTGACTGTGAGAACAAGAGCATTGTCATATTTGTGGCAAGAAAGAAACCGCGAGGAATAATAAAGATATTGATGTAATCCTTATTCTCTCTTTATAACTGCAACGTACTTGAAATTTTTGTAGCCAGCAAAAATATTTTGCTGAAACACAGGTAAAAACTATCATATGTGTTTTGCCAATAAGCAAGCCTTTCTAGCACACATTTAAGCCAAGTGTACTTTATAAGTACCCCTACATTGACTGTAAAGACTCATCAGAGCTGTCTGCATGCACAAAGAACCACTCTCCAAGTTGATGCGCTGTTAACTTACGAGCTGTGGTATCCAGCAGCTAAGGTAAACCATTATTATCGCAGCTGCTATCATCCACAATCTCTATTGATGCAGTGGTGATGATAAAATTTCTGCATTCTTTGTTAGTCAGTGGCTTACAAACCACACTATTGGCACTGACGCTCACTCCTTCATGTTGATCTTGCCCAGAACCAGGAGGCAACAACTCAGGTGGGCTTTTGACGTCAAAACCATCATTTGGTGGTGTCACACTTTGCTTCCAGAAGCAATTTGCAGCTGTTAAAACCCAAAAAGCTTTCCATGCTTGTTCAGCTTCTGTCAGTGTTTATGCTATAGCAGGCAGCGCTTGTCATTGAACTGCCAGTGACCAAGTGCAATTTGAATTATCTGATCATTTACAAATTACTAAATTACATTAAAAATCACAAGCTTTCTCACTCTACACAAAATGACACAATGCATGGGGGCCTTTGGGAAGTTTTGAACATTGTGAAATTCAATGAGTTGAAAAATTGACAGCAGTCAACTGCTTGTTACTAGCATCAATAATGATGACTGTTCTCCATTTGTCATAAAGTGCACCTTTTGTGTCAGTCATACTGTAGCATTCCCCTTCTTTTATACAAAGGTATGAGGTGACTCATTTGTTCAAAAAAATCAAGAACCTCTTCCTATCCTCCATATGTCATATTACAATTAACAAAGCAGCATGAAGATTTGCCCCTGAATACAGTTGACTCCTGTTAAAAGGATAGTGGTTATTTCTGCATTTCATATTATTAAGCTGCAATTTGGTTAGAGCTTTCATTCTAAAGTCCCCAAAGTTGTCAATGCATGGACAAGTTGACTATTTTAGAACTTGAAATGTGAAATGTTACATAATTAAAATTGGAGCAGCTAGCCAGATTTCAACCACTTCTGATAGTACCATAACCATTGACTATGACCAAATAAGCCTGAAAATACTATCTGGCCCTCAACAATCAAAAAACACTTCAATAAGTTTAAATCAATTCACATCATTGTTCAACAGTATAGATGTGGAAGGGCTGGTTAAGCTGTGCCTCCAAAATTGGTCTCGTTCAAGGCAACATCAACACGAAAAAAATATGTAAGCAGTGACAGCCACTGCAAAAGTGGGCAATACACTGACCAAAGATGACACTAATTCTGCCTGTGTCATGCAACGCTACCTACCATGCTTGTTGTCTCGAGGTGCTTCGGGAAAACAGCAGCAATATAATACTGAAGAGCAAGTAACACATGATAGTGGCTGAAGCACCAACAGTTTTTTTTCCTAACAAAATCTTTCTCTGTGCATGCAGTACAATAACAACCAAGCTTAAAGCACAGCTTGATCTTGCAAGATCAAATGTATAACACTTGCTCTTGCTTGTGATCACAAGAGGGCACCACCCTATGATATCTTTAGCATACCATTCATTTGAATATAGTTTTGAATGCATGAAACTTCAAATATTTCAAAGCAATGGTAAAGTGACCTTAAATTCAAACTTGATGGTAAAGGAACATTAAAACCCTAAGCAATCTTCAACTGCCATTCCATTCAGCATTAGCACACCAGCTAGCATACTAGAGGATGTATATTCATGCTGACATGCTCAGCCTAAAAGCATAGCAATGCATTTCAGTGTAAGAGCAAAATATGCTAAGCACGTGATGCAATAAACTGAAACCACAGGCCTCTGCATACTTATGGCAGCCACTACACGCCTGGCAGGCATATCATAAGCTACCTTGACCGTACTTTAGTGTGACCAAACCTAGGCTTGCGATTACTTTCAATGAAATGCATATGCTTGATTTGTTGTTCGTAAGACTATCAGCTATAGCTTTTCACAATTTTCACCTGTGATTTAGGAGGAAGCTTTAGATCGGGCCTAACTCCCAATTTCCCTATACAAATACAGTCGACTTCCATTATTTTGACCCTTACAAGAACAACGAATTCTTCACAGGGTCAAATTAAACAAGATGTAGGAAAAATGCCAAAACACGCCACTGACTCATTTGGCAGTATTTGCCCTATTCTAACATGCACCCCAATCAAATGTTCATAATCTTTAGAGCAAGAAAAATGGGCAACGGTGCAATATGTGTCCATGTGTGTCCACTCTCTTTTCTGTGTGCTGTGTCGGTAGCACTGTTTTTTTAAGTAACAAGATGTAATATGTGTTGCACAATGATGGTCGATTTTATAAAATCAGCTTCACCGCTCAGTTTCTGAAGGCAGCTTTGCCGCAACACATCCATGTTATGCAAAAATGCATACGCCGCGAAGGCAGTTTTGGTTTCGTGTTCGTTTGCACTGCACAGACAATTTTCAGCACAGATTACTTCAGAAAATAAGAAAGGCCCTTGTTAGGATAAGGTAAATACCCTATTCAGACGTTGTGAGCTACGGTATTTGCTCAAAAATTCTCTAGGGCAGGCCGAAAATAGGCGTTTTCGACGGGAGACCTATTACCCGCCGCAGTGGCTTAGTGGCTATGGTGTTGCGCTGCTAAGCATGAGGACACGGGAGCGAATCCTGGCCGCAGCGGCCGCATTTCGATGGAGGCGAAATGCAAAAACGCCCGTGTGCTTGCGTGTAGCGCACGTTAAAGAACCCCAGGAGGTTAAAATTAATCCGGAGCCCTCCACTACGGCATACCTCATAATCAGAACTGCTTTTGGCACGTAAAACCTCAGAAAGAAGAAGAAGAAGAAGACGGGAGACCTACGTGTGTTCAAAGCATTCACTGTCCCCAAAGCTCCGCCGAGACAGACCCTGTCACTAAAGGGGTCACTTATTAGAGTCACCATAGGGATCAGGCGCGTGCATGCTGACTGGTCAAGTTCAAATTATCCAGCGAAGGCCAATTTTAGGATGGAAATAAGGAAAGTTTGGGCCCATAGAAAAGCATGGGCACAGGCCGGGACCTTCAGTTATGAGATCAAATTAACCGGAGTCAAAATAACGGCAGTATACTGAACATGTAAAATGCTGAAATGTTTTAATGAGATAACTGTTGGACCGATTTGAATGAAATTTGTTGCATTTGAGAGAGAAAGTTGAACTATAGCAACTGTAGGAAGCAAACTATTGATTTATGACAAATTTTTTTACTGAAACTGGCGAAAATCTAAGTTTAAAAAAAATAGAAGCAGGAAGTTTATAAATCTGTAACTCTACAACAAAAACATATATCGCAGTTCTGTAAACTGCATCTGTTAGAGCATCAAAAGTGAACATTTTCACATATGAATCTACAGCCCATGTGAAATTATTACGGCGTTTAGAAGGGTTTTGCAGAAGTGCTACTCCTAAATTAGTGGTATACTTCAGGGCGGTGTATAATACACCAATTTTGTCCGCTTTACATGTATTATTAGGTGCAATATTTTGCCATTTAGGATTTTTTATAAAAATAATTGTAGCATAAATTGAAGATCTACTTCCTACAGTTACAAGTGTTCAACTTTTCCTTTAAATGCAACTAACCTCATCAAAATTAGGGCAGTGGTTGCCAAGCAAAATTATTTTTCTAGGCCCATGTATTTGGATAGGCGCTCCCGAGCTGAAGCTTCCTCTTGACTTTTCCTTACCGGGCCCAAAGAAATCGAAGTTGACAGTTTTTCGACCCGTTGCTAAACATTGCTGTTGCAATTCTTACATGAGCAACATCGTGCACCGCATGAAATGTTAAGACTGCACTCAAACTATTCAAGTTTAACAAAATGTCAAATTTGTCAATTTTCAGCAAATTGGGGAGTTTGGAAAAATAGAACTTCGCAAGGAGGTATCATTGAAACTGGTCTTCAGTGCTCTCAATCAAACAACGAAAAATTTGAGCTTTGGTCGACTCGGTAACATAATTTTTGAACGGCAGCAGCAGTAAGACACAGAAGCTTCTGCCGAGTTGTATAATTTTCTTAACAATGTCTCAAGCATTGGTACATGCTCAGGAGGTGTGTTGTTTTGGTGATTGTGTTTGATTAATATGAAGGGCAACTTTATTTTTTTCCCATTGTGGGTTGCTTTTATCTATCAACGTTTCGACAGCGTATGTACAACTTATTACAAGCAATCTTTCCCATCGCGTGAAGTTTTCACTCACACAAGAGCACGCAGTCGATCTCAGACTGACCTTCGGCAGAAGCTTAAATAGCAGTTTAATCGTTTACTTTCTGAACACCGCCTGTGCAAATCCCCTTACACTTTACTGTACAATGTTGTGCAATAGTGTACGTTACTGTGCAGCACTGAACAAGTACTGTACAAAGCATGTGAAGGCTCCAGCGCGAGATCAAGGCACACCACTAGACCAGCTGGCTTGTACAGAAAAGCTGATCGAACACAATCAAGTATGAGAAGGCTTGTGGATGCTTCTCCATCTGACAACCATTGCTTCGATTGCTTAAGAAATGTATTAAAAAAAGAACCAGGTGCTTACTACAATGAGTAAAAACGAACACTCCCAGTAACATAGGCGCTTACCCGTTTTCACATTTGCAAACTCGTGACTTGCCCACATAGCATGGGCATCATTATAGCTATAACTAATGCCACCAGACCTGCATACCATATATTTTTATGCAGTCTAACTTATAGAAGTTGGGAGCTAGGAGCAAGGTGCATATTTTGAAAATTTCAACTTTCTTGTTTTCTGTACTTACACTAAAAAATGGCAAATTACCGTATTTTCTGGAGTACAAGTTCATATTTCCTGAGCTGTTTGTATAATTTAAATTAATTGAAGCCACTCGTTAACAAAGTGGCATCTAATTCAAAGCAGTATGGAGGTTCGTGCTTGATTCTACAAGAAATGAGGTAGCAAAGTTTCTGATAGTAGCAACAACAGACTGGTTTCACATAATTTCAAGTTAAAAATACTGTAGGTTAAAAACTCTACTCACAAGTTTTACATTGCTTGCTCTGAACTTTGTGAACCAGGCATTGTAACAAAGTGCAGATATGATTGGCACCAGGTCTCTGAAAAATAAGAAATTTCTCTTCAGTGAATGAAGACAAGCACAAACACACAGAATCAAACTATATTTTGTGTTTTACAGTTGCAGAAGAAAAATTTTCAGGGCAACAAATAATGTTGAATTTCGATAACTAGAACTTAAGGCCCAAATTTTTTTTTTCGAATTAAATGGATTTTGAATTAAAGAAAACTCTTTCAATGGAGGACTTAAGTGCAGCGCTGCGTTAGGTGGCGCATGTGCATTGAACTAACAAGAATGACAACTTCTGAGAATGTAGGTTCATAGCACACGCTGCCATGAAGCCACACTGCTAGGCAAAATTTTTGCTGCTGTGAAGCCACACCTCAAGGCAAGATTCGCATATAACCAACACTCCAACATTACTGAAAATGTTTGCTAAAGTTTTGGTGCAGGATATATGCGCAAAAATATGGTACATGCAATGGGAGACTGGAGCAACAGCAGGTACATGGCCCCACTGCAAGGTCACAAGCGCCGCTGCGCAAGTTAGCGCGCTGCTGAGAGCATGGTCCATGGCGCGGTATGTCCGAATGAACCACCACAAACGCTTACACGTTCTAATTACCAGCGTTCTTGCAGACTGAAATACACATAATTTTGACAGGACAAGTTCGAATAAACTGGAAGTTCCAATTAAGCAGGTTGCAATTAACAATATTCCACTGTATTTACGCTTCCCTACTGCATGCTTCAAAGAAAAGTTTTGCCTGCGTAGGAAGCAGTTACAGCTATTGTTAGTGTAACATTAGACGCATTAAGGTGCACTGTTTCACACAGTATAGGTTGCACAGTGTAGGTCTGTATGTCTGATGAACCATGGCTTTTACCCGTTCCAATTTAGGTGTCTTGGAAACTGCACTTAAATACAAGGTGCAGCACAGGAGTATACAGGACACTGTGTTTATGCTGCTAGCTTCACTGTCTTCCCTTTGCTACTGGCGTACGCCTGCCTCATTCACCACAGCACGCAACAATATGCGTGTCTTGCAAGCCACAGCTCTTGGAGCTCAAAATTCACCGAGGTTGTGAAGGTGCAGTTGGTTGGAGCATCAATACTAAGAGGGGAATATGCCACATTTGAAGCTGGTCCATAGTGCTTTCCGTTCTTCAAACTTTTACAAATATTTTAGTGTCACCATGACATGATGATGATCATTATTTTGAAGCTACTATGGCAACACCGCAAATGCTGCTGAAATGTCTACATAAAACTACTTTCCTCAGCAGCAGAAAGCCACAACAAAGCAAACCTGTACTAACAAATGTAGTGAATTGCAAGCTTTCTATGCAGATGATGCTTAATGAAAAGTAAAGCAGCAGTGAAATGCAGTCCAAGAAAAAAATCTACATACAGTAAAATGTCAATGACACGAATTTCTCGAAACAGCGAAAAAATTTGAATCACCAGAAATTTGTCTAAAAATAAAAAAACATTTAAAACATGGGGAAATTAAGGGGGGGGGGGGCATCAATGAATTGGCCAAATTTAATTTTCTATCGACAATCCTAAGACCTGCCTTAATCTCATGGCAAAATATTTGGAAGAAATTTGCATCAGAATTTGAGAATATTTAACAGGCTTAGTGCTGGCTTCGAAATCGGGAAGAAAATGAAGCTTCAGGAGGTGCTATCGCACTGTTGACTACGGGAGTGCAGCTTTATGTTGACGCAGTGCCGCCCTCTTGGTAGCCACGTAAACACGAGATTGGAAATTCAGATAGTTGCAGCACTGTATTTCTCTATTCAGAAATAAAAGCAACCAAAGCGAGTGTAAAAAGAGAAAATTAGCGTAATGATTTATTATTGTAGTCACGTGACGAGCAAGAAGCACTCCTACCAGCTGATGCGAATATGAATCACTGGTATGTTTGTTTTGCACCATTTTGCCAGCAGAGAGCTACACACTTCACATGTTCCATGGCCAACATTTCAAGATCTGCCAGTTTCTTTTGTTGCTGCGTCCTAGTTGCTGCCTAATAGCAAAAAGGAGATAATTTGCGCAAGATATGGAGATATGTCAACTTTTCTTTGTGGAGGCAAAGCTATTTCGTATCGCGAGATGCGACGGGTAGAAAGGTCGAAAATTTTTGCACTGTCAACAGGCACAGAAGGCGAAGGAAAGCATAGAGTAGACAGATAAGGCTACCCAAAGAAGCGAATGCCGCCGACGTGGCAAGACTGGGTCAAATGTGTGATTTCCAGCTCGTTATAGGGTTAGAAGGTGATTGATAACAGCCTACAAGTTGCATGATACTGTACAAAGCAAAATCTTCCTTTTTATTCGGGAGGAGGGACACGCGGGGTTGGAGTCAAGGCAAAATGACGTAGGTCGCCCTGGCAATAGGAATGCAACCAATGCATCGGCACGGCCGTTCCGCCAGCCTGACAACAGCCATTGTCCGGCACTACTGGCGCGCAGGGGCTCTTCGCCATCTCCACCTGGGACTGCGCAGCAGCTTGATTGTTCGTATCATCCACTGCGGCACAAGAAGTGATTCGCAACATTTGAAGTTTAGCACGTTGTAAGCTAATGTACTAGGGCCAAGACTTTTGAAAAATTCTTATCCTGAAATTCATATCCGACGTGATCGTATCACCGAGATTCTACTGTATATAGTTTGGGGAGGCTGTATGACGCAAAACATCCCCAGAGGTCTCACTGCATATAACACAGCAGTAGATGGGGGTGTTCTATGATAAGACAAGCAGTGCGAGAAAAGTGCTCTAACAGTACTCACCACTGCTACCCCACTATGAAATATTGAAAAAAAAAAAAAAAATAGGCGTGCACCTACTTGACATTAACGCTACAAGCCTGAAGCTGCGCATGAACTCTTTCCTTACCATGTAAAAAAATCGCCCTTTTCTGAACGCTTTAGTAATGATGTTTTATTGATTATATGATCAAAGCTACAACATGCTATATACCAAATGAAAGCTAAAAAAATGTGCTCGCCAAAGATATAAATTTCAATTATATATGTTAGAGCATAATACGTAGTCTAAATATACACAAGCTGTGGAACTGAGGTGGCCGATTTCCTTTTACATGACGTCATCCTCCATCACGGCGCACCTCTGCAGCTCCTCACTGATCTCGGCCGCACCTTCTGGTCCCGAGTTTTTGAAGACCTACTTCGCACCTATTCTGCTGAGCACAAGCTTTCCATCGTCCACCGCCCGCAGACAAACGAACTCACAGAGTGGCTCAATCTCACGTCGACAGAAATGCTGTCTATGTATGTTTCCGACGACCACAGTGATTGGGACAACACGTTACCCTTTGTGACCTTCGTGTATAATTCATCCAATCATGAGACCGCTGGCTTTTCACCCTTTTACCTTCTGCTCGGCCACGACCCTACTTTGCCCTTTGACACACCGCTTCCTTCCTCGACGAGCGCTCCCACTGAATATGATCAAGACATCTTCGCCCAGGCTCACACAGCACGCCAGATTGCCGGCTCCCGGCTCACCGAGTCTCAGGACATGTAGAAGATCCACTACGACAGCTGACATCAGGACGTTTGCTTTACTCATGGTTCCATTGTCCTCCTATGGACACCATGTCGCCGGGTCGGCTTGTCTGAAAAGCTGCTGCCGCGGTACACAGGGCCCTACACAATATTGCGTCAGCTTGGGGATGTGAACTACGAGATCGCTCCGCTGGACTCGCGTGTCCCCACTGATGTTGTCCATGTGTCCCGGCTAAAACCTTACTTTGCCACGAGTTCCCCTCCCCTACAGTTAGCGCTCAGAAGGTGCTTTTGCAGGCGGGGGGTTATATTACGGCGCAACCTAGAGTGGTGCAAGACAGAAGTTGGTCTCGCCAGCCATCTTGTTTATGTATCGTTGCGTCTCTTGTATATATCGTAAATGAACCTTTATATGTGACTTCCGCAATGTAACAATACGACTACTTAATGCACAGTCAATGCAAAAAACGTACAAGAACAGGTCAGAAAGAAACTAGCTGTCGGTAATAGAAGAAACATCTCAGGTTACTTAAGCAACAAGTAAGTGCTCTACTCTTAACGTCTTAAGTGCTCAGTAATGTGAATTGGGAAAAGGCGGCTAGATATAGAAATACAGTAAAACCTTGCTATAACAAAGTTGAAGGGAGAGCCGAAATTACTTCGTTATAACCATTACTGCCCATTGAAGAAGAAGGAGTTACCATCAGGTAAACTGAAGCCGACACAACAGTCAACCAAGCATAGATAGCTGAACGACCGTGAAAGAAATGGAAAAAGAGAGCGCTCGTGTCAGTTTATTCTTCTTGCTTGAGGTACATGTCGCATTGTCTGATTGTGGCAGCAATGAACAGTTAACAGGCCTGTGGCTTCACGTGCTGCTCCTATGTCCTCAGTGGTCACTTGGCTTATCACCATTTCATGTGCGTGATGCAGGGCGCTGAAAGCCTCAGACTTCCCAAACAGTTGTCAGGACATGAATGGCCACTTGCAAAAAACTGGGCATTCAGTTCCAAATGTGGTGCACAGTCAGAGGCTTGTAGAGCATCGTCGGCACTTAAACACAGATAAGCCAAGTGATCGGTGAGAACATAAGAGCAGAACACAAAACCACAAACCCCTTAACTGTGCAGGTGCAGCAGTTCATCGGCACCACCGTTGGAGGTTAAGACAGCACATGTACAGGAAGCCATGCATTTAGCTGTCTGTGTTTCATTCTGGAATCTGGTGTGACAGTACATGACACTCAACTAAATTACACTTTACTGATTTTCCAACGACTGATTTCAACGACTAATTCTGAAGGAACAGAAACGAAAGTAATGATTTGCTATTTTTAGTATGAGCACTGAGTTAAAAAAATCTGAAATGTACAAAATACAGTCAAACAACCGATTCTCCGGACGCCAGATTTTTCAGACATGCCCGTTAATTCGCACGCCTTTGTGGCACTGCCACGTACCCTATAGATGATTTTATATTCGATGCATGGGCACCGCCATCTTGTGCTGTTACACAAACGATTTCTATGAGAAGCGAAGTCACATGACATGGTCATGAAACGCAGAACGCATTTATACAACTATTTTCTTGCTTTCAAATTGACTGCAGTAACGTGCACTAAACAGCAGCGTTATCAGCCCAAGATGACGGCACCTAAACACTTCTGTAAAAAGGTTTATAGAGCATGTATAAGAAGGTCTGAAATTTCAGGTGCAAAACCCTTCGCCGTCTGATTTTCCGAACTTTTTGCTGTAACCGCAGGTCTGAAACGGTATTAATCGAAGTCACCACCGCTGCCATTTTGATTATCAAGCTGTTTTGATTACCTACTGTTGTTTGAGAAATCATTAAAACAGCCTAGATGTCGAAATTGGACAACATTAAAACAGCTTAGACGTCGAATCACCAAATTGGACAACCCGAAAGAAGCTTCTGTGTCTTCACTGCTGCTGTCATTTAGAATTATGTTGCCAAGTCGACCAAAGCAGAAATTTTGCATCCTTTTCTTCAGGAAGTGTTTGGGGCACTGCAGGCTAGCTTTGATGATACCTGCAATCGAAGTTTTATTTTTACAGACTCCCCAATCTACCAAAAGTGGTCAAATCTGACAAATGGTTAAGTTCAGTCGTCATTTCAGACTGTGCCTGACGTTGCTAGTAGAATTCCAACTGAAATCTTTAACAGCGCAGAGAAAAACTTTCACTCCAATTGATCATTTCAACAGGCGCAGTAAAGAAACAGTTAATTATATACACGCGTGCACCCACTGTCTCCTGTCACAGTACGAGCATCAATACACCTAATAAGTGTACTGGCAGGCCTTCAGAGCTACCATATTTACCCGCGTATAACCGACCCCCCAATTACAAATTACAGCAGCCCAGAAAGAAAAATAAAATCCGCGTGTATAATCAGTGAAAATAACTGCATACAACAAAGCTCAAATCTTTGCAAAAACAGTTGTCATTCACGGATGTACGACTCATCCACGTCGTATCTTCAGCCAGCGGCTGTCTAGCATTCACCCGACAGAGGATGACAGCGTGGACGGAGCCGCCCTGGCATGAGCAACGGCGATGGAGAAAACACAAGCGAGTCGAAAATCCCAACAATGATTTGGCTCTCTGCCATATCGCGAAGCGCTTCGCACTAAACGAGGGAGCGCCGCGAGAATAGAGTTTGCTGGCACTGTATGCGTTATTTGCTAACTTTTAAGATTTTAAATTAAAAATTAAATTAAACTATGGGGTTTTACTTGCCAAAACCACGATCTGATTATGAGGCACGCCGTAGTGGGGGACTCCGGAAATTTTGACCACCTGGGGTTCTTTAACGTGCACCTAAATCTAAGTACACGGGTGTTTTCGCATTTCGCCCCCATCGAAATGCGGCCGCCGTGGCCGGGATTCGATCCCGCGACCTCGTGCTCAGCAGCCCAACACCATAGCCACTGAGCAACCACGGCGGGTTAACACAAGATTTTAAATATATGGGTTTATTACAAAAATTTCAGGAGAATTATTTATTTATACTACAGTCGAATTCTGTTAAATCAACCCTGACAAGACCAACAAAATTGGTCAAATTATCCAGTGAGTTTAATTAAACAAGAAGCACATGAACTGCCAAAACACACCACTCATTCATTTGGCAGTATTTGTCCAGGTTCTAACATGCCCCCAAATCGAACACGCACCCACTTTTTATGGGTTCAGAGGAGAAAACTAGCGTAAAAGTAACATTAGTGCTCCTAAACAAAGTAGAAATCGAATGAGCATTTGATTTTTTAGGATGGATAACGTAGCATGCCTCCGATTATGGCAATAAAAAAAAGATGAAAAACCGCAAAGTTTAACTCCGCAGAATGACAAATTTTTTTTACTTAATGTTCATTGTCATCACTGTTAGACAGCACTTTATTGGCGTCTATGAAAGACTACATCTCATCCTCCATGCTGTCCCTAGCATGTTCGATTTCCTGCATTTATGAAACGACTCCACAACAATTAAAAACGGGATGGTGGCCAAAGCCTAGACTGACCACATCGTGACAAGTTGCTGCTAGCTTAACATGTAAAATTATTTATCAATCGAATTAGCTTTCATAATCAGACTGAAAGCAGAGCATCATCGTCGTCCTTGTCACCATGTTGCAATGGAAATGACACTGGCTACACTGTCTCTTACTTTCGTGAACACTGGTACAGGATTTTTGTTTCGTACAGTAAAAGCTCGTTAATTGGAATTTCGCAGGGATGCTACGAAAATTCTAATACAAAATTTGAACTAATGAAGACAGAGAAAAAAATCGCTCGGTTAAGGTGCGTATATAGTCCGACGTAGCACGCGCGCGCGCACACACGCTTTTATGTTGGCAAGAACGTCTATAGTTTGATGCACTGACGCAGCCAACGTAACCGGACGCGGCCAATGCACGCAACGTCGAGATGGCTCTTGCTCCATCCGCACCTTCTTCGCGCCGACTGCACCGACCCACAATGCACTACTTCAAAAAAAAGATGCCCACGCCACTTTGCCAATGGTCGCAGACAGCCGTTGTAAGCAGCGCACCGGCTGGGGATCGCTTTGAACGGTTGTCTGCGATAGTCAGTCCGTCAGCGAAACGGCGTGGGCGCGTTTTATAGCACACGCCACCGTGACATGCAGGAACAGGCGCCTGAACAAAGCTTAGGCTCCCGTTCGGCACCGACGATGTTGACGTCAAAGAATGGTTGGCATGGTATGAACGCATCAGCAACCACAACAGGTGGGATGCCACACTAACAGGGTTTGCCCAGAAAGTAGTAGGACTGAATTTTTCTTTTGTAGTGCGAAGCACTTTAGGGGCCCGGGCTGTCGGTGGCGTCTGTCGTGATCACACTCACAAACAAATGCTCAAAACAGGGTCAAAACAAGTGCACAATTGGTCAAAACCGGTTCAAAATAAGTTAACATGATTCAGAATAATTTAAAAGACAGGAACAATCAAGCATTAAGTGCATGAATTAGCAGAAACTCGTTAAAATCGGTTCCAAAATACCAGACTGGTACCAACACAGTGCAAGAGAGGGCACCACCACCCCACAAGCGCTCGATTGCTCCTCCCTCCAACGCTACTCCTGCACCGCGTATCACTGCTTTGCACTTCCCCAGGTTTCACCTTAATGGAGCTGCATTAGCACTGAATCTGAACTACACAAGCGCAGGATTTGAGCAGAATTGGAGCTACATTAAGCGCTCGATTTCAGCAGGATTTCAGCTGTAATGGAACTGCATTTGGGCTACATTCTGCAACTGCACGGAGTTGCCACAAATCATCCGACCGCGGCCGAAGCCAATGGTTGTGCACTGCAACCATTTCGTGCGAGCTTTGCGCAATGCGCCGTTTCGCTTCTCTCTCGTCCGTCTGCTGAGGACTTAGAGCCTAATTTTTTTAATTTATTCACAATTTTGACACATCGACAAAATAGTTATCAAAATATGCCGCTTTCGCATCAACACAACGTTTCCAGCGGCTCTGCCAATCACTGAAGGGTCGCTTGAACGCAGAAACTGGAATGCTCTTCAGCTCCCTCATTATGGCCTCTTGAGTGGCCTGGACCCAGCCGTGGTGCCGTCCTTTCATGACCCTTTTCAGTCGGGAGAAGAGGAAGAAGTCTGAAGAAGTGACATCTGGGCTGTAGGGTGGCTGGCGAAGCTGTGTTATGCCATGTTTGGTCAGAAGTCCATGACAGCAAACGCGGTGTGGCTTGGCACATTGTCGTGATGGAGCATACATGGTCCAGGGATTGCTGGACGGACGCGGGCGACTCATTTTCCGAGTCTTCCAAGTACTACCACGTAGAATGCAGCATTCAGTCTAACCAGGCGGTAAAAACTCTCTGTGAACCACTCCTCTGCAGTCAGAAAAGATGATCAACATTAATTTCATTTTCGACTTGCTCATGCGCGCTTTTTTTTGGGGCGAGGTGAGACGGGGGTGTGTCATTCAGAGGTTTGGCGCTTTGTCATGGAGTCGTATTCAAAAAGCCACGACTCGTCTCCGGTGATAACATTGTCGAGAAAATTTGGATCGTCACGAACACAATCAAGAAGTTCTTGACAAATCACAAGACGTCTTTGTTTTTGTTCATCAGTTAACACCTTTGGCACCAATTTCGCACAAACTTTCATCAATCCGAAGTTTTCGGTCACAATTTCGTGCACAAAAGTTTTTTGCCATGTTTAATTGTTCTGATATCATCCGCACACTCAATCTGCGGTCAGAGTTCAAAAGATTTCGCACGTTTACTAAGTTTTCATCACTTCTTGCCATTGAAGGGTGTCCTGACTGCTGCTCATCTTCAACTTGCTCTATTCCCTCCCGAAATAATTTGTGCCACTCAAAAACACATGATCGACCCATGACATCACTCCCATAAGCAGTCTTGATCATGTCATGGGTCTCACTCGCAGTTTTACCCAGTTTGACGCAAAACTTAACCGCATAACGCTGCTCTAAAAAATGATTCATTGTGCAGATGACAAAGCACCTTGGAAGGGGTTCACCTTAAACTCGCTCCGTGAAGGCTTGGAGACGACTGGCCGACTGGTGCACTTGTAGCCAAGACCCCCCACCACCCAACCAGCACAGTAACATCCCCCTTCTTCACTACGTTTTGGCGGGGGAAAATCAGTCCTACAACTTTCCGGACACACCCTGCATGCTGGACAATGGTATATTTTTCTTGCGAGGAACCGTGAACGTACGGTTTGAGATGCATGAATGACTTGGGACACATGCAAAGAGAAGCTAAGCGATCTTTTCGGAAAGCCTGTTGGATGCCAGTTCGCAGCCAAGAAAGAGCTCGCATTTCATGCCCAGACGTCCTAGGAATCATACGTCTCGTACATTCAGGACGTTCTGGCTCTTTGTTGAAAAGGAGATAAGGACAAGTCAGAGGCAGATAAAGTTGGCCACATTTTAAAGGGTATCGCGGGCAATGCATTCAACCTGCTTCTTTGCAAGAGCTGTGCAATGGTTGAGTCCATCACAATGGAGTGCCTGCACTTTTAGCAAGCTCAGAGCAAACGTATTGCACAGTGCTTCAAGTGGCTTCCCAATGCGGCTGCCCGCACTTCCTGCAACAACCTACCAATGCTACATTAACAACCAATATCACCGAGTTTGACGCAGGCCATCCGTCACGAGCTAGAGGCCATGGCTCCAAGCACTCACGGTCCACAGGCGCACGACAGCTTAACCATCTCACTCATTCAAACAGTCGTCCGCCAAGAGATTGTAAATGTGAACATTCAGCCAACCCAACGTTACACTCAGCCCAATGTTACAGGAACCCTGCTGAGTGGAGAACACAGGACGACAGACCTATTTGTTTATTGTGCTCTCGGGTCAGCCACATTTCCCACCACTGACACAGCTGCTGGTCCTCTTCCTGTCGACCATACGCTGACCGCTGCTTCGAATGTGAACCTCGTCCGCTGCCTCCTCTCGCTGAGCCCTACAATGCCGACCTTACCAGACAGAGGAACACTACCAGTTGTTCGCCCTCACCGTAACGCCGCCAGTCCCGTTCGCCTCCATCTCGACGGTCCCCGTCCCCACCTTATTCTGGCCACTTCTCGGGTAACTAAACACTGCAGCTCCTGGAGGAGAGGCTGCATGGAGGAGAGGCACCCTTGCTCCCAGACCGAACCTTATCGAAGTTTTTGTTGACAGTGTGCCTGTTAGAGCTCCCATTGATACTGGAGCTCAAGTGTCAGTAATGCACTCAGACCTCAAGTTTGGGTGGTCTCCGCAGGTTCTTGCTCAAGGTGTAACAGTCGCCTTGCTGTAACCATTGAATGACTTTGCAGTTTCTGCGTTAATACCTGATCTACCATCTCACTCTGTTGAATCTTTTGCACCCCCCAGCTCTGGTCAAGACCAGTTTGCCAAAATGGTAGCTCCCGACCTGTATCCTGCCTACACCCATGTAATCTGCCGTGTCTTGGTGTCCTACCACAATCTATTTGATTTCAGCAATCGCCCGCTAGGTCGAACCAATGTTATCACCCATTCGATCCCTACCGGCAATGCTCCTCCTATCCACACATGGCCTTATCACGTGTGAACAGCTGAACACCAGGCTATACAAACAGAGGTGGATCAAATGCTCTCCAAAGACATCATCGAGCCCTCCTGCCATCCGTGGGCATCACCCATCGTCCTGGTCAATAAGAAGGTCAATAGCTGGAGGTTCAGCATCGATTTTCACCATCTGATTATGAAAAAGTATTTGTATCCTCTTCCGCGTATCAATGACACACTGGATTGCTTATATGGTGCCAGTTATTCCTCTTCAATCGACTTACGTTCGGGCTACTCGCTAATTGCTGTAGATGAAAAGGATAGCGAGGAAACGGCATTTGCCACCCCAGATGGCCTCTACCAATTTGAAGTCATGCCTTTCGAGCTATGTAATGCCCCCGCTATGTTCGAACGCATGATGGACTCTCTTCTATGTGGTTTTAAGTGGTCCACATGCCTCTGTTACCTTGATGACGTAATTGTTTTTTCCCCAACATTTGAGAGCCATCTGCATCGGCTCTCGGCAATTTTTGATGTCTTTCGGCAGGCCGGCCTACAGCTCCAATTCTGTCAAATGCGATTTCAGCTGTCATCAAATACGAGTACTCGGACACTTGGTCAACCGCTACCAGTATTAACCCTTTTTCCGGCGCTCCCAGTGGGCACTCTCATGTTTGATCACATGATGACGCTTCCATTGCTTGCCTCAGCTGCCTCCGTGTTTACAGCGCAAGTGCGTGACACCGGTGCGGCGTGACACCAGTGCGGCGCAGCAAACCTCCGCTTCGACACATATCGTAGACTCGGCGACTGTGTGGACGGCACGAAGCTTTGGCCAGAGTTTTAGAGGACATGTAAGTGCTTTCAGAGCTCCTCACGCCTTTTCGAAACGGTGCGAGTGGCGTATACAGTACTTGTATGAAAAGCGGGGCTAGAAATGTATTCCAAGCTGTCCAAACTTCCCACTAATGAATTAAATCAGGATTAGTGCGCTCGTTCTTTATTTGGCAAACATTTTGAAGCAGCGGCTTGTCATGTTTCTAACTCAGTAATGTTCCTGAGGACGGTGCGGCCACAATCTGATTGCTTATTTTCAGCCTAATCGCTCGCGGGTGTGCTCTGTTGCGATAGATTTGTTCTTGCTGCGCACAAAGCTTGGAATGTAAATGTTGAGTACTTTGTGGTAGCTTGTAGCAAAGACGTATTATTGGTAGTCCCTCGCTTACTCTGTGGACCGTCACCAAATGTTCAGCTTCCAACATTCGAGTCGTGTCGGTGTAGTCGCCATCACTCATGCTTCGGCACATTGATTCAAGTGTGCGCCCATCCACTTATTATTGATAAGTTGGCTAAAGGGTGGGCGTAAGCTTGCGTGCTACTAGGGGTGGATGTGTGTAGATAACGTGCGAGAAACTTAATATGCCAGTAAGTGGCGCTTTTTCCTTTTGTAACGAGTGGTACTCACTCTTAAGTGTCAACGTTCCGCAGTTGAAGTCCTATCTTTGGAGGTTAGCTATTCAGCGGTGACGGATGAATTATCTTTTTTTTATCCTCAAGAAAAGGCGTGCATCACGAAGTGCCGGCAACACACACAGTCCTTATGTAGCAGCGGTGACACAGTTTGATTCAATTCCTTAATATGTGAATCACCATTTTTGCAGCTAACTACCGCACATGTCTTCCCTTTACTGTTACACATTTTGCAGCATGAATTGGGAACAGTGCATTAGTGAACACCCAGTTGCATTTCCGACAGCTGATTACACAGTAGCAGGGCAGAAGCAGTAATGGTTTCGTATTCCTGCGCATCGCTGAGGCAACGTATGGCGTGCCGCCGAAAGCGCTATCTCGTTCCTCTAGAGCAAACTGCTCTGCACAAAGGGTCAACACAGCCTGACCCTGACAAAATATGTGCTGTCAGCACATGTCCACCTCCTTCTTTGTCCACTGATGTCCCGAAGTTTTTTTGGGCCGTGTTCATGCTTTTGACGCTTCATTAAGAACTTTGCCGACATCGCTCGTCCTCTTACCAATCTCCTCAAGAAGGACATTTGTTTCTGTTGGGGACACGAACAAGCTGAGGCATTTTCAACACTTACTGCTCACCTCATAAATTCACCCATTTTGGGCCATTTTGATCCATCTGCCCACATGGAAGTTCCCACTGATAGAAGTGGCCACGGCATTGGCGCTATCTTGTCCAAACGTCAACAGGAACCGCAAATCCCATAATCGCTTACGCTAGCCGCCTTCTCTCAGTCTCGGAGCAGAATTAATAACTGAACGCAAGTGCCTTGCTCTCATTTGGGCCATTGCTATGTTCTGCCCTTACTTTTTCGGCCTACCTACTTCTGTCGTCACAGATCACCACGCTTTATGCGGGCTGTCCTAACTCAAACCAAACAGGCAGTCTTGAACGCTGGGCTTCACGCTTGCAAGAGTACACCTTCTCTGTATCCTATAAATCTGGGTGGCTGCATCAGGATGCCGACTGCCTCTCCCGCTATCCTGTCGATCCACCCGATGCCAAAGAACTTGAAGCTGATTCCTGCATTATATCGATCACCGACTTCCTAAACGTCACCGTCAAAAAGCACCGCAACCCATATTTACGATCTCACCTCGCAAAAGCCCGACCATTCCCTCCGCCCGTTCCTACTATGAGATGACACCTTTACCGGCGCAACATGCAACCTGGTAGGGCTGAACTGCTTCTTGTTGTTCCCCAGCATTTATGCTCTACTGTTCTCATGCAGTTGCACAATGCCCCCAACGCTGGCCATTTGGGTGTCTCCCGCACTTACGATCACGTTCACAGAAGCTCCTTCAGACCTGGGCTATACCACTCTGTTTAAGGCTACGTCGCAGCTTGCGAGCTCTGTCAATGCTGCAATGAGCCTCCCTTGCTTCCCACTGGGTACTTTCAGCCGATAGACACCCCAAGTGAACCTTTTTTTCCGCGATGGCTTGAACCTCCTTGGCCTTTTTTCCAATGTCGTCCTTGGGTAAGAAGTGAATGGCCGTCGCAACGGTCTATGTCATGCGTTATGCCATTACACGTGCCCTTCCAATTAGCTGTGCAACTGATGTCGCCAATTTCCATCTTGACAAAGTAATCCTGCACCATGGTGCTCGTCAGCTACTCACTGATCGCGGCCATTGCTTTCTTTCAAAAGTTGTCGGAGACCTCCATTCTTACTCTACGTCTCACAAATTCACCCTGGCTTACCAAACCCAGACAAACATACATACTGAGCGCCTAAACCGCACACTCCCAGAAATGCTCTGTATGTACGTCTCCGATGACCACAGGGATTGGGACTGCACTTTGCCGTTTGTGACGTTTGCCTACAATTCGTCATGCCACGATGTTACTCGCTACTTTCCCTTTTATCTGCTCTGGCCACGACCCGCTCCTGCCTCTCGAATCTCTGATCCCTCCCGATGCCAATGCCCCTACTTTCTACGCTCACGATGCCACTGTTTGCACGGTTATGGTGCATCACATCGCCCGTGATCGACTTGAGGCGTATTAGACAACCCAAAAGCTCCTTTATGACCGTTGCCATCAGGGTGTTAGCTTCAGTCCTGGGTTCCTTGTCCTGCTCTGGCTGCCTTCGCGTCGCGTCAGCCTGTGCCAGAAACTGCTGCCGCGCTACATCGGGCCTTACCAGGTCCTGCGCCAAGTAGCCGAACTAACATACAAGATCTCACCATTGACTCCGAAGTCTTCCTCTGATCCACCAGTGACTGACATCATACACGTTTCCCGACTCAAGCCCTATAATCCGAACAGTGATTCAACATATTAAAGTGCACCGAGACGGTGCTTCCGCTGCTGAGAGTTAATGTTACGTAGTAGTATGTGCCGCTATGGAAAGATGTTGTGTGGAGAAGAGGAAGATGATGCAACGCTGGCATCGATCAGTGGTACAACTCTGCCCTTTTGTTATAGAGCTACACATTCTTCTTGTATATATATCCCTGTAAATATTCTTCCCTGTAATAGTATTAACCGGAGTCGAATAAACAAAAGTCTACTGTCTCCATTAAATTATTTATAACCCATTTCATTATAAATGAGGTTTGGCTAATTATTTCAAAGTAACATCCATAACAAATATGGCAAAAAAAAAATGCATACTCACCGGCCCTCTAAATGATCAAAGTCTAACAATGACAGCTCTTTTGTGTCATGAGACAAGTATATAGTGTCAACATCCTGAAAGAAAACACGCCATAAGTTTTCAGTTTCCAAAGCTTATGTACAGGGTGTCCCAACTATCGTGCATCACGACTTAAAAATATGCAAATGCCACGTAGCTGGACAGAACCAAGGTAATGTTGTTTGCCGTCACTTGGAGATAGATTTTTTGCATTCCAACTAATTACATAATGAGTCTTAATTGATTAATCAACTTCTCAAATATTATAATTAGATTAAAAGTGTCAATGAGAAAATTGTAGAGCAACATGAAAAACTCCCAATACAGCTTTCCGTTGCTCGAAACGTGCGGCATAAAAGTGCTTTTGCGAGCATGAAAGAAGCCCGCGAATACACGCAAAATTGCCGCGCGATTGGCCGCTCGAGCCACTTCACGTGTAATCGCGGGCTTCTTTCACGCTCGAAAAAACACTCTTATGCAGTACGTGTCAAGCAACAGAAAGCTGTATCGGGAGCTTCTCATATTGCTCTACAATTTTCTCATTGAGACTTTTCATTTAATTATAATATTTGAGAAGTTGATTAATCAATTAAGACTCATTATGTAATTAGGCAGAATGCAAAAAATAATCTCAGTATCTCCAAGCAACTGCAAACAACATTCGCTTGGTTCTGTCCAGCTATGTGGCAATTGCATATTTTTAAATTTTGATGCATGATAGTTTGGACACCCTGTATAAACAAACATGTACTGAACAAAATATTTTCTGGTTACTCAGCCTATAAATATAAAAGCAAACCAACATGTCCACCTTGCTGTATTACTGCTATAAAATGGTTTCCGAAAATTTAGATTAGACTCGTGCAAAGATCATGAAAGTTGCTCAGATGATCTTGACTAGCCTAATAGTGACATTTCTCTACACCTAGGCACAGAAGTTTATATTTTGCTAACACAAGTCTCTTCACACACTGTAAAGCCTGTGAACACTGTAAAGTAGCAAAACTATGTGATGAAGCCCTGTAGGACCTCAGCCCCATCCTAGCCCAAATGAGGTGCATTGTGTCACCAGTCTCGGTGAACATCTTTATTGCAACAAGTTAAAAATACGTCAAAAAGTAGGCTATTGACACACAAACCTTTTATATCGCTGTTTTTTTCATTAGGTCGCTACTAACTCTGCAATCACAGTTTGTGGCTTCAATAGGCGATATGCAAAGGTCCATAAGCAGGCTTTCCCACAGAGCTAACGCCTTCCCTAGCCAAGATGGCCACGTTCCTGCTAATAGAGTTGTTAAAGCTGAGATAAATATTTTACAACTTTCGATGGTGGGGGAACGGAAAGTGGCAAGAATGATGTCACTGACCCACATGTTGATACTTTAATTACGATTCAAGCCCGAGGTCCACCATATTGGTTGCAGGTTGCATCACAGAAGGTGTGTGGAGAAGCGCACTTGCAGGTTTGCATATTGTCTATTCCTCAAGTACACCGGAAATCATTACATCACCTTCGAATGTAAGTAATTCAATATGCCACCTAATGCAGCATGGCTTCAGCCATGAAGCAGGCCTTCTTGTTACATCACAGTAATTGGATGTGGTGCTTGTGCAGACTCACAAATCCCCACTTCATGTCAGCCGGCCTTGGTGCAGTGGTCTCAGGCCACACCGCAATTATGTCGAGAAAATCTGGATGCATGCTGCTAAATCCAAAATAACCCCAGAAAGTCACCTATTTATCAGCTTTCTCAATTTTAATGAAACTTCGAAGGCTTATTTCGAGCAATTATATAGGTCTCTGTCTGAAATTTTATAATTTGAAAATAAATTTTAAGAGTTATGACACTTAAAAGGTTCACGTAACCATGTCTCACAATTACTCCAAAACAAAGAACAATACTAGCAAGGCCCAAGCTACTGCAACTGTGCAGCCACAATTTTATGTACCTCAATAGTACTTTTCAGAATAAGAAAAAAATCTTTCCTTTAGGGAGCAAGGCAAAATGTGACTCCACAGCTCCATTCTCCATTAGGTTTTACCACAGAATATGCCCTAAAAAAATATTTTCCATGCAACATAGAAACAATAGTTTTTATTACGAAACATGTGTGAAAAACTGCAAACCGAAAAACGACAAAATATGTGTGGTCACTAAAACTTTCCTGGAGCATACACAGGCTTTCATGAATTGTGTACTGTGCTGTGGTAATTGGTTCATACTTTTTTTTTTTTACCTGGCCAATTTCAAGCGGGGTGTCGGACAAAATGTTTTTTTTTTTTTCTTGTTTTAGTTTTGTTCCACTAGAAAAAGTTCCGTTCCGTTCTGCTCCTAAATGAAAAAAGATGCCCCGTAGCGGTTCATAACGGTTTTGGTTCGTATGCAAAAATTTTAGAAGCAAAGTAAGGATAAAAACTTATTATTTTTCTCAATAAGCAAATTACGAATTCTGAGATCAACCTCAGTGCCTTGAGCCAAGGCACTGAGCATGATCTCAGAAGCAGCATGTCATCGGATGCACTCGCCGAAATGCGAGACAGCTGTTTTGATAACACTAATTTAAACGAACATAGATGAACGATAAAACTTCGGTAACAAAACGTTATACCTCCAGAAAACGAAACAATAAGCTCTTCAGAGCACAAGTACTGGGTTTTGCTACGATGCCGATCTCCTAGGGCACCGAGCGGCAGGCTTAGATTAGTGAAGCGCTGAATCAGCTATCGCTCGCACTATCCCTGCCCGAGATACGCACTTATGCGGACCCTTGAGATATGTGCTAATGCTGATGTTGCCTGACGTCAGCTGTTTCTGATTGCCGCCTTTCCCCTTGAAGCGAAAACTGATAAAATACTTTTCGGTTTCACTCCTAAACAAAATAATAAATAATGTTTCGGTTACAATTTCGTTCAAGTCAATTTGTTTTTTATTTTTTTTTCGTTTCGTTCCAACACTGCTTTTAAGCCCTCGAGGGCACGTGCTCTCACCCATGACAAGCACTCCTTCGTGCACCCCGTCCAGTTGGCTTCTAGAGTGCGTCTCGAAGCCTCTTCCTAGCTTCCCAAGTACTCTCTAAATTACCTAAGGGCAGCCACTCTCACAAACCCGTGGCCACTCAGCTGCTGTCATGTCGTAGCTGCCACCCACGGTCACACTTTTAAATGCGTCATTAAGCTCCTGTAGCAACACAGTCTAAGTGAAATGCAGTCAAAATGCTCAAGCAATTGCCTACCAATCCAAAAGACACAGTGTTGAAGGGAAATGACACTGCATCATTTACAGTAAGCTTGAGAATGTCAAACACAAAGGTGACTCACGTACTGTCCATCGGCCCTTATTCAATCTACCCTTCGCTTTAGCGAAGCAACCCCCCTTCCCAACGTGGTGCTGTGTTACCAATGAACATTTTCCTAACACACAAAAAAGGTAATGAGAGATTGTTACTGACCAATATAAGACAGTTTAAAGATGCACAGCCGTGTGACATAAATGGTGTGAAACGGCTGCGATCACACCAATCGCAGCTTAAGTTTAGTTAGTTAAATAAGTGATTTGGCAGAGAGCAGGGAACAACCTTCACAACAATAATATCGGCATCGTAACAGGCCTATTCTGGTGCCACAAGTGCACTTTGAAAATAGTGGTCAAAAGCAAGTTTCTCACGCACGAGGAATCACCAGGGCATGAACACAAATTACAGCTTTTCTACTGCATTTATGTGGCTAAAAGTTTTTTATCACATTTTCGAATAGTAAAGAAACTCGAAAGTGCTATATCTAAAAAAAAAAATTTTTTTTTGACTGATAATTGCAATGTCTTGCACTGTGTCCTTCTTTAATTCCTTCACTGTGGGCTTCCCTGCATTTAATACAGAATACCTTGTTCTTAATTGTTTCTTCCATGGAAGTTGGAGCGACCATCGGGCCTTCCCTCCACCTTCATTTTTGTGTGTATGTGTGTGTTCATTGCACCTAGTTTTTGGCAGCACTGCACCAGACTGACTGACCTCCCTACCCCTTCTATGGTCAACAATGCCACGTTGCCACCTGTGATTTTTTGCAATTTAACCAGTGGGCCTGCTTCAAGCCCAGAGCCATGCTGCACTTGGTGCATTTTGATTTAGTTGCGTTAAAATATGAAATTATTTGTAGTGCTCTCAAACAATTGAGTCTTTAAACGATATTTATGTACAGCTATACATTAAAGAGAAAAACACACACAAAGATTATGTATTAACCCTTCGAAAGAAAAGAATTTGAAAGGTCTTTTTATGCACATCTTAACAGGAGATTATGTAAGTGAGTGAGTACGAACTTTATTTAGGTCCTGAGGAGAAAGAATTAAAGCGGGGCCGGAGGCCCCGCAAATCGATCCGGAGATTATGTAAAACAGTGTCTTGTGAAAGAACAAGTTACACAAGCAAACTTATTTTCAGTGCAGCCTTACCCATGCCACATCTTCTCTGAAAGGGAGCCCATGGAAGTCACACATGCAGATGTACTGAGCTGAGAAGTTTCCACATGGACCTGGGTCTGAGGCTTCGGCCGACTGGTTGAATTCGAGCATTGGCTGAAGCCTCACGGCTGGTACTGCTTCCACTCGTCTGATTATCAACCTTTAGAGGATCATGATAAAAACATAATTGCATCAACCAATTTTCTGCAGAAATGCATAAATTATACTATAATTTTTTTTATGTGTACAATTTTGGGCAGGAAACTTAACCTGCCATGAAGCTATGGTAAAGCCAGATTTTTAGTTTCACCCACTTTGATCACATTCATTGAGCATGAAAAGTTTCCAGAAATTTCCAACTTTTGCAGTGCAGTCGATGTCCTGCAAACAGATCAATATTAGGAACCCTGAAGAGCTTACAGCTCCACTTTTATTTAAGAGAAGAATAGCCAATTATTTTTTATCAAAGGTGCCAGTGAACAGGAATATGTAACAAAATTTGGCTAAAATTTTGCCTAAAAAGGGGTCTAGAAATTCAGCAGTTATTCAAAGTTTTGTTTATGTGAAGAAAAACATTTTTCCAAGCTTTTCAGCATATTCACGCTTGTGTTTCAGTCTTGTCCCTCATGCTTTCAACACCATATGCGTGACAAGCAAGACAGCATAAACACGGCATGGTCAGTGCACTTTGGTTTAGCTACGGCTCGTTAGCCAAAGCATTGAGAAGACCATTGTACAAGCATCATGAAAATGTATGAGCCGTAAGTGGTCATGCGTTCTAGTCAAGTCCATACTGCAAGAATTCTACATGATGCAGGGGCCCAAGTTGCTCACAGTTATCCACAGCTTGAACTGCCAACTCAGCCAAAAATATTTCTTGCAACCTTTCTTTTTTTTTTTTTTTTCAGCCAAAGTAAGTTTCCTGCAGCAGAAATCTTTGTTGCCACACAGATGGTGCAATCACTGGTCAAGCCCAAGAAACAGAGATTGGCTAGTGATGGCTTGTTTTTGAATGCCTGTAGATTACACCCCTCGACTTAGGTAACACTGATTCCAGTTCCTTTGAGGAAGCATTCAATGTTTGCAAAACTAACTTTGCATGAGATGTAGTGAAGTAACATTTAGTTACTCACTTTTCCAAGTGATATTACCAGTCATTGCAATTTTAACATTGATCACTGTACCAATGTTGACTGATTCACAGCGTATAACATCCCACAGCAGTACAGAGGCTATAAGAAACGCTGCGGTGGAGGGCCTCAGACTAATGTCAACCACCTGGAGTTCTTTTAATGTGCGAACGAACCATAGCGTTTATGCATTTCACCTTGATTGGAATGCAGCAATTGTGCCCAGGAAACAAATCTATGACCTGGTGGTCTGCACCAATATGCCACAGCCACTAAGCCACCACACTGGCACCATTGCAAAGTAAACACTCTTTCTACACTATGTACACAGTCACATTGAATTCCTTTCCCCTGGCCTTTCCCTTTTCGCTCACTTGCATGCTGCAAAGATCAGCACACTTTTATTTTTATCCACTTGAGGGTGACAAACTGTCCTGAGCCAATATAGATCTGGTTTGTAAGCATTTTTATTGTGTCCAGCCTTCTTTCACCACTTATTTCCAAGAACACAAATTTAATTTATTTCATTATTCATACAATCCTGCAAAGCACACATCAGTATAACAATAGTTTATTTTAAGAAATGCAGTTAGCTTCGTCATGAATAACCAAAGACCACAACACATTTCTATAACATGTCCTGTAACCACAGATGCAACATAAAGTAAAACATTTACTTCATTCTGTTCTGGTTCAAGTTTATTGATTCTTCTTCTTCTTCTTTCTGGGGTTTTACGTGCCAAAACCAGTTCTGATTATGAGGCACGCCGTAGTGGAGGGCTTCGGATTAATTTTGACCACCTGGGGTTCTTTAACGTGCACTACAACGCAAGTACACTGGCGTTTTTGCATTTCGCCACCATCAAAATGCGGCGCCGCGGCCGAAATTTGATCCCGCGACCGCGTGCTCAGCAGTATCAAGTTTATTGATAGAAAGTTTCGTAAATGTTTGCTTCTAAAGCTTAAACATTACCATCAGCACCTGCAGCAACTGTGAAAAGTTTAAAAACAAATACATTTTATTAAACACTGTTTACCAAGCAAGTAAGATGTAAGCAACCAGCTTCACAGTAACTCCATGCAATAACTCCATTCACATAATCTCAAAGTAAAAAACAGCACAAGTTTATAAGCACTTGACTAAGCCCGTACTAGTAAAGACTGAGACAATGGAAGCAACTTACTCCAAAGGCACTTGTGGAAAAATGCTTTTTACAGCAGTTCCTAGCTGGATGATCATATGGTCAACATCACTGGACTCAGGATCAACTGAATAGAATGTGTACACTTTGTTGTCTATGGTTAGGCAGAGCTGCAAAAATGCAGAACATAGGGCACAATTGGCAACCAATAAGCTTCCAATGCTGTTTTAGCCAACATGTGCATTATATGAATTGACAAATACGATTGGAACATAAAACAAGGAACAGCATTATAAAAAGCCTAGAGCTTTATATGCGCATGCACGCACGCACGTATGCACACATGCACACACAACCTTGAAAAACAACCACAACCTGCTATACCTCACCTGGTTTGTCTTTTTGCTCTCTACAGTTTGAATTTCTAAATAGTGAAAAGAGTGCTCAATCTGCAAAATGAGAGAGAAAAAAAAAAAGTTAAGCGCACACTGTGTTAAGGCTGGTTACCATTTAGTGCACCTATATGAGCACTCCAATGTTATTAAACATGAATAAAGGCAGTTTACCTTGGTTGGCACTTTGGCAGTGAGGATAAAAAACCTACACGAAGAAAATGCCTGAAAACGAACAAAGTGAAATAATCACTTAGCAAGTTAATATACAAAAAACTCAAATTTATAACAAACACATGGTATATTGCTGATGAATTATGTTACTGTAATTATGTTACTGTAATTATGTTACTGTATCTCACTTTTAGTTTGTGAAATATATATTCATTAAACAGAACTTCTTTAAAAACTAGTACACACTTGAGTAAGGGCCCCATTCATGTAAGAGCCGTACCCCCAACTTGATTGACTGAAATGAAAAAATGTCTGCTCTTGGGTTCTGAGGACATGGTGTGTGGTGTCTTTGGACACTGTTGTGAAAAGCTTAAGAAAGATTTATCGATGGCATATGTATCCATAAGTGTTCTGCTGAACCGAGCCTGAGCAGCGGCTACAGTGAAAGTCACAGTGATGAGGACTAGAGGGGCACTTGGTGTGTGGGGTGCAAGCGTGAACAAATAAATTCTTGATGAAAACAACAGTGTTCACTCCCTGTAGCACAAAGGGTTCATGACCAGAAGAATATGACTGAAACGGCCTGCCCCAATGTAAGGGCCACACCTCGTCAAGATCTCGAAAAAAAAAAAAGTGCAACCCTTACATGAGTGCATGTGGTACCTTTTCTGAACATGTTCAAGTGTGCTAAAAAGCACCCGCACTTAATAGTCAAAACTTTGTTGCACTGAATTTGACAAATAGACATGGGAGAATTCAAGCTAAGAGAGATTGCTGTTGGTTACATTACAAGCGCCACCACTGCTCCAGGAGTACTGACTACACTAAAGAGTATGAAAATGCTGTCAAGCAACCGACAACCACAAACTCTTTCATGAAGTGTCCTTCAGAACACACTAAGTCTTGATCTGTGAGGCCTGGTTGAGTTGTTTGTTGCCCATGGAAATTAGGCCACCTCCAGAGAAAGTTTCTACAAAATGGTTGTGAACACCGATACAAAGTGTGCTGGCCCCAAACAATAAAGACGGCACAAATTTTGCCTGCATTACACCACAGTTATTGCTTCTAGATAGCAATGGCTTTGAGAATGAAGAGTTGCAGGAACTGCAACCAATTACAATTAAGGTGCAAATAGCACTTCTCCTTGCACAATTTTAGTATACACACACACAGACAATGCTGAGCAAGCATTCCAGCACATATCCATCATGCAAATCATCTATACGATACCTGCTTGCAGCCACCTAAAGACCACCATAATGAGGAGTTTCCAAATAATGTTTGCTTCAAAGCAACTCTGAGACATGTCTTTTCATTTGAACTTGAGATATCTGAATCAATTTTACATGTCCCACTGAGGCTGAATTAATGAAACTCAACTACTTTCATGCTTGGTTCCACAATAGTCACAATTTTCACATCCAAATCCTCTTCAAACACTTACTGTTCACACTTTATGCTGTGCTGCACACAACATGCATTGAAAATCAATGCATTTAATAATAAAACTACTACTACAATTTCATCAAAAAAACTAAAATCTTGGATCCCCTTCATTCACTGTCAATATTTGTGTATGTAATTCGTTTTTGCCAGTTCTGTCCAGTAGTGCGAAAAAAAAAAAAAAAAAAAAAGCAATGAATATTGAGCAGCGGAACACTGCCTACTCTATATGAATCCAGTTAACTTCAGAATGCAGAGCACTGCTACACAGGACTGCTTTACTAATGGCAATAACACGTTTGACAAGATGCACAACGTGCTATGTTCTGTCAGCAATAGTCAGGGAATAGTTTTACCCCTCCTCGAAATTCTGGCAGCCAATAATTAATTAAAAAGACACAAAAGGACGTGTTCATCATCATTTCTTCTGTGCCGTTATATAACTTTTTTGCATAGAAAATTGCAGCCGAAGGTCTCACTGCTGCTTCTCTATTTGAACTGCTTTTCTCTATTTGAATTTCCAAGTGACCTCCCTCTATGCTGCTCTATGTGAATCTGTCAGCGCTGACGTTACACGAGCGGTACCATAGTCTACAAACAGGTGGCGCCCCTCCGCTTTCCCATTTTCATTATTTTTTCACTTACAAAAGCTCTGTTCTCACTACGAATGATTAATTTTATCACAGAAGCCTAATCTTTCAACTTAGCTCGACTTATATTTTTCTTTAGTGTCCCTTTAACTTATGCATGTGGTTAGAGCTAGTGATTCAAATCTTTTTAACGTGAAACGTGACATGACTGACCCCTAAATTAAAATTTAATTATTCTGAGAGTATGAGGACGCACTAGAAAATACAACAAGGAACATCCTAACTTTCTTTTATTGCAGTCAGCAGCACCTAGGAATAAAATTGTGTAAGTTTGACACATTTGTTGGCAGTGCATCATAATTTGTGGCTGAAGTGGATATGCAAGCCTAAAATATTTATAAGATATGTTATATTTTACAAAGTTACAGAATGGATACCAAGAGAAGGAAAGAGCATTTGACGACAGCAGAAAACTAGGTGGGATGATGAAGTTAGGAAATTTGCAGGTATAAGTTGGAATCAGCTAGCACAAGTCGAGGGTAATTGGAGATCGCAGGGAGAGGCCTTTGTCCTGCAGTGGACATAAATATAGGCTGATGATGATGATGTTATATTTAAAGGGACACTAAAGAGCAACATTAAATGTCTTTAGAATGGTAAAGTGTTCCTTCAATTCATTTATTTTGTGAAAAAAACGGTTCATTATTACTAGAGAAAACGAAGTCAAAACATTCTATTTTTGAATTTTATGGCAGAATCACAGTGCTGGAATGCCGGTGTGACGTCAGGAATTTAAAACCATCTTGTATTTTGGCTGTTTTTGGTGCAAAAAAGTTTTTGAAAATCTTGCTAGGTTGTGTGCCTGCTTATTTAAGAATACAATGTAGCCCTTACCGATAAATAATTAACGAGAGCCATATCGGCAACATTAAAATTCATGACTTCGCAGCAAGCTGATGCAGGAGCTTCTGGGCGACGTTGCCACTCATGTTTCATTGATGCAACTTCTCTCGCTTACCGAGGGTCCTCTTATGGCAACGGCGGCCATTTCGCTATTGCAGAATTGTATATTACATATACAGCTTAATGTAATATTTCTCTTTGGCGTCTCTTTAAGCTGCAATCCCTTCCATAAGTGGGGCCACGCTAAAAAATTCTAAATGGTAGAAATATTACCAGCACTCGGTTCTCCGTTTTGTCCTGTTTGATCTCCAAGCGCACCATGCACTTGAAGGACACCTTGGCACTGCGGTCCAGCACATGTCGAATGCTGTCTGTATTGGGAAGAGACAACAGCAAATTGAAGGTTCTTTTTTATTGAGGGGGGGGATAATTTTGCACCCCAATTCTTCCCAAAAGAGGCACAATGTGCATATTAGTTGCAACAAAATTTCATGGTTACTTTGGCCAGGGGCATCAGATTCAGCTGATATGCATGTTTCGTGTGCACATGGCTTTATGAAATTTTTAGCTTGCCAAGAAATAAAGTGGTGGGAGGGAGAGGGGCGTAACAGTATTGAAGATCAGCAGGGCATCATTCAAACACCAGTGTACAGTACAATAAAAGAAAGCGTTTTCTCCAAACATTGACGTTTCCTATGTCCAACTTTTCCATTAACTAATGACAACAGGGCACCTGTTGCTAAGCCACACTGCTCCTATGTGAAATGAATTTGCATTACGCACCAAAGCCATCTTGTGAAGAACTCCCACTGCTGCCTACTCAAGATCATACCGTATGAATGCTGTGATGCACTACTGAGCTTCAGGAAGCAGAAAAGTGGTCTTATCTCCAGACACATATGCCACAGTTACAGCACTTACTTCAACCATCATCCTGCACAACATGGTAAACATTATCATAATTTCATTTTTACTAAAAACTGCTTATATCCATCTGCAAGGTGAGATCACCTCAAAGCATGCAATTCTTCAGAGGAAGGCTCATCACAGAGAAATTATGAAATGGCACATGCTGTCCTAAATTCCTCATAAAGGCTGTAATAAGCGACAGCTCCATACATAGGAGCTTCTTTAGTCTTGGTAGAAGGACACTTTGTATGGCACAAAATAAATGAAAGTCCAAAAGTTTTTGCTACATTGAGACTACTTGTTACAACACAGAATTACAATAACAATGGCAACATGAACATAACTCTGCTTTTATAAATGGGTAGCGACAAGCATGATATGAATGTCAGCATGTCTTCCATGTGCACACACAGTAAAAAGCAACTCGGAATGTCTACACATACTGCCGCGATTGTGCATCTGTAGCAATCGAGTTCATAAAAGCACAAATTATTTCCGAGTAAAGTGTGAATGAATTCTGGGGTTTTATGTGCCAAAACCACGATTTCATTATGAGGCACGCCGTAGTGGGGGACTCCGGAATAATTTTGACCACCTGGGAATCTTTAACCTGCCCCCAATGGATGGGACACGGGCGTTTTTGCATTTCGCTCCCATCAAAATGCAGCCACCACGGCTGGGATTTGATCCTGTGACCTCGTGCTTAGCAGCACAACACTATAGCCGCTAAGCCACTGCGACGGGTACCAGTAGACAGTGTAAAAACTTAAATACTCCTGAAAGCAGATTCTACTTCAAGTGGTTGAACTTAGGTAGACGTGTTTACACAGAACCAGCTACCTTTACAGTAGCACCCCCCCCCCCCCCCCCTATCACTAACACAAGCGTATTCAGCTGAATACGCTTCAGTTTGCATGCAACATGTCATGTGTAAGCAACTTTAACCATGATAAATGTAAAATAGTACAGGTGAATGTAAGTAGCTTCAGACCTAATACACCCTCCTAAACCCTTTCAGGTCCAAATTAATTCTGTTCATTCATCGTGGTAGTTGAAAAAAAATTAAAAAATCTCTGCTCACACTTTTCAATCAAAACTTATTAAATGATTCCAAATGGAATCAGTAGGACTTGGTGGACTTGAAATACGTCGTTTCAAGCAATACGTGAAAAGTCTATTTCAGATGAAATTCTTTGAACCAATTCTTTTCTTTGTTGAGGCAGAGGTGTGTGCCACACTTCTTGCACCGAATGCGGGAGTTAGAGCACATTCTTGTCTATTTTTTCTAGTTTGCGCAATGACTTCTTTTTTATCGGATGCATCAATGTCACCTCGAGGGATCATCACAAGCTTCGCGACTTCTTTCTTTTTCCAATAAAACTCGCATGCGCTGATTGTCACCATCTGTTCCGAAAGAAATTGTTTCCGTATTAGGCAGGGATTTCCCCAAAAAAAGTTTATCTACACGGCATATGCTCATATCAACAGCATAAAATCACAAAAAGCAGAGCAAGGCTCCACCAATAATACAGGCTCCTGACGCGATAATGATCCGTCGGGTAACACGCGCCCAAAACATGGCCAAGTACGGCATGAAAACGCCGTTTGAGCGCGAACAAACACGTGATTTAGTCAGTGAGGCAACGTCAATTGAAAATGTATCGCGTGCGTAGTCGGGGCCACTACGTCCCAATGATTCCATTTGGAATCATCAAGATTCGCAAAGTTCTCTGGTACCCGCAAATACTTTTCGCCAAATAAATTTAGTGCGAAGGGATAGCATAGCCCCTAAAAGTCCAAATCCAAATGTTCGAGAGAAAAATAAAATAATTGTCGAACCTCTGCACGGTGAAAAGAAGAGGGGACCTCAGGGAATGGCGGGAACAGTGCAAGCAATTCTTTTATTTTTTCGTTCAGAGGTGACTGCACTTCCTTGAGTACCAGCTTGCCAGCATATGTAGAGCAAGAGCTAAATATGAGTTGTGGCTTAAGACCAACCTTCTTTTTTTACCCGGGGTTGCCCACTGAGCTACAAGATTGATGATTCCATTTGGAATCACTGGGCCTTAAAGGGTTAAAAAAGAGAAGGACAAGCAACACTTTCTTCAGCTACAGACAGGCCACTGGAACACTGTCTCACACATATATAAGAGATATACTGGGAAACTCTAGAACTGTAATATTTTTACATCCAACATGTGAACAAGCCAAAATTGTGTTTGCTGTTGATGTAACACAGGTGAAGTTTAGTAACATAACTTGGAATTTTTACATACCAATGCTATTTTCGACATTCAGCTGAAAGGCTAGATTCTGCAGCAGGTTAATGTCCAAACCTCATATGAAAAAAACATGTGTTGTCTTTTTGAATAAAAACTACAACATGTGGCACGTGCTATCAGTATACACGTTTTCAAAGAAAGCTTGAAAGCAGGCAGCATATTCAAGGCCGGATCGTGAATTCATGAGAGTGGCTTGTTGGGTTAGTTGGTATGTGGTTATACTAGGAGAATGCCAGCAAACTTGAAAAAGGAAATATATTCAGAGGCAGACATAAACAAAGGGACAGGAAGGTGGCTGGTCACTTTGTATATGTCTGCCTCTCAAAATTTTTCCTTTTACACGTTTGCTGGCATTCTCCTCGTACAACCGGATCGTGAAGGCAGTGGGAGGCCCTTGCTGGAAGAAATAAAAGGAGCAGGTGCACAAGCATCCTGCACAAGACTGCCACAGTTCTAAAAGGAACTGCCTCTGGTGCTGCACAAAGGTTTACAGTGGGTGCCACATGCTGGCAGCTGAGTAAGAATAAGAATTCAGTTTTTTCCAAATGCCTCATTCTTGTGGCATTTGTAAACAATATTAACACTAATGTGTGACACCATAGAAAGTCATTTCAACTTAACTGTCCTTTTTTTATATGCAACTACATCTAAAAAATAACTCGAAATCGAAGAAAGTTGGCATAGATGCAACATGGTTATCACACTACTTGGAAAGAATATGTAATACAGTTTTAAGGTATGCTAAATATGAAGGAAGTGCACGTGTGTATACACTAGAGTATGAAAAAGTAGGGAATTAGCTGCTTTCACATTTAATGGGAAGCTACACTGACAGTTGATATGGCAAGGCACAAATTTCATGTTCAATTCTAATTCATACACCAAGGTATTTTCAACTTTCATGACTTCGGAATGAACTTGTCGGAGTGAAGTATCTCTTATAAAGTACACGAGATTCGCAATCAATCAAAATCATTCTATCAAGTGTTGATGCACTTGAAAAACGCAATAAATTTTAGAAGTGTCGGGATATCGTGCTGTGATCGCGAATACGTCGAGATATCAGGAGGCGTGATTTGCACCCCCCCCCCCCCAACTGTGAAAGGAAACAATTACCAAACAATGCCTCCAGATTAGTCACTAAACTGATTACGACTCAGCATGACTACATCGAACACCTTCATAATGCTACGAAGCTTTTCCTCCTCATTTTCAGAGAAGGGTTCGATTTCAGTTACGTCCACAAATGCAATAGCGAAGTAGCGACGGCTAGCATGCAACACAGTCGGGGAGTTGCCCGATGAAAACGACACACACACACACACACACACACACACACACACACACACACACACACACACACACACACACACACACACACATATATGGCCGTGTGTGTATATATGTGTAGTGTACACACACACACACACACACACACACACACACACACACACACACACACACAAGCACAACGTATGTGCCAGGTAAACAATAAATCTAACCGGGGCTGGTGCGAACGCCCTAAGCCACAGGCAAACTTCTCTAAAGTATTTGAAGCCGTAGGCAAGACGCAACAACGCATCTGCAGGCACCACCGGAGGACTACGCTACGGCGACATGATAAACCACTAAATATTAAAAAAAAAAAAAAGTGGACTTCGCGAGCAACACTAGTAACTGTGCAAAGTTTGCAACAAACTGCAGTTAGTTCGACTCTACGCATAAAGTGATGCAGTTAAATATACACAGAGGGAAAAAAAAAAAAGAAAAAGAAAAGGAAAAAGCCATATCCAACTCGGAACTGACAGGCAGGTAATCACTGATGCGTTTGCAAGTGAACACCTACCGCTCAGTTCCTTCGTGATAGCGTTCTTCGTGGACATTATTCCTCTTCAGTTTTCTCTGCCGTCAGATGTATCCATAAAACCACGGTGCTTCGGCTTGACCGCAAGAGCATAACCACAAGCTGAATATTTACTTAAAAAATTCCCGGACACAACATCACTCAGCCATTCCCACTTTTGGGATCAGCACCGACTGCGGGACAGCTTTTCTTGTTGCTATTTTGATAAATATTTTTACGTAAAATACTACCAGTGCATATATATTCAAATTGATAGCTCTTAACAGAATCAAATAAAATAGCATATAATGAGTTGTTTTGATTTTATAACGGAGTTTTATTGTTTTTTCAGTTTTGTTTTGCGTTCTCTTTTTCTGCGTCACTGTTTCTCGCACGCTCGTCGGCGCTCGTGGTGCTCGCAGTGCTCGTTCGCTGTGTCGCAGGCGTTTCTTTGATTGTTGTCTGTGGTCGCCTGCTCCCTGCCGTACTTGCGCGGAGTCTATGTAGTTGGTAGCTGCGGTGAAGTCTTTTTCGGCGGTTTGTGTGCTCCTTCGTGCGTGAGATGGCTGTTTGTCTTACACAGAGGGTGACATTCAAAAACTTTGCCGTCGTAAAACCTGCCGCCGCTTGGTTCAGGGGCTTGCGAGGTTAGTAGGTGGTGAACCTGTTATTTGAGTGCCGTCTGCGAGTATTCTGGGTGCCACTATGTACTAGGGAACGTTTCTATTCAGGATCGTTCATACCAGCGCATCCCGTCATTTTCTCAAGACCACAGCGTCGACTTGGACAAGACGCTATGGAGGAACACAAGTCCGTGGAGGAAATGGATTGTGATGTTTCCGTCGCGCGAGCTGTGGAATTGTTGAATTCGAGGAAATACAGCGAAGCAAACTCGTATATCTGCGAGGCCCCTTCTGACACCATCCTTGCTCATGGGTGGGATCTTGTTTTACCTGTTGTGTCTGCAATGGAAAAAGAAATATACGCTAAATCGGAGGAGAACGTCTCTCTTTGCAAAGACCTGCTTGAAGTTATAACGTCTCGTGGCAAGCCGAAGGAAGTTCTCGTCTCTTTACTAGAACACTTGCAGTTGATTAAATCCAGCGACGGATTCCGTGCCGTGCTTCGGTGCTTTCAGAAATTGCTGCCAAATCTATCGCGGAACAGGCTGGTATTCTTGGATTTGATTTTAGAGTCGCTGCACAGCCACCTGAAACCGCTCTCAGCTTCTGTAGCCAAAAGTTCTGGGGAGGAGGCAGCTGGTGATTGCAGCATGGAATCGCAAGAGAGCCGAAATCTCGGTTATTGCTTGAATGCCGTTGTAGAATTCTTCTCTGGCGTTACACTTGATCACCGCCTTCGGGAGGAACACGGAATGGCCGATTGCCCTCTTCCAGAAAACGACCTGATTTTGCGATACCTGATGCTGTTTCTCGGTGACATTGCTCCATTGGATCTTCGAAGTTGTGCGAATGTGTCGGCTCCGAATGTCGCTCGGCTTTCAGCTGAAGGCCTTTTAAGCCATATCAGCAAACGTTCGACCGATTTGATAAAACTCTGTTTCTCAGGAGACACGACACAACAATACAAAGGAAAGTCAAGTGACACAGAAGACGCCGAGAGAGATTTCCCAGAGCCCATGTCGCCCATTTGTCGCGCTGTGTTAGCCTGGTTGATATTTGTAGAAAATCTTGAGCAAGACCATGTTCCATGTGTTTATGCAAGTCGCTATATATTTGAGCACAGCCTGCAAAACATGATGGTATTGTTGTCACACAGTTCAGGGCATGCTGTCTCTAAGGGAGTTGCACTGTGTGCAACTCTGGTATCCCGTCTCAGCCTGGGAGAGTTCTGTTGCATGGACTTGGACAACAGCAACCTGATTGCACTATTGCGCTGCTTGGGCAAAGTAATGATCTACAGCTCGTCAAGTGTGGCTAGAAGAACTGCTTTGAGCACCTTGGTTGACTACATCAAGTGCTTCAAGCATGAGGCTAGGTACATCCTCTACTGTCGAATTCTGCAAGTGGAAAAGCATGCTGGATTGCGCGGTCTTCTGATAGACCTTTACCGCCAGGACATGCATGCTGTTTCTAAAACAAGCATTCAAGAGGACACTTTCTGGGGAACAAATTTTCTAGAATTTGTTAAAATTGTATCCAACTTCTCACAGGACCAAACGGACATTCTTGATGACAGCGACTGTGTCTTAGCAGTGCTTAACCTAATACGGTACTTTGCTTCTGTGTTGCCATTTCAAGGTCAGACATGTCAAAAGGCAAACCAGTCCACATGTGAAATTGCAAGAAAGTATACAGAGCAAGTGAAAAAATCTGTGGATCAGACGAGAGCCCACTACAAAGTTGAATTGGAACATAACAAAGAAAAAGCAAGAGGTTGTGATGTGCAATCTAAAGACAGTTTGTTCCCAAGCTTACCTCCAGAACAAGAAGCTGAAGTTCTTAAAACTGCACTGACTAGGCTAGACCTTGTAGAAAGTGTGTTAGTTCTTGCAGTAGACAGTGTCAATCATTGTGCTAAAGAAGTAATGCAGTAAATCCTTTTTACGTGCAACTGTTGTCCTTTAACATGACTGTTTAGCCATGACGAAAACACATTTTGTGGTGCCTGCTTGGTTTTGCTGTTGATGTAGTCTTTAATATTGGTTTTGCAAGAATTTTTGTGAGAAGCAGATGAAAATGAAAATCTTTCAGCACTGCATTGTTTTGCATTCTTTCCCTTGGCAGCTGACAACTTTGAATACGGTACAAAGAAAGATACTGTAGATGGGAAAACACAGGCTACTGTCAGTGGTCTGATTTCTGGGCCAACTGAGGATATCAAAAGCACCATTCTTAAGTCTGCGCTTGACTTTATTCCTCAGCATGGCTGGACGTGGAAGTCCATAGCAGCTGGTAAGACAAGACTCCTTAGAATCCTACATTACCTGTCACTTTACATAACATGGGAAGCAACCTTTGACATAACATGTTCTTCTAATCGAAGGTGCCAGTTCCTTGGGGCTCTCCAGCGTTGCGCACGGCCTTTTTCCAGGTGGGAGTGTTGATCTGATAACATATTTCTACTTGTCCTCAAATGATGAACTGGAGCGCCAACTTGAAAGCAATGTACAGAAGAATGAGCGGAGGTCAGTTTTCATGGGTAAATCTGCTCTCTCTTGTATTTTCTCTTAGTGCTGCTCTGAACATTGATTTCTGCATGCACAGAACTGTAACCAAGGAAAAGTCTGCCTTCATCCAAGATGCTGTATGGAGAAGAATTTTGCTCCTTGAGCCATACAAAACCAGATGGGTCCAGGTGCATACAGTTATTGTGATTAGTTCAAAGAAGTAATAGTAACAATATTTTTCACCTTTGAACAGGCACTTGGAATCTTGGCTTTGCCTCAAAATGTCCCAGTTGCACTGTCCAACCTGGGAGACCTGCTGAATGTCATTTGGCACTATGCAGGTGACATGTCAACTGATGTAAGAATTCTGACCCGTCCCAGATACGCCAACATCTTGCAGTATTTGAGTTTCCACCTTAAGCTGAACGAAGATCAGTCGGCACCTGTGAAAAATCTTACTGCTTTTCCATTTGCTTGCAGATGAGCTGGTACTCGAAAAGAGCTGCTTTAGCTGCACTCTACCAGAGCTCCGAACTTGTGTTTCTGCAAGATAAGTCTATGGACTATGCTCAGACACAAGAGTTTCTCAACAGACGCATCAAGGAGTTTACCGCTGTTAACAGCTGCCTGGAGCAGGTGTGTCTAATTTTGACTAGCCTTTCTCTTCTGTAGAGAGAGAGAGAAAGCACGAAATGTGGAGATTTCTGCCGGTGTGTGTATAATCGCCTAAATGGGGATTAGGGGTTGAAACGCCCTAGGAGAGGACGGAAGAAGAAAAAGGCTCTATGCACTTGGGTAAGGAACACCAGTTTTAACCGTGTATACAGGCAACATCTGCAATGTGCAGTAAGTTTCTGCAATTAAATTATTAACTTTTGAAGGCATGTTACTCGGACTGTGCAATAGCCAATTGCTACTTTGTAAAAGTTCACTGGAGGTGTGTGAATGTTCAAATGTCATTTGATTCATCATTTTAATATTTATTGGAGCAAGCTCCTTAAATGTGACTCAAAAGGAAAAAGTTTTAACTTTTGTTTTACCAAAATAGGCAGAAATATGAAAACATGCATTTCAAATGTTTTGAATGTTAATATTACTGGAACGTAAAAAGCGTTTAATTTATGCTCTGCTTCAATTGATGCAGCTTATTTTGCACAACGTGTATATATATATATATATATATATATATATATATATATATATATATGCATCCATGAAACATTGCTGAGGGATTCTCTACAGCCCTCATACTCAGAGTAACACTGCAGAATTTGAACCTCATCCCATGCCACATGGTCCAATACATTAGCGTGGACTTTGTCACAGCTTACCTGCTTATTCTCATTATACATTTGCTCTTCATATTCTCACTTGTGACTTTGGCATGCTTCATCAGTTTAATATTTATTGGAGCAAGCTGTAACTCAAAAGGAAAAAGTGTTGCAGATAAGTTTTGTTTTAGCAAAAAAGGCAGAAATATGAAAGCACGCATTTCAAATGCTTCATCAGTTTAATATTTATTGGAGCAAGCTGCTTAAATGTGACTCAAAAGGAAAAAGTGTAGTGAACATATTGTAGTGAACATAAGCACTTTCTGTAGTCGCCGTTCCATTGTTCCCATCAAGACACATGACGGAAGGCACACACTAATGAATCAATTTTATTTTCAAGACGCTTCAGCCTAAAGTGGAGCCAACGCTACAGGTGCATTAGTTGTAGTACTAGTTCCATTTACCTAAAATATGTAATCATTGTGTGTGTAGGTAGACAACCTACTGCATTTCACATATTTGCTTATGGCTCAGTACACAGGTTTCTTGCAACTATTGGAGTGCAATTGAAAAAAGACACTTGCAAGTTGTGGGTGACTATTAGGTGCTTAAGATGCTCATTTTTGACCCAACTTAGCCAGCAACGCTCAGTTTTTTTTTTTTTTTTTTGCAGCCCCTTACCCAAGTGAAAGCTTATTTCTGCAGCACGAGGTATCAGTGCTGCATAAAGGAAATGATGACTAAGTGAGCACATAAAGCAGTTTATAACCCTTCTTTCTTTATTCCTTCATTTTAACTTGCAATGTCGTAAGCATTAATTTTAGACTGCGTGCAGATATCTTGATACGTATAAAATTTAATTCCTTTCCTGAAGCTACATGCAGTTAATTTTCTATATAATAGGCATTTAAAATTTTTAATTAGCCTGTACAGCGATTTCTACATGCGTTCTGTAATTTTCACTTCCATTGTTTTATTGTCTTCACGATTATGAAACTCAACAGAGTTCCATAATCATACACGCTGTGATGACTTTTTACATGTTGCTCATTTACAAACAGCCCAGTTGACCGAACATTTAATTTTAATGAGCATTGTGTGTTTTGAAGAACATAAATTGGCATTGCTCACAGTTTTTCTTTTTCCTTGCAAGTTGTACAGATTTTTCATGCAGCTGTGTCTTTGTTCAGGTCACTGGTAATAGCTCTCATATCGCCTGCATGCCAGGTTAAATGGGATGTTTTAGAATCTTAGTTAGCTGTTGAATTTTTATCAACACTAGGTGAATCAAGTCAGTGGTACTGCAAAGGATGTAGCTGAACTGGGATTTGCTACGGTAAGTTTCATCCTGTAGTATATTTATATACTGACAGAAAAATTTAGTGTCCCCCCTTTTCTTGCTTTTTTTAGGTAGCTGTCGACCCCATAGTTACCATACAAAGCCTCAATTCCTCGAGAGCTGTTTAAGGGCCTTTTGAAAAACTTTAGCAGATCCATGCAAACTCTCAGTAGTCATACATGAAGAACAATGTCAGCTGAGCGTGAACACCTAAAGGCCTGGAAGAATTTTCAAATGCATTATCCAGCTGATGCTGGAGTCCTCACAGAGAACAGTCATCTGCAAAATTAAAAGAAGACCATTACAAATGTTGAAAATACTCTCTGCCTGTTGCTGAGGTGGTCACATGCTCTACCAAGGTCCATTGCAACTTTATTGTTTAATTAAAAGCTTTAGGATTTAGAGCATTGCCTTTAAGACTGTCAGTAGTATCTATAAGATTTTACATTGATACATCTTGTCTGCCTGTGATGATGGTTTGAAAATCACCCATGGGCTCCTGCTACACAAGCATAGACAAGCTCTTAACAGCTGCTGCTACGACATGAACATGCACATGTGACGTGCATGTGCAAGCTTCACCAAAGGGGCAAACAAAGATAGTTTTTTGCAGGAACTGCTCTTAAGAGCTAATGCTGTTCATATGTTGTACTCTAACCAGCCCCTGTGTACTCTGGCTACCCTTATAGTTAGTATGGTAGTGCAAGCACAAATGATATTTACTTGCCACAGCTTTGGCTATGGCGTTGGCTATGGCGATCTACTGCTGAGCACGTGGTTGCAGGTTTAATTCCCAGCCATGGCGACTGGATTTTAATGGGGATGAAATGCAAAAGCACCCATGTAGTTAGGTGTAGATGCTTTTTAAGGAACCCCAGGTCCTCAAAATAAATTTGTAGCTCTCCACTATGGCATCTCTCATAACTAGGGTCCTTCGGTTTCGAGTAAAACCCAATAATTCCTGATTTTTGCACCCGAACAAGTTTTATGAAAATCGAGTTAAACCCGATTTCTACCATTTTATTATTCTTTCGTAAAGGATAATAAATGCAGGTGTTACAAAACCAATGAACGAAGCCCACCTTGTCAAGTGGTCAAGATATCTCTTATTATTAATATTATTTATATATCGGGTGTTTCTGCGAAGACTGCTGAAAATTCCTAAAAGGAGAGCACTCAAAATAAAAGTTATACTTGTTTACAAACTGGCTTATCAGGAACGGTAGACAAGAGGAAACAGGTTAACTGTTCTTATTTTCTCCCTAATTAGTGAAATATGATAGTCAAATTAATTAAGCAGTTACATGGCTACTTACAATGTAACATTTGTAGATATTGAGGAGGTGATCTCATATCAGTTTTCAGATCGTGCAAAAAGTCCTTCTCCTAGGACCTGGAGCACAAGAAAGTGTCTCACTTTTTTTCTGAGAAACTGAAACAGTGCTTGAGAAGCAAAAAAAAAAACAAAATGTACGAGAAATGTCAGCTGTTGACATCTGATGTCTCCCGGTCTGTGCCATGCAAGACGAACCATCTTTGTTATTTCAACATGGTGATTACGGCTCGAAGTGGGCGAAGAAGCTTCCTTCATTAGGTCATCGATGCACCAAAACGAATGTTAGCACATAAGCTGCTTGGCCACGCTTGCCTAGAGTTTTGTCTGGCAGTGCATGTGGTATTGTTTTCATAAATTATTATTACTTTATTTATTTGTTTGTTATTTTAGTTTTTTTGGTAGATAAAGTATGAACTCACTTGCTAAATGTTTTTTATTTGCACGTGCTCGCCGCTTCTGATAAAGTGATAATTGCGCCCTTTTTGAATGATACATGATGGCCAATGTTCGGCACTGCTGACGAAAGTTAAGGGCACATCACGAGCCGTAATCAGCGCGTAGAAATAAGAAAGATGATTCGGCTCGTGTGCGGCAGACCGGGTGACATCGGAGGACATCAACAGCTGACATTTCTTGAAGACATGTTTTCCTTCACTCCTCAAGCAGCTCAGTTTAAGTTCCTCACTGTGAAAAAGTGAGAAACTTTCTCAATGATGCAGGGCCCAGGGAAAGGATATTTAGCATGATTTGAGATCACCTCTTGAGCAACTACAAACTTTACATTGTCATTAGCTGTGTAACTGCACTAATTAATTGTAATATTTAGTGAACTTAACTAATTAGCGAGAAAATTAGTACACTTAAACTGCTTTCAGGTGTTTGCTGTTCCCGATAATCCGGTATGTATAAAATAACATTTTTATCTTCAGTGCTCTATTTTTAGGAATTTTTGGCAGTCTTTACAGAAACACCCGGTACCATATTTTATATGCCTACTTTTTGCTTAACACTCAAGTGAAAACCGGCATACATAGTTGGTGCCTGCTAGCCTTGAGTGAACAAAAACTTTTTTTTTTTTTTTTTAGTAGCCGCGTTTACATAAATGCGACAATAATGCATTGCATCACATTTTTTGCACATGAATGGTGGTAATGCGCTAGGAAGCGAATGAGGTGCTGATGTTGCTCTGCATTGGGAATGATAGCTCTGATGTTGAGAGGATGTTTACCAAACTCAAGAAGGTGTGGCTCATTTGGCCGATTGGTATTCCATTAATTTTGTCTCAAGAGCATATAGCAGGAACCAGTAAAACAGAGCTATGACAGACAAGGACGGAAGGCCCAACACATCTAGGATGAATACGTATATACTCAAAATGCATATGATAATGTACATCAACAAGGGCATGTAAGATAAGGAAAAGCATCATACTTCTTGTGAAGCATGCTCATGTGCTTTACTATTTGTACTTATTTTCCTTTGATAAAGTGCAGAGAACGGAAGTATAGAAGGGATTGCGAATCACTTCTTTGTTCTTTTTATTCATGTGGTTTCTTTTAAAAGTATAAATAACTCCTGCCAAAGAGGATTTGTATAGATGAGTACGTCACATAATTTGCGGGCAGCTCTCTTTGTCATTGCATGTTCCTGTGAGTGATTTTGCTTTTTTAAATAGAATGTTTGTGTCCAAAAGGAGACCACTGTCCATGTCAAATGTTCATGAAAGTTACCAAGAAAAAGTAGGCCACTAGACAACAAAACCCCGATTTCTCCCCAGATTTCCTCTTTAAAAATAACACCGGACTTTTACACCCCCACACATTAAAGGGGCACAAAAGTTAACCACTAATTCAGTTTATATTGATAAAGTATTCTTGAAGAAGTCTACTTTCGTTGACTTCACGCTAACAGGTTGATTATTAGAAGCAAAAATTATCATCAAATTTTCATTTCGCGCCAAAACCCCAGGGCCAGTGTGGTGGGGTGACGTCACATCACTAATTGTTCTTGAAACTTTCCATGTTCAGTCTTTTACTCTTTTAGAATACGATGAAGTCCATTTGTATGGATAAAATCTTACCTAAGTCCAAGCAGCTGACGATCAAAATCCATGACGTCATGGCGAGCTGGTGCAGGAATTTCTAGCGGCGGCGCCACCCGCCCTTCATTTTTGCATCTTTTCTGGCTTACCAAGCGTCTTCTCGTGGTAAGAGTGGCTTTTTTCTTATTGTGGAAGGGTAATTTACTAACACAGCTCATATAATTTTCTTTAGAAACCCCACAAATTAATTTAAATATTTTCCCATGAAGTCATGTCAGTCTTTATCCACACCATTCAACAAATTTTAGTTTCATTATGGACCTTGTTACGGGGTCACCATTGAATTTTTATAGATGTTATGGAATGCTACAGATGTGACTTTCAATTGCACTGCTAAAGGCTTGCATTTTTTCAGTGTTTGTGTACTAAATTTTTTTTTTCCTTTCTTCCACAGCTAAAGAATGTTCTGGGAATGAACACTCGTTAACAAAAAAAACAGTTTGGATTATGTGTATTTCAATAAGCAATTGGTGCAAATAAATTTGATCAGACCTTCTGATGTACATCATGGCAAATATCCTGCTTTCATCCCAAACTGCAAGGTCACAGACTTCAATTTTAGCCTTGGCCACTATTTTGTAGCCTCTTGTGCCCAAAATATTGCTAGAATTGGTTGGGGCATTTATAACAAATTTTCATAGTACATCAATTGCCAAAAAGTATTTGAATTTTAAATTTCTTGCTAATGGTTTGTTGTGGTGGGTTCCCGCGACCAGTCGTGGCCCCCTAACAGCCACACCATACCACTGGAGCAAACAGCTGAGATTCAATACTTCTTCCAGCAATTCCATGTCAACTTTAGCCACCTGTGCACACCACATGTTGCTGCTTCGACTGCCACGAGGCGCCCCACACATTGAAAAACCTTTTTGCGTGTGTGTGTGCTTCCATTCTTGGAATATGTGGACTAGAGCTTTCACTGTCAAACCACCTTTTGAAAACATTAATTAAAAACAATTGTGTTAGTATTCATTAACAAAGAAGACGTGAGCAGATGGAGAACTTAACAAGTTACAAATCACCTGCATTGCACTGCTGCTGAAATGTAAACTTATCTGTGGCATGGCAATGATATAAAAGTGATAAATTCTCGAAAGGAGAATCTTTGTGAATTTGTATTAAAGGGACCCTGAAGCGATTTTGTACAAACGTACTGAGTCGTTACGGTAGGTCCTTCTGATCATTAATCGACGCATCTAAGTGCTCTGCGTAAAGCATGTAATTTATTATAAGGTTTTAAACAGGCACATCGCTACCGATCGCAGCATGCCACTCGGCTTGAGTTTTCAGCCGCCCCTGACCAGGCGACGCGATTCGACTATATGATGTCAGTAGGGCGAGCTAACCAATTGGCTGCTCAGGGCGCGACATCAATAATATTTCCAACATTATGGTGAACAAATGTTCATAATAGTTGAAATGTTAGTTAATTTGTTTCTATAAAAAGAAAGAAACAGAAAGCGAATGCACAAGGACAATGCATCTACACTCAAGCACTTCCGGCACACGGCAAGTGTCGTCTGCTTGTGTTACAACGTGCTCCGTGTTGGTCTCGATCTGTCTTTTTGCGAGCATTATGGTTCGCGCTTGCATTGTGGGCTGGAAACATAGCGATCGGGGACATGTCAAGCTGCAACATCGTGTCCCTCTGCAACGTAAACATGCGAGCGAAGTGGCTGCAGCACTGGTTGTCAGTATCCGGTCAGCACCAGCATCTAAGCATTTGCAGCCGTCACTTCACACTGAAGGATTACTATATACCACAATAGTGTTTCGCACATCCGGTATTCGGGTAAACGCAAGTGCAAGATGACTGGGCCTGGGCGTTTTACGGGATAAGCGGAGGCGCAAACGTGAATGGCCTAGACGGTGCAGCCCCACCTGGTGGCACAGAGCTCAACCAAACACAGCACTAATATAGCAGTAATCAAGTGTCTTCTATTTTGCTGTTGGTGTAAATTTTTGGCAGGAGTGTAATCGTGAACACATTGTTTTTTTTTTAGATATTTAAATTTTTTTACACTTCGTAACAGCAACATTAGCTATTTGTTTGGCTGGTTAAGCTCTGCTCCACCAGGTGGCTGGACCGTGCAGACCGATCACGTAAGTCTACGCTGAAGCTCCTTCATCAAAGCAATATTAGTATGGAGGGGCTTTAGCTTACGCCTCCACCCATCTGTCAAAACGCCCAGCTCGCCTGAGGTTACCGGAATACGAGACACACTCAGCGCTGTGACAGAATGCTCGCAACGCACGCTACTTTGATAGCTCTCGCTTGAAATCGACTGCCAGGTGGCTGGCAGAGAGGTTGGAGAGGCTTCGCATGGTGGCTCCAAGACAACCTGTAATAGACGACACGATGTCCCATCATGACACAGAGCCAGTGAAGACGGAGCTTAGCCCTGATCGCTCAGCAAACGAGTTGGAGAAAAAGCATGGCCATGGAGGAGGGTAACTTGTAATCGTCTGTAGCTTTCTTAATATGGGATACTTCACACAAATTGTAGTGCAAATGTTTTACTGTAGCTGTTCGGACAAAATTTGTCCGAACCGTTTCAGGGACCCTTTAAGTAGCACTGAGTGGAACATTAGGCTTCAGTACAGAGTTATATGTCATTGAGATGGCTTGTAGTTAAGTCTTACCAATTTAGCGCAATGAATTGCAGTGGAATAGTGTTACCCAGACACGCTATGTTTGCTGCAAAGTGTACATGTTGGCAGTGCACAACACTTCAAAGCTTGCAGTGGAAAGTGAGAAAATTTATAGTGTACAGCCGTAAATCCTGCATAGCATAATACAGGGCAGTGCTCCTACAAGGAGCTATCATTGTAAATGAATAAAATTGACACTGAAGCACATTACACGTGTCTCACAAGTAATTGAAGCACATTTACCCTCTCTTCCCCTTCCACCTAAGGAAAGAATGTGCTGGTGTTGTGCAATATTAATGCATGATTTTACGATTTCTTCACAAGAAATCATGGCACTATGCATTTGTATGGGGGGTTATCATGCTAGGCAACACAGATTTTCTAAAAATAGCATATTCCAACTTGGCAGCCGAGTTTCACAGACTGGCACAAGTACAAATCTTCATGCAAGGTTCATGTTGGCCTGATATAGACAACAATGATGTCATAGAGTGATGTGTACACTCTAGTGGAGTAGTGCAAACTGAGAAAGTGAAAATAATCTTGCAAAGGAATCAAAAGTGGCATTATTTTTAATGGCAGTGCCAGCTGCGATTAAGAGAGGCTGTTAATGTGTGTTTTCGTTGCACAGTTGCTATTTTCCGAGGTTGGTCTCCATTCTAAATTTTTTGTATTGCGATTCTATTTCGATATATTTTATCAAAGACAACCTCAATTTACTTATTTTTGTGAATAAGCATGCTGTACACAGCAGTCCTTGGTGGCAGAAGTGCAACACGGATATCGTAAGCCTTGCACACAATTCTCTGACACACCACAGCCAACAGCAGCTTATCAGCCAGCCAACTAGATCCAATTGGCCTTATGGGTTGATAAAGTTGAGGGTGCCACTGTTAATTCATTTTATCTAGTGTGTGCGTCATGTTTTCAGTGTGTTAGCTGATCTTTTATTGAAACATGTTGAATAGTGAAAAATAGCCAGCCTTTGAAATTAATTGCAAGCTCTGAAATTTCAACATGTGCCATAAGCTTGGCAGTGATGAAGTTAGTGGAAATTTTCAGATCAGTCAGATTGTAGTAGTCAGGCACACAAGGAGTGTCTGCATGTTGACAAAATCCACCTGCAAGGTTGGAATTGGCTTAGGTGCCACAGCCTTCTTTTTTTATGATCTCTGTTGCCTCAGAAAAGGTCACCTTGTATATGCTGTTGAATAAAAGAGCCAATTTGCAGTATAGTGGCTTTTTGGGCTAGTTCATAACACTGCGAGACAAGACACTCAAGTGCTGTGTGTTTACCTCCTTTTGTGTTTGCGTCTTACTGAACCGTTTAATCATGAAACAAACATTTGTGCAGTCATGTTCTGCACAACACCAGGCAATACTAATGAAACAGTGACTTTTTTTTTTTTTTTTCAGCACAAGTATTAAAATGTTTTTCATGAGCATTTGGTGAAAAAGTGCTACATGCATGTTCATGCAAGGCTTGTGTTCGGTACCCAAGGGCATCATCCTTGGTCTACAGTGGCAAAAATTTGGCTGCCAAGTTTTCTAGCCAAGCAAGACTATGACTACTGCACAGTAAAAGTATGGCTGGAAAATAGCCCTCAAAGATAAGCTAATTTTATCATAGTCAAACATACACTAAGATTCATCCACATACAGCTCTAACCAGCACCTGTGTCTACCACAGAATGCATGACCAGCATACAAGATACAAATAAAGCAAGTGTTTGGCCCATGTGGAAAAAAAAATGATGTGCTAGTCTATTTTATGCACTGTGGTCAGAGAAACTTTTTCTGGGCAAGGAACCATGGACATACAATTTGAAACGGCTCTAGTCACTTTGTTTGATTCCCCCACCCACCTCTGGAAATATGCATTGCGATAGCCCCAACCGAGAGCACCATACACGGTTCTTAGCGAATTCATGCGCTAGAAAACTTTTGATAAACAGTTGCTGTAGAGTTCTCACTCATAAAGATGCAACATGTTTGAAATCCTTATCCTGAACGTTAAAATTCTCCCACTGCTAACTTGCTGGCTCATCTGCACCTGCCAGTGTTGAAACTGGCAACACCTGTGGTGCACTGTAACCATCACTATACTATATCTAAGCGATAATTTTAAAAAATGCAGAGTTGTGCAGTGGCTTTCACAATGTGTAAGAATTTATGTGACACATGATGTAGACTGCTGCATCCAGAACAGATATTGAACATTATTTCTTGAACTGGGGTGGTTTAATTAGAAGGGCACAAGCATGTCATGCAGTATTACACAATGTATACAGGTCATTAAAAAATCAAACACAAATACGTGCTCGCATCATACTTGTATAAGCAAATGGAAAGAAAAATTTACCTTGTACCCCAAACCTTTATTGCAGTAATCTCAATGTTCTTAGTATTGCAACAAAATCGCTAAAGACCAGTCGTTCACAACTGCGATGTCAGTGAGACAATAGCTATGATTACCTAACAAGAGAAAAGTGAAATTCACTGCACTGACAGTTCCATAAGCCATAACAACCATTTATAAGGCAATGCTTTAGCAGCATCTGATAGTTAACTCAGCACAGTAACAATGCATTGTTAAACAACATGGCTAATTCAAAACAAGCCCACTTATAATGAGAAGCAGCTTTCATGTTGCACTATAGTATGCATATATGCATGAAACATTCATATCTAGTGATAAGTTTCATGCATCTATGAAGAAGAAATCAAGTTTCTCTTTTATCTTGACAGAAGTAGTTCAGGCCAAGTAATGCGTAACAGCAACAAGAATCTGTAGATATGCATTTGCGAGATGCCATTTGTCACTTCAACATTTGAAAATACATACAGTTCAAACACTGACTATTGTTGTTATCACAATGCAGCAGACAAGATTGCACACTAAATAGTTCAGGACCGTCAACACGTGAGCAGTGTATCCACACTCCCGTTCCTGTGCAGCATGGCGATACAGTTGCCTTTACTAAACATGGGATAACATAATGCAAGACCCAACATAGTGCAGTGAAATTCTCAGACAATGAAATTTTTGAGTGCTTGAAGTTGGTAACCCTGCAAAATAACACCGTGTTCGTACATGCAGCACCATAGAAAATTCAATAGACCATACGTTGTGAAGTTGCTACATTGTAACCAAATTTTTGCAACAGTGTCCACAGGCCAGAACATTTACACCATTTGTGCAGTAACCATTCAATCTTTAACTAATTTGTAACACTACCACACCTTAAATTAGAGAAATTGTCAAAACAGCTATTCTACAGTGTTGTGCTCTAAGTAATGTCTTGCAGCTCAGAACACAGGACTGGTGGTATTGATTTTCACTTGCACATAATGCAGAATATCTGGGAAGATACTAAATGCTCTATGGATTAACAAGCTTTTAAAAGGATGAATGTTGCATGGATTTTACAGAAAGTTTGAAGATTTGAAACCCCAGGAGGTCGAAATTGATTTGAAGCCCTCCACTATGGCCTCTCTTATAGCCACAGTGTTTCTTTGGTATGTTAAAAACCCGGGTTTTTAACGTACCAAAGAAACACTGTGGCTATAAGAATCAAACATCCGGCACGATCAATCGATCGTGCCGGATGTTTTAATGCGTGGTGATGAGAATTAAATGTGCTTTATGCTTTTGGCTTAACCAGGATACATATTAGTGCATGACACAGCATGTCTGGTGAGATTTTTTTCTTAGCAGACTCAGCATATTGTATTAAATTTAGTGCCAATTGAAGTAGTATTACACGAAACTTTCTTCTTGCTTGCTTTACTTTCTTCTATAGTTGCCTTCAACAGTTCACTAAATGTATCATCTTCTAACCCTTTAACCCCCAATCCCGAGCTATACTCGTCGTGGGACGTTGTACCAATATCGCCAATCACACACTCATTCAGCCCGATGCTGTGCTGCTCCCATCGCCAAAGACGAGTTACGGTCGGTAATTGCCTTTGGGTTCAATTTTCAACACTAGAGGGCAGTAGAAGCCTGGAAAAACATGTAATCAAGTATCAAGAACCAAGCAATATATTTTCAGAATCAGAATGACATAGAAAAATTCATGGCTACATAAAAACATGAGAAATTTGCCACATTTTTCCGGAATTATTTTTGGCGTTAAAGGGTTACAGCAACCAGTTCAAAATGCACCTGTAATAGAGTGCAGCTTCCAGTGTCCCGAGCAGGCTTCCTTCTGATTACATCATGAAAACTTGAGGTGGTGATTATGTGGTATTACAAACCACTGATGTGCAGGTCGGTCAGTCAAGTGCTGTGGTTGCAGGCCATACGGCCACATCATGACATACTCGCTGTCAGGCACTCAATGGGATAATAGGGGAGAGAATGTAAGAGGAGTGTTTGTTCCATGAGAAGTGATAACAGATGACCAGGCTAATGCATTAATTGTCAAAGGCGGAGAAGTGCATGGTGAAGGAGAAAGAAATGCCTAATGTGGTGGTGCTTGCCCAGATTTCATCGACACAGTCACAGTGTGGCGTGAACCTACTGCACTAGGCTGACTGACGCTTATATCAGCAGTCTGCGATACCACACTACCAACACTTCTGATTTACACAATGCATCAAAAAGTCCTGCTCAACACCCTACACCATGAAGCTATGCTCCACTTGTCACGTGTTTCGAACTGGTCGCATTAAAAGATATATATAATGATTTGTTGCATTTTGAAGAACTGAGGCCCTACCATGATAGAATACAGCAACTATCTAAAAAAGCTGAAAAAATTTAGTGAGCCACACAATGTTTGTGTCTAAAGCTATAAATTTGCCAAAGCTTTACAAATTAAACAACCAGCTCAAACAACTAGCTGCAATGCAAGTCTTCGTATGGGCTATCTTAAAAATTAGCTTAATCAGGCAAATGGTCATTCTAATACAATACTTGCCTCATATGGTAAAAGTCAACTTCTTTACCACATGAAATGAAAAAGAACAATGCATGTATGCAATAACAAATTCAGCATTTGCAAAAATAATCTATCGCATTAACCAAGGCCAAATTATAAAAGAGCTACTGAGGTGAATGCTAGAGCAACATGGTGGATGGTTAAATGTATGGTGCGAAATCCTATCTCTATCATAATCATAATGTGCACTGGATGAGAGATCACATTTAGGAAGTGATAAAGCGGCAGATAGAAACACAAATGTACACAGCAAGAGCCCTTTGGTTGCAAGTGGATGAAGAACTATTGCTTTGATTATGAAAGAATACTTGGCATATATAAAATTCATTAAGAAGATGATTTCCCACCGTCATTAAACCGTATTTGCTTTGAAGGCATGCACTCCGACCACATTGATGGCCTATGACAGGACACCAGCATAGTATGCACGAGGCACAGAGTTCCATGGAAAGTACCATCAGGGACCCACTGGCCCCTTAAACAGTACAACTGTTCCTCTGACTCATTCTCAGCTTTCTCAGGGGTAAAAAGTTAGGAAAATATTCTCTTGGTGCCTTCAACCAAGCACTAGTTTATTGGGATTGGTGATTGGTTTAAATCAAGTAACATAAATCTATCTCATTGCATCTTTTCAAGCCTAAGGCCTCTCCCAGCTGCCTCCAATTTCCCCTGTCATATGTGAACAAAAACCCACCCTATACTGACAAATTTGTTAATTTCAGCACCCCATTGAGGATTTCACTACTTTATCTTCAACTATATTTCCCTTCCATAATCACCCTTTCTGTTGCCCTAAGAGATAACCTGCTCCATGCATTACATGACCTACCCAACTCCACTTCTCACTCTTAATCTCAACTAGCATATCATCTACTCTCATTTTATTCCTAATCCATACTGTTGTCTTATCTCTTAATATTACTCTCATTACTTTCCTTCCCAATGCTTCATTGTATGCTCTTTAGATCCCTCACCACTTTCTTGGTCAGCTGCTAAGCCTCCAAGTAGTTTGATCATTTAGTGGTTAGACAACACTCATTTGATCAATGTTGAAACTACTAGCATAGCGTGAAATTCTAGAGAGACATGTTTACTTGTTACTGCCCTACCCAAGGATATCTTTAGGTTAGGTGCATGGCTGCTACTGATGGGGCACACTTGGATGCACTTGCACAAGGTCCACATGTCTGTAAAAAAAAATGCCACTGACAGCAATTGGAGCTATGTTTACATTCAAGTCCGCCAACATAATACAACAACCAATTAAAGGAACAAAGCATTTAGCATACAAGTACACACATCATAGCGGGTGTATTCTGCCATTAACGTTTCAAAGTTCAGCAGATAATGCATTATGGAGAACCTCAGGTAAAAAATATATAACAGATACACCATAAGAGTTAGGTTACAGGCGAATAAATTGTAAAACTCGGTATTGTCGAAAGCGAAGCAATTGCTTTATACAGTGTCTGAAAATAGAAAACTGCAATGGCATCTTTTCGCATTTTAATCTTTAATATAAGTATCAAGATGGCTACACATTTTCTTCTTCTGTTTCTTTTCTTTTCTGAGTGCCGATCACTGATAGCCATAAACACAAGGCACTATTTCTCTCTTAGCACCACACTTTTTGAGGAAATTCAGTTGAAGAACATAAATTTTGCTCATATAATACTCTGGTCTTTAAAGGCCAGAGTTAAGAGGCTTGTACATATACACATAAACATAAATATATGTTTGTTGAACACTTGAACATTAGCAGCAATACTGCTAATTCAGACCTAACCCCAAAACCACATTCATGCAATACACCCCAGGACAAATGTGTTTATGGCACAGTGACAATGATGACAACAGGTGTGTGCTCAAAGAAGAGAAAATATTGAGGAAAGTTATGACAGTTTTATAAGACCTGTTCTGTAATGACATAATGCGGCTTCAAAGAGAAAAGCAATGTTTTGACACATGAACAAGTTTATGATGTTGCTGACAATGACAACGCAGTGAAGAAATGTAAAAATTAAAAGCAAAGATCTCGCAGTTGAACAAAAGCTGTTCCTTAACAAGCAACACCCTTGAATAAGGGCATTAAACATTACACAAGTTTCCCCACACTGCTGTAGTGCGTAATACCATCATCAGCCTATATTTATGTCCACTGCAGGACGAAGGCCTCTCCCTGCGATCTCCAATTACCCCTGCCTTGCGCTAGCTGATTCCAATTAGCGCCTGCAAATTTATTAACTTGCGTAATACCATACAAGTTGCCCAAACACGATGTTCTTTATGGTATTATATTCTGTGTCAAGACTTGCTTCCAGTATTCTTAATATTCCCCTACTCCTGCAAGTTGCATCAGATCAAAAGCACTAGGAACAGCACACGGCCTTTAAATTCACATACAGCTGTCAAGAGAGGACATGCTTTCATGCCCTAAGGCAAAGGTATATAGAAGAGGGAAAAAAAACTTTTCAAGAACAAATGTGACCATGCACATTTACCAAAGCACAAATGTATACATTCTGCAAAGAAAATAATGTTATTTTTACATTATCAAGAGCCTGCACTGTTTGCAAGAAGTTTCCCTGTAAGAAAATTGTCTGTACGTTGAATTGTGCTTTTGGACACATGTCCATTCAAAGATCCTGCAACAAATCCTTTGCACGCAGAATCAGTGGCATTTTAACCGATAAAAATGTGCATATACAAGATAATTTACACACAAAATAGCTAGGGCACATGCAGCCTCCAAAGAGTGTTGCTGATATGAAGTCTAGCTGAGCTCAACCTTGTGGCTTAAGAAAATATGTTGAGCACAAGATAAAAAAACTTTCACTATTTGGGCACTTCCCTTGCACTTTGTAAACAAAATATCTAGGGTAACAAACACCACTCTAGGCAGTGAACTGTAAGTGGCTGCATGCTGATGCACAAAACTGTTTATGAGCTTTCGCACCATCTACAGGCCTTTACAATATGACTACCTTGAGCTAAATCATTATGTTGTGAGATGGTGCGCTAGGCTCATGCCATATACAAGCCTCTATAACTGCATAACAGTACCGGTGGCAAACAAGCCATACCCCTGGAGCTTCTGAGGCTGTAAATTGAACTTTTAGCTTTCAGTAGTGCCCCTCTTCAAGGTAGCCTTTAATACGAGATGGTAGTGGAAGTCTTTGGATGTGGTCAAAGCGTGTGTACTGCCGGATCACAAAGCGACAAAGGTATTGTAAGGACCGAACATGAGTAAGTCGTGACACAGGTTTGATGAGACGCACTGGGAAAGAGGGAACACCAGGGCTTCGACCTCGTGAATAGCAAAACACACCTGACTGAGAATAGTTCATGGACTCTTGGATAAGATCAACAATGCAGGCACGACCCTCAGGTCCAGATTGAGCATAGAAGCTGAATAGACCATTGCAGTGCTCAATTCTCGTATGGAGCGTTTTGCCATAGGACTTGAACGTAAGACTCAACAGGTATCTGTCGTCAGAGCTGTCTCGTACAAGGAAAGCACCATCAGGCTGGTCAGCCAGCTTCTCTTCGGCTTCGCCCCGCGTAATCGGCCCCCAGTACCAACCGTGCTTAGATAACTTGAACAATTCCTCACTTAGACTACTAATCCTTGTGTCTTCTCGGCCATCCGTTTCCGGGAACACGGGGACAAACACTGGCGGGATGGCGTCACACTGGGGCTGCCGCGGAGGAACCTGCGGTACTTCCGCAGCAGACGAAACTACGGAGGCTTCGGTGTGTAATCTGTCTGCGCCTCCAGCAACGCCTGCCGACTGCGTGGTGCCGTCGTGCGGGCCAGTCCTTTTCCAATGATCTTCGCATGCTGTACTCGTGTAGCCGTGGCCATGAACAGTGACCGGTTGAGACAAGCATCGATTACTTGTTGCTGAAAGCTGTCTCCCTGATACTTCCTCAATGTTGCATGATGTTCGACGCTGCTCTAAATTCAGTTGGCTGTGCGTGAAATGTTCTGTGACACCCCTGACTGATCCTGCCTGTCCGTCAGGCACAGAAGGGGCCGCGAACGACGACGATGAAGGCAGGTCATGACGCGGTGATTCAGTCTCGCCATCAGCATCACTGCACGCGCTTTCACCATCCGAACCAACTCCGGCACGAACATAATTGTCATTGGCGTCATTGGGTGAATCTTCATGCGAGTCGGGCGCAGTTAACGGTGAAGATCCTGAGCAGTACACGGTCACATCTCTTTTTCGACTGCTTGGCTCTGGCGGTCCTGAGCATACTTCAATACCATTCTGCACTGCAAGTTTCGTTTTTCGCTTCCGCCAGTGTTCGCGCAGCGATTTAAAAAAGTTTGTCTTCATCTTGGGCTTTGATGATATCCCAGAAGTGCAGAGACGTTGACAGTCTTCTAGTTCACTCTCCGACTTCTCTAGCGTTGTGTCGCCATTTGCACTAGTCTGTCCTCTTGCACCGCTCCCCGAAGGAATTTTACGACGGAGCAGCATTTTTAAAATTCTGCAACACTTTCACCTTGATTAACATTCGAGTAGACAGCTGCAGCTTACTTGCTTCAACAGCACCAACTTTCCCCCGCCCATCGCTACCCCCGCAAAATACCTATGCCCACAACGCGATACTTGCTGGATTCTTGCATGAGTTTCATGACACTTCGGTAAACCGTGCCGAGGCGCTTTGCAGCCATGTTTGCAGCTCGCTTTGAGGCTAGAGAATGGTGATAAGCGCCACCTAAGAACGGATTTCTCTTTCTCTGCTATGAAAAAAAAAGAACAAGTCTTTTTCGCCCATTTCGCCCGATTCATGACCGATCCCCCAGAGTCATGGCCAGAGTGAGTTGCGCCATTCCACTAGGGAACAAGAACAAGAACAATGAGCGGCTCATGCGAACCGGCAGCAACACTCCATTGCCTAGTAGGTACAGCGTTTGACCGCTGGCGCCACGCTGCGCCGCTCGCGCGTACCGCGTTTCTAGATGGTTCCGTTCACCGAGGGCGCACGAATACAACCTGCGGAAGCGTGCCTATATGGCATCGGGATTTTGCATACCCGGGTTCAAAACCCGCTCTGGCTGCTTTTTTTTTAAATATCACGCTTTTTCCTTTTTTTTTTCTCTCTCTCTGTTTGCCAGCGCGGTCGCTTGAACCCCGGCGCCACGGCGGCAGCCGTGGTGCAGGGCGCCGACGCGTAGCGGCGGTCGTTGGGGTGTTGCGGAGCGCAGCGTAGCGAGCGCAGCGTAGCAACACCCCAAATAAAAAAATACTGCTCCAGTCAGGTAGACTGCTTCCTCCCTGATAGTGAGATTATATTTGGATCATCAAAACAGTGATGTGTTTATAATACCACCGATCCCAACAGCAGGCTATCACCACTAGAGTGTACTAGAAAATGGTCGAGTGGGCCGAACGGCGCTCTGCCGCTGAGGCGCCGCATGTGGAAAAATAGTGCGAGGGCGCTGCGAGCGAACTGGATTGGGGCGGAGACGCGCTCCGCGGCATATTCAACGTACTTTCGCTGCGGGCGCCGAGGCCGATTGCGCACAGTACGCTCTTAAAATAGCGCTTTATTTCAACTGCAAATGTATGTTTAAACCATTTTGCCAAACATATATATTGAGGCATGGATTATACAACACGACGTCTTCAATTTTGCTGTCGTTGTCAAGCGCGTCGTCTGCTAGCGATCGCGCGTTCGCTATGCGGACGCTGGCGGCCGCCCAGTTTTTCTCTCAGAACCTCTGTGCAGTACATTTTTTAATGGTTTAGTTGCTTCGGTGCACCCATGACTCTTGACGGCCGGTGCCAAATGTAGTTTTAGCCAGGTGAACTGCTGTTCTTACCACTGTCCTCTAAAAGTAACTGGTATCTCCGCACCATGAAGGCTACGTAAGAAAATTCTTCTTGTTGGTGGATATTGATCAGGGCCAATGATCGAAGAAAACAATATTAGAGTAAAATAAACCAGATTTATTAACTGCGTGGCGTGAAGAATGACCAATGTACTTCTAGGTAAGTAAATCAAAGGGTACATACACATATATATTTACGATATATATAGGTAAGGGAAAAATTAACAAATATTCTAAATGCAATAATTGAAATGAAAAAGTGAGAACTCGCGACCGGAAGAAGCGCACGCGTTTGCAGTAACAAACACACTTATTAGTGAATACTGGAAATAAATCTCATTCGCAGCAATAATATTCATAGCAGGCAAAACCAGCTTATATATATATATATATATATATATATATATAGTGTGTGTGTGTGTGTGTGTGTGTGTGTGTGTGTGTGTGTGTGTGTGTGTGTGTGTGTGTGTGTGTGTGTGTGTGTGTGTCTGTGCAAGTGTCATTGATATACTGTACGACGCCGAATAGTAATTTCCGTTCGAATGTAACGCATGACAGCACTATTGAAATCTCAAAGGTGAGTGACTGGGCCTGCTTAACAAGTTCCTAGCTCTCATTCAATACACACGCCCCGTTTTGGGGCAGCCTGTAAATCTGCTAACTTGATTCAGACAAGGAAAACTTTGTTTGACAGTCTCACCATGTTTGCAACCCTTTAAAACTGGGTGCCCCATGTGGTACGTACACTTAATTATCTTCTTCAACGAACGCAACAGATCTGCACATACCTCTGCGTGTATGTGAGACATGCCGTTCCTTTAATTATTTCATTAGGGTAGTTATGATAGTGCACCGGATAACTGAACGCAGCCATTTATAATATACAAGCTGCAGAGTTGAGCAGCCATACATTTGGGAACGGCATTACATTTATGCATGCATGCATAAATGTATAATGCCGTACGTTCCCAAATGTATGACCGCTCAACTCTGCAGCTTGTATATTATAAACATGAAATATAGGATAAGCGTAACATGTTTTTCTCGGAAATCAGACTCGAGAATAATTTATGTTGTTTACACCCCCAGAAATGAGCCGAAGAACGCAGCCACCAGCTTTTTTCTTTTTTTAATATAAGCAAATTCTTCGGTTTTACGTGACAAAACCACGATATGATTATGAGGCGCCCGGTTTAGTTTTTGCCACCTTGGGTTCTTTAAAGCGCACCTAAATAGAAGTACACGAGTCTTTTTCCATGTCGTTCCCACCTGGATTGAACCCGCGAGCTCCAGTTTAGCAGCGCAAAGCCGTATCCACGATATAGGCACTAATTACTACCGCGCAGGCTTTCTTTTTTTTTTTTTCTTCTTTTTTTGAAGTATCGACTGGAAAAAAAAATTCCACGTACGGCTTACGGCCAAAGATTAGCATATAGAATGGCTAAATATAAAACCGTTTTCGGCGCTCGAGGTCCGACTGCAATAAATAACCCCGTACCAATTACTCCGCATTCCGTTAAGCGAGAAAGGCGGAAACTTGAATGGAATGTTGCACTGCAGCTTACTCTTTTTTTTTAAATCTGTATCAATGCTTCCCGTAAATGTACAAGGCGCCGGATGGGGCAGATATGCTTTACTTCTTTGAAGCGGCAATTAAGCAGGAAGGTTACATATGTTGCTTCGTCTGCGTTTCGCAAGACCTACTGATAGAAAACTATATGCGTAACAATACACACGAGAGATACATGCTGCTTGAAGAACGAGAAAAGTATTTTTTCTCCAAAGGAAACCGTACAATAACATCGTAGAATGAAAGCCGACACTGCGGCTGCAATGCACGCGCAATCATCGAGCGGAATTAGAAAATAATAAAAAAATAAATAAATAAAAGAAATAAAAGGAATTTATTCTTAAGGCATAACTACATGTCATATGCAATTATGAACCCCATTTGATTGGTCTGAACGCAAATACCAGCGCGCGAAGTTGTACGAATGACCCTGCCGAGCAGTATCGCCAGCAGTTTCCAACGGCGCGACCTTGATGCGGCCCAATCCACTTCGACCGCAGCGCCGCCCCAGTATTTTTCCACGTCGGGCGCCTCACTGCAAAGCATGCGCCGCCCCAGCCGCTCGTCCCACTCAACCATATTCTGTCACCACCAGCCCAGCGTTTTCTCCGTCACGCCTCCTCCGTTCCAACGGCGGCGGCTCGAAACATGGTACGCGCGAGCGGCGCAGCGTGGCGCCAGCGGTCAAACGCTGTACCTACCACTGATCTCCACTAGTGGAGATCAGTGGTACCTACTAGCAAATGGAAATACGCGAACCGGCACCCAACGTTACCAACGTGACAGGTTTTTTTTTTTTTTTTTTTGCTTTTTTTTTGCTTCAGGAAAATATGTAATTGCACGGTTGTGAGATGTAGACAGCGGAGGTTTTAGTGTACCATGATGTCAAAATTGCTGCTGGCCATCTGTCCCCTAGTCGTGGGTCCAGCGGACGCCTTAGCAAGCGCCGAGGGTGAAGCAAAAAACGCGGAAAATCTGGCGGTGCTGCCATCGTCTTATGCTGAATCTTCGGCCAATAAACGTTGGCTCCGGTTGTTTCGGCAGCCCTTATTGGCTGAGGCGAGCGCACAGGCTGAGTAGCTGTCGTTTGCTCGACGCACCGTCTTTGTTGCGTCGTTTACGTTCTTTCCGCCGCTCGTTTTCGATTTTATTTACAATAGATCGGTGGGGAATAATCTCAGTGTTACCGCCACCGAGTATCCGCCTGTCAAAGCTCCATGCAGCTACGGTAGGGTCTCCGACGCGACAAGCATCCGGTCGCGTATTTCTATTTCAGCCCCCGTACAGCGCTCGACCGCTCCGCTCGCGCGTACCATTTCTAGCCGCCGCCGTTGGAACGGAGGAGGCGTTGACGGAGAACACGCTGGGTTGGGGCTGACTACCCTGCTGTTAGGGGATCGGTGGTATTCCTAAATAAACGCATCACTGTTTTGATGATCCAAATATAATCTCACTATCAGGGAGGGAGCAGTCTACCTGACTGGAGCAGTATTTCTTTATTTGGGGTGTTGCTACGCTGCAGCTCCGCAACACCCCAACGACCGCCGCTTCGTGTCGGCGCCCGGCACCACGGCTTCCGCCGTGGCGCCGGGGTTCAAACGACCGCGCTGGCAAACAGACAGGAAAACAAAAGGAAAAGCGTGATATTAAGAAGAAAAAAACTCGAGCCAGGGCGGTAATCGAACCCGCGTACGCATTATCCCGAAGCGAGCGCCGTAACCACCTAGCCATACAGCCACTTTTTTTTTCTTTATTGCATGGAAATATTAGTAGTCACACTTGCAAGGTCTGCAAGCATGCGAACCATATGATTGCGTTCGAGCGCCCTCAGCGACAGCAACCACCTAGAAACGCGGTACGCGTGAGCGGCGCAGCGTGGCGCCAGCGGTCGAGCGCTGTACGGGGGCGCAAATAGAAATACGCCCATCCGGTCGGCGAGTGGAGCCGCTCATTTGGGAGAAAGCGACGGTGGTGACACCTGGATTTTCAATAAAAAATTCCTCAGCGCAGAGCGCTCGTTGGACCCATTTCCCCAATCTAGTACACCCTACTATGGACTAGGGTGCAGCCGGCGGCGGCCATCTTCCGAGGGGCAAGAGGCGGCCTGCCAAGAGCTTCGCAGCGCTTAACGGATTTTCAAGTTCTAATGCAACTACATGCAACACTGTGGGGTATGAGGCGAGCCATATTGGAGGTCACCGTATCGCAGATATCCGAGTATTGGGGCATTTTCCCGTTTTATCGGCATCAATATGCAGCTGTCGCAAAGTAGAAATATATTCGCGCAATAATTAACGTTTGTTCACCTTCTTTAATGCAAAGCAGAAATTGATCAATCATGGAAGCTGTCAGAACAAAACGCTATTAAAAACGGAAAATGTAGCATGACTCACGAAAAACAAATATTCATTATTAGCTTCAGTATCATCAGGTACGTGTTGCAGGTGCATCCTCATTGCATCCTCATTGCATGGAGGGTCTCGGAACTTTGGTGGCGGCCGTTTCCATTTAGCCTGAAATATAAAATTTTCCTTTATTCTAGAGCAAGGCGAGTAAGGTTGCTAATCTGCAACCTTACTCGGGAGAGGGATTGAAACAGCCACCTTTCCCCCTTCAGCCCCAAACCAAGTCAACTAATGAAAAGAAGAAAAAATATAAAAGTCGCAGTTTCGTCCGAAAGGCGAAGCATCAATTGCGATAACAAATTAGTAAATTACGGAGTAAGGATAGTAGTTTTATCGGCTGCATAAACTTGGACACATTCACTTAATAACTGAATGAACAATTAAGCACGGTGTCAGGGCGCACAAGCAAACATGAATAGGTCACACTCGATGACCGCAGACAACCATTGTCAAAACGCTGGCGTCCGCAAGCTTGGCAGCAGCAGCGAGCGAAGGTTCGTCCCAACTGAAAAAACGACCTCGGCCCTATGCTGGCCCAACGTGGATGGACGTCCTGGCCGACCTTGGCCCAAGCCTCGTCAACAATTAAAGCTTGGGATTGGTTACCGGGCTTACACCGGCCGACTTATGGCTGCCAACATAGGCCCAAGGCCGTAGGCTGACCTTACAGACATCATCTGGTGCGCAGTTTTTGGGTTATAAATCGGGCCAGTTTAAGGGTTATGGTTACCTTGCCCACATTACACTTAAAACTGTCTATATATCGCAGATGACATTAGAAAAGAATGTAAATTGTGAGCTTCTTGAACAAAACCATGGCCCTACAGAAGACCACGTTTGATCGCCTGAGTATTGGGTGCCGACTAATCCCCTATCATTAGTCTACCACTGGCTGAACGTGTTTGACCAACTAATAACCAGCGGTTGGCCGTGAATTCCGGTTGCCGAACACTGCCCAGTTGTTTACCAACGATCGGCCGTCGGTCAGTTTTAGTTGGGGTGCGGTCTATCGCTTCAACGGAAACTGAGCGGCGAAAACACAGCGCGTACAAAGGTAAGATCGAGCCGTGTGGAGATCGCTTACAAGATACGTACGGTGCGCGCGACCGCACCTAGACCGCCCGTAGCCGCGCAAAGCACAAGTACGCAGTTGCAGGCAGAGTAGAAGCCGCACCCCCTCCCTCCCGCGCTGCCTCCCCACTTTCCTCCTTTCGCGTGGGAGATTGAGTTGCCAGTCCCCCTTGCGCCCGGTCGCAAGATACGCATTTGGTGCCGCAGCTAAACGTCGCCTCCGCTCCCATCCCTCTATGGCCTTTCGCACGACGGAAGACATCGCGTTTGCTCTCCGCCGTGCGTTCGCTCTCCGTGAAAGCGCGCGTTCCTCGCGCAGGAACGCTTTCACTCGCACATACAGCACAATGCAGCATACGGCGCGCGGCGACGATTTTATTGCCCTTGGACTTTATACGGAACCTCACGTTGACGGCGACGCCGATGGCAGAAATCAGCTTGGAGTGTCCATATAATTGCCATCGCAATAAAACACCCGAGCGCGCTAGCACATTTTGGGACCCGCACAGCACCGCGCACGGCAAGATACGAAGACCCGAAACAGATAAGGGCCGCGATTTTGTAGCGATGCCTTATGACTTATTGTTGCGATAGCAATTATATGGACACTTCAACCGGATTTCTGCCGTCGGCGTCGCCGTCGCCGTGAGGTTCCGTATAGATAAAATCTTCACCGCGCGCCGTATGCCCGAGCGGAAGCGTGCGGGGACACGCGCTATCACGGAGAGCGAACGCACTCAATCTCCCACGCGCAAGCAACGAAGCGGGAAGCGAGCGCCGGAGGGAGCGGGGGTGGGGGGGGGGGGGGGGCACTTCTACTGTGCCAACAACCGCGCTCGTCGCTCAACCGCACGGTCTCTTATCTCTCCCACGCGCAAGCAAGGAAGCGGGCAGCCAGCGCCGGAGGGAGCGGGGGGGGGGGGGGGGGGGGCGCACTTTTCCTCTGCCAGCAACCGCGCTCGTCGCTCGCCGCACCGTCTCTTATCTCCACACGGCTCTGGCCTTTATGTACGCTCAGTTTCCGTTGAAGCGATAGACCGCACGTACAGTCAACCACAAAAGTTTGCGGACCACGCGAGCGCGTGCCAGACTGCCTATCCGCGCCACCTAGCGGTACGCCACCTAGCGGCGACAGGGGCGCTCTCCCGGATATGAGCCCTCTTGGTACTCGCCTGCCTGTTAATTTTTTATTCCCGTGCATGACATTGTTAGTTCGTTGTGTTGACGCAGAGCGCTGTCTGCGATAAGACCGCCACATATCTGGCTTGATAGCAGTATCGGAGCAATCACTGCAACCTTTGTCGACTGGTGTGCCAGTGGGTAGATAAGTTTCACGAAGCGCTGCGACGATTTTTTTACGCGACGTTTACTGGCGCACTTTGGTTGGCAGCATCTTGGTCCAATGAGTGTTGCTGCTTCTGCGTCTTGAGAGAAAGGGTAGGGAGGTGTTTCACTGTCATCAAAAATAAAGAAAAAGCGGATGCATAGAAAATTTTCTTTCCCACATAGGCGCATCTTCGCATCAGTCGCTGAAAACGTAGTAGACTTGCTTCAGGCCACGTGGTGATTGCCTATTTGGAAAGATGCCGCTGCGTGTTCCACTTGACGAAAGAAGGCACATTGTGCGTTTATTTATAGAGGGAATACCTCAGCGCGAAATCTGCCGCCGAACCAACAGGAGCCGGACTGCCGTGAATAGGATTATTCAAGCTTTCCGCGACGATGACAGATTCACAGATATGGAGCGCAGTGGGCGTCCAAGGGCCACGACTGAGGAAGAGGACCGCCTGATTACGGCCGCCATCGTGGCTGATCCTTTTCAAAGTGCAGAGGATATCCGAGAAGCGCTCTCGCTCACGGTATCGTCTGAGACTGTAAGAAGAAGGCTGAGTGAGCTTGGCCTGCAGTCTTTCGTAGCAGCACAGAAGCCCTGCCTCTCAGACAGCCAGCTACAAGAACGACTCATGTTCGCTACAGCAATGAAAGATTGGACAACAGAGAAATGGGGCGATGTCATCTTTAGCGACGAGTCAACTTTTTCCACGCGCTGGGACCAACGGAAGCGGGTTTGGCGTCCACTAAACTGCAGGTGTGTTTAAAGTGTATTGGCAGTTAATTCACGAAGCTAATTCTGCATCACAACATGTTTCACGTAAAATGAGCTTTTGGACATTACGAGATTTTTCTGTAGTGGTATTATGTTGAAAACATTAACGATTGTTTCATAGTACTACTTACTCTGAAGCTAATTAAAAGCTGCCAGTGGGTCTTTCAGTACTATCTAATGATGTTTGCACGTTTTCTATTGCAACTCTATAACAGCATTATAAAGTTCATACGCAAGAGGAATCACATTTTTAGACGCGCCGCTGGAACCCAATTGTATGCTATTTCTTGCAGATATCTGCCTAATTACACACAGAGTGTTCTATCCAGTGGACGGTGTTCCGTGAGCGTGTGGGGAGCAATCAGCAAAGATGGCCTTGGTCCCCTTGTGCGTCTGGAAGGGCCCTTCACTGCGTCACGGTACTGCGACGTCATCACTAGACACCTCGTTCCGTATGCGCTGGACGGTCCCTTCAGCGACGGCTGCTATTTTTTTCAACACGACCGCAGCCCGATCCATAAAGCACGTATCGTCCAGTCATTGCTAGAAGAACATGCTGTTTGCCAGCTTGAGTGGCCTCCATGTGGCGCCGACTTGAATCCCATAGAAAATGTCTGGGGCATGTTGAAGAAACGGCTGTCCACACGAGCCAACCGCGGCCGCACGGCCGATGGCAAGCGATCGCACAAGAATGGGAAAGCCTGCGCGGTCGACCGGAGATTACTGAATCTTTGTACGAGTCGATGCCCACACGCATCAATAAGGTGCTAGAAAACGGCGGACATTTCACTTCCTACTAGATCATTGAGAGACCTATGTTTCATGACACTTCTGTAAATGTCTTGTGAATAAATTCATCCCCTTCAGACACGAATTATGATGCACTGTCTGCAAATGCGTCAAATGCGCATGGCATCATTTCAAGACGCTCACTATTACATTCCAAGAAAGAAGACGAAGCAATGTGCTGTTTTGTGCGAGTTTCAGTAAAAAAATTAATTAGCGTATAACTCATTATCTAATTATTCTGAAATCCGTCAGCTTCAATGCTTGCATAAAAAGAATCAACTATTAGGCCCGAAACGCATGCACACTTGCTTTTTCGGTTGTATTCGTGTCGACCGGAGAAAAAAAATACTCTTGACGTTGGTCTTGGAACGCGGCACGTCGAACGATTGTCTAACATGGTAGTGTCTCCAGCAAAGTGATCATCTGCAGCAATACGCAGGACAATGAAGTTAACTGACCGCTAGTTGTCCCATCAGGAAGCGGACACGAATGTGCACACTGAGTTTTAGGTCATTTGAAGAAACACGTGGCGTGGGACGCGCCTCCGAAGTTCGAGTCCCCAAACGAGGACGCCGTGTCGCAAAGGGTTATAAAAAGAGTCATCGCACCCGATTATTTCTTATTTTTCTAAATGTAACCACTATAGCAGCGCGGTGGTTCGGGCTTTGCGCAGCAAAACCTGGGCGCAGGCGATCAAATCCCGGCCGCTACTGTCACTTAGCGATGGGGGAGGAACGGAAAAATTCTGCCTACTGACTAAGCATCTGTGTCCCATGGCTGCCTCACCGCTCACTCATGCACTCACGAAAAAAAAAAAAAAAAAAAAAAAACAGCGTGGCTACGCGAAAATAGAACTGATAACAGCCGAAGAATACGCTGTCTGATTACTTGTACTGATATTCTGCTCTCAAAATATAAGCAAGTAGCCCTGGCTAACAAAGAGCGCGTCACGTTGAAAGAGATAGGTAGAAAATATTTGCGCACAGTGCAAAAATAGACAGGCCATAGATTTAAGGAGGGATGCGTCTTCAACGTAGCGCTGCTGTCGATCGCTGGTGACGTAGCGGAAGTGTCGCGAAGAGGCTCTTGGCCACGCGCTCGCGTGGTCCGCAAACTTTTGTGGTTGACTGTACATACCTTCGCCCGCTGCTTGCTGCCAGCGTTTTGACAGTCGTTGTCTGCAGTCATTCAGTGTGATCTCTTCATGTTTGTTTGTGCGCGCTCACACCACGCTTGTTCATTCAGTTAGTAATAGTCGGGCCACATTTTCCAACGCACGCTACACATGTAATGCTGCCCGGATCGGCAGTGCAGCGCTACAGGTGTGTCCCTTCGCACGCGCGCTGCCCACGGGAAGCGCTTCTCATCAACACCACCGTTCCACACGCGCCTTCTCGTGGTCACCGAGTCTCTCTTCATGTCGGTCTACTTACGCCGCAGCGCACCTGCTTACTTAATCAGCTCATGTTTACTACAATTCATATTGCTACCAAAGCCGCTCACCTTACATCGTATGACATTGCTGTGTTGCTATCGCATTCATTGCTTCGCCCTTAGGGCGAAACTGTGACATTTTTTAGAATTGTCTTATCATCCACCGCTCACGGCCGGCTGATCCCGTTGATAACGCGAGCGGACCGTCGCTCTGACCACTGGCAAAGCGCGATAAGCGCGAAAAAGCATTATTACTTTAAAGTCCTCGCTACAAAATACCGGCCAAGCTGTGACGATTGGCGAGCTTTTGCCCCCCGCAAGATGGCGACACGGCGGCTTCACTTGACGGGCGCTTCTTCCACTCCAGTAGTTTTTATAATGGCAATGGAGGATGAACATAGAGTTTCATATTATGGTTTTTTATTTAGAAACTCTATGAGGATGAACAAATCTTTATCCTTCAGAGGCAGATGCATTTTTTCCATGCATAAAACAATACTGCAATGGTTTTATACGGTATATGAAAACGTGTTTACGCGATATTTAGTGAGTTCTAATGTTTTAATTTCGAGAAATCCAGCTATTGTTTATTGCTGCCTCAGTTACGGTATTTAAATTGTTACGAGATGAATTGTGTTTGTTTGCGATAAAATAAAGCAGTACGTCTTGGGTTAGATTCGTGAATATATTTAAAATACAAGAAAAGTTCTCGTAACTTGAGTTAGCAGACGCACCAACATAAATTGGTGGGCCAACACAAACGGTGGCCCACCACATCATAACAATTATTCACAGCACACGCCTCCACTTCAGGTGCTTCCTCTTCTCCCTGTTGCTTTCGCGCGCCATGTTCTTGCCCAATTTGACAAGAAAGTAACATCGTTTGTGAGCTCTTTCTTGTGCCGCTCACAGCCGATAAAATTCGGAGGATTCAGCTGCAGAAAGGAGGCAAAGTCGGCGATACTGTTCCTTCGCAACTCCTTTAAAGCACAGCGTGAAGGCGTCTTCGAACGATGCTACCAGTTCTTTTATGGCGTTTTTCACTGGTCGATCTGGAGCGGCCGCCGAAATCCTGGAGCGAGCGCTCGCAATTCACCAACCCTAATCTGCCAGCGGAGAGCGAAAATGCTCCGCGCTGGATCGTACCGGAAGTCTGCGCACACACATCACAAAACTCAACTTCCGCCCTGCATGTTTCTATGGCCACCAAGATCACCGTCCCCCACCGAGCAGAAGTGACGTATCCTTTCGTCCTATTTCCATAGAGAAAGAAAAAAAAGTTTTTTTTCTTTCTCTATGCTATTTCCGCCCGAATCCGCGCCTCGGCAGCGGAGCAAGTGAGAGCGATCCGGCGCGGAGCGAGTTGATCCGAAACGACCAGTGAAAAGCGCGAACCCGCTCCAGATCGACCAGTGAAATCGACCAGCAATCGGAGCACTTGGTTCTTTGCAGGAATTACTTCCTTGCTACATAGCCTGCTATATAGCATATATAAGCCTAGAGTCACTTTCCTTTTCCCTGTAGCAGCGCAGCGGTGCTCGATGTCGCAGGCGCTGAGCACCTCCATGTGCGGCTTGCAAATTTCCAATGTCGATCGAGGAGCTCATCGACGTACGCTTTTCAATGTACCACTTGCTCATTAACGTCGCCGATACTGAGCAACCTACTGAGCAGCCGGGGGTGAACATTTCCGCTGTCTTTCTCACAAATTTAGAGCTCGACTTGCAGTTCGGAGCGAAGCAGTGGTCTTCTTTGGTGGAGCAATGCAGCCGCTAATCTCGACGGTGGAGCAATGCAGCCGCTAATCTTTCCGACCTGGAACATTCCACATCGCTTAGGAACTTGCAGACAGTACGAGAGACCCGGAGCTCTTCACCTTTGAAACCGACACGAACAGACTACATAAACTATTCCAATGCAGGCTTTATTTATTTATTTATTATTTTTTTTTTTTTTTGCTCGCCGCCTGCCAACTGTAGCAGACGACGCGCGCTGCGGAACCCTGTTACTGACCGCAGCGTCAATTTTGCGTCATGACGCGGAGAAGCGGTGAACTACGGTCCAGACGTGCCAGTCGCCAAGGCTCTGGTTCTGCTGGTTGAATGCGGCGAAAGTGATTTTGGGAGACGAAAACACGTCATAGACGTCGGGTTTATGACACCACAACACTGAGCGTGTTTCGTTTCAATAACGGCCCATTATGACCACTACGACCTTTCATGGTTTTGTTTGTTTGATGTGCATGTCATGAAATACAAATTTTCTTTTATGAAATAATTGTTACGAAAAATATGCAGAAACTTCGTCTTTCAGGAAACTCTGGCAGATTATTTCATGCATAGAGACACTGTTGATAGTCTCGGAGGTCATGCAACAAGTAGCCTTGACAGAAGTGGAGAGAGGAGGAGAGAGAGAAGGTTGGCGTTTAACATCACGTGATCTGTTTCTTAGTTGTTTTTGCTTTACCTCCGTTCTTTTCGCGCCAAAATTCTGCGCTGTTGAGTGCTTGCCGGTGGTCTGTTGTGTGCGGTAGTGGGAAGTTGTGGTAAGCTTATAATCAGATCGTTACACTTGCTTAACTTGGTTAGAAAAACTTGCATAATGAATTGGAGGGCTTGCAAATTCTTAAGTATGCCTGCTTATGCTTATGAAACGACCCTCTAAAGGTGCGATTGTAGCGAACAAAGCCATGATGCCGGAGCGTGGAGGGGGCCAGATCGTCGCGCAGCTAATATCTCATATTTTTTTTTTTTTTCGTTTTCAGTAATTGTTAAAGCGAACGATGTCGTCACCTGCGAGCACACCTCGGAGGAACACGAGAAGCACGAGCCGAGAGCCGCGGACACGTATGTTGGTCGATGCCTTCGACTCTCGTGGTCGCACTAACAACCTACTTGAAATTGTGCAACTTAAAGGGTTTTAATATTGTGAGCATGTGCCTTGTTACGCGAATTGTACGTTCATTATGAACTTGCGACGAAGGGTAGCGTAGTATTAACGACTACCGCCAGCTACTTGCAGTTGGAACTGGTCGCATTTAAAGGGATGTGGTAGGAAGTAAATGGTCGGCCTGGTTTCAATGTTCTATCTTAAATACTACTGCATATATTAATGCGAAATTTTGCGTGCTGACTGGAGAAACCCCTTAGCCTAATTTTCTGCATTTTCTCTCGCCGCGGCACCTTTATATAGTTTCTGTAATTGTGTGCCAAATTTTACTCAGAGTTCAGATTTCGGTGGACTCAGAAAATAATGACACGATGGCCATTTGAATCGGCAGCTTTATTCCATATATTAGTTTAAAAAATGGCTCACATTAGTCATGACCTATAAAAGGAAAACTTCAGGTTAAAGAAAAATGTTTTTGTCAATGTAATATAATGTTTTAATACTCCAGGTTCAGACTGTTAGTAATAGAATGTGCTATAGGCTGTAAAGTTTCACTATAATCAGGCAAGTAGTATCTAGAAATGGTACACCCATGAGCAAAAGTATGTGGACCACAATCTTTAAAAAAAAAAAAAAAAGTGCACTGGAAAGATTGCAATGACTGCAGTTCTCACTTTCAAGTAATGTGCATAGGCGGCTAAGAAAGTCGGTTTTACTACAGAATCCCTGTTTATTATACTTTTGCTCACAGGTGTACATCAAGGATGGTGAGGGGAGCAGAAATGGCGCTTTTAGAAAAATTAATTAATGTGATCAGCATTCTTAGGGAACTTTGCCCATTTTCCGGTTTGACCATTTGTATCTAACGTCTTTCACCCAGTGACCCAAGTTGTCTACTAGCTTGGGCCACTAGGTATGTGCTGGCGGCTGTCTTGTCAAGCAGATGTGGGCCGTTTGGTATGTGGCCAAGTAGAAAACTTGCTGCTGTCTGGCCTACTAGACAACTTAGGTCACTGGGTACGGGGCGCTAGATATGTGCCCGTCCTTGACCAGTCCCACAGATTAGATCCTAGGCTTCCCAGTGCAAAGGTTTCACAGGGGGTATGTAGCCTTAACTATATTAAAGCTATCGCACCTCACTGCAATAGACACCTTTGCATTGAGCACCGCCGCTTTTATAGAAAGCTATTGCAACGAAGTTGCAGCCAGGATATTAGGGATAGTAGGGCTTGCTACGGAATTTCAACCGGGGCGCACTGATTACAACAAAATGTACTGTGTCGTGATATCATTTGACATTGTGGTTGGCAGTGAGATTGCCACTTCATGTGTCTGCTGATGTGCTCATAAGGTTTTATGATTTACGGATGGCATGGGGATATGGCATGAGTATACAATAATCATTGTGATATATAAAACATCACCTATGACACACCTACCATAAGACTGCTAATCGTATTAACATCGAGAATCATCACCAAAGGATTGATATGCTGTCAATATTTTTGTTTCCACTTTTACCACAAGGGTTAAAATTGCTCCAGCAGCTTGCATGCCATTTCTTGCTTGTGTTCGATCATCCCCAAAGCATTTCTTAGTCTCTTTTCCTTCTCATTCATCATTCCTTGCTCCTTGTGGAGCTGCAGTACTCTGCTTTGTTAATCTGCTCCTTATCAAGGCAGATGTGAGAGATGTCATAGAGTATACCAGGTTTTATGCCAAGTGTGCTCAAAACAGCGTTTTGTTCTGCGTATTCATCAATGTTCAGTTCGCATTCATTGTTGTCATGTTGGGGGCAATGTCGAGAGATGTCATATTGGATGAACAGCAACGAAATAGCCACAGTAACGCAATACACTATAGAAGCCTGCTTACTAGCAAAGTTTTGCAGCAACAAACCTGTGATCAACTGAATATATTTTGCATACCAGGTCGCATTAATCAATAAACACACTGACCAAAAACAGTTAAGACATGTAAAACTCGAACTATGTCTTTTTAAATATACCAAGGTGCGGTGCTCATGGCACTATTTTTATTGGTTTAGAGTACTTGTCAATGCTTTCTATTGCTCTGCCTTGTCCTCAGGCTTTGTATAATTTTTTGGCTCTAAAACTATTTTTTTTTTTTGTTTTCCTCAGTTCAATCTACCATCTCTCATTTAAGACTCTAAAGTGATCTTGACCTCAGCACGCCACAAGGATAGGCCCCTTTTTGGCTTATGGGGAGCTCACCTCATCATAATCATCTCGCACCTTTCTGTTGGCTCGTGATGCAAAGAGGCCATTAAAGTCGAGTTTTTCTTTTCACTACATAGCAGCAGCTGTTCTATCATCTTCACTTTTATTAACCCTTTGCGGTCCGTTGTCGGGCAGGGCAACGCAACCCGGCCATAGCGGTCCGCTGTCGGGCACCGCCCGACAAGGGGGTTCGGTGGTTAAATTTCGTGGTTTTCTCACTGCGATTCGTGCGCATTCTTTGTATACACGATGCGCCATCTCTTGAGGGATAAATAAACTTTGTTGAAGTTTACTTTTCTTTGCCCTAGGGTGCTGCACAATGTTCAGCATGACTTCTGGATACCAGGGCGTTCTCACTTGCGCGCGGAAAAGCATGTTCGCGTGCCATAAACACGATCCGCCATCTCTTGAGGGATAAGTAAACTTTGCTTGTTGAAGTTTACTTCTCTTTGCACTAGGGTGGAGCACAATTTTCAGCACGGCTTCTGGATACCACAGCGTGCTCACTTGCGCGCAGAACAGCACGTTCGCGCGGTTCGCTGAGAAGCATGACGTGCGTTTTACGGTGGCGCATTTAGTGAAAGCTTCTAGAGGTTTCCATTGTCAATAGCTTTATTTTGAGGCGCACACAGCTGCCGAATCATGCTGAGAAAGAACAGCGACACCTGCAGTACCGCCGCAACCTCTTCCAACAGCTGGTGGGTCACGTGAGGGCTAGAGCCAAAAATCGGGGCCGCTCTGTGCGGAAGGAGTGTGAGGAAAGGCTAGATGGGAGGAGCCGTTTCATCTACAAGCTCCCAGGCCGAAATAGCAAAGACTGTGCTGTTTGTAGCGATCGAAAAACAAACGGAGGCAGGAGGGAAACTGTGCTTTTATGCAAAACCTGCAGTAACAACCCTGGTTTTCACCCATAAAAATGCTTCGAGCGGTATCACACGCTGCTCAAATATCGGTAGAGGAGTTGCCTGAAGAATGCAAAAGAAACAATAAATATCCTATGAGTTTTTCGTCCACAGTTTGTGGTTTTCATCGCGGCGCTATAAACTGGCAAAATAGTTTCGGACCGGGACCGGAAAGTAGGTAAGAGTTTCGGACCGCAAAGGGTTAAGATTTTTTTAAAGATTTTTCATTTTAGATAGCAGCTAGTGATCCTGACACATTGTGTCGTCTGCTTCCTGAAATGCAACTGCAGCAGGAAGGCCATTTGCAAGGAAACCAGGATCTGGAGTAGGTGGTGTGAGAAGGCCTTGTTCGAAGTGCCATGTTTTCACTGCTATCGTAGTGCTGGTGCTCTGCAGTATTTTGCATAGCATCAGTAGAGGAACACAACAATCCACAACAATATTTTCCACAAAGCTCTATGGAATGAAAGGGGCGGTTCATAATAGTAAATAAACAATTCTTTTTTGCTGTTAAAGGTTCCCATAGATTGTTCTTGCAGTTTAAACATGTTTTTAAAGAATTTATCATCATTTAAAATTGAGCCATTGTGATTCCCTTCAAATAAAACAAAATCTGGCAAAACTCTTCTACGATGACCATCCTAGTATGTGAATAGCCGAAATGTGGCTTGTAGGAGGCCCATACTGCAACCTGAGTTCCTTTCTTGCTTTTCTATGATGATTATTATTTACTGAATTGCCTTTTATAATATGCGGGTGCATGAACACCATTCACCTTCACGTGAAAAGTTAAGAGCAAAATAATGCAGTCTCAAAAAAATGAAAAAAAGAGACAGAGAAAAGAAAAAAAGAACACTTGGACACGCTGGGCCATCTAGTGGCGCAGCGTGTGGTGGAGGCCACGTGAAGTCCTTTGTATGGCTTCCCAGATTGCGGTGGTGCATGTGAGCCCTGTACTGCAGCTGGGCTCCTCTGATGTGCTTCTTTCTGGACACGCTGTGGCAATTAGCGGTGCACCCATGAAATCTGATTGTGGATTCTGAGATGTGTGGCATGCCGGTGTATGCGAACAATGAGAATTATATCCTCCACCCTGCAGGCATTTGCAGCATGCTAAAGCATCAAGCTGCTGTGCTTGAGGAACCTGTATGACAGGGGTTCAATTCTTCCCAGCACTGGAGAAATTATAAAGGAATATTTTTGTTTGTGTTTCACTGAGCAGCGCCATTAACGAGGCTAGGCTTATATTTTAAACTGCACTATCTTCGGGATCGGCTCATATTTCATGGAATATTTAGATAGCCAGAAAGAAAACCGGTCTGACAGTGCCAAGAATGCTGCATAAAGAAACACTCCTTAGGAGGTTAAACAGCCTCCTAAATCTCTATGAGATTGAAATTTTGTTAAGTGGCAGGTGTGCACCAGTCCACAATGAACATACAGCTGCAAGAATTTTTTCAAGTGATGTCATAATAGTAAAGTTGAAGGCGTTTGAAGAACGACTGTAAGGCTGCCATGTTTTTGTGCTTGCCTTTGCTTCTTTCCCTACAAGTACTCTTCCTCGCTGCATACTTCTCTATACTCTATCTCATCAGCAAAAGTTATGGATCGCTTCAAACAGGACAGAGACCAGAATAGCTCCAGCCTTGTCCCCCTCTGATTGCCCTGTGCGTGAGGCCATCAGAATGAGAGGTTCAAGGAAGGGTCAGAGGTGCATAATAGTGAGCCCCTCTTTCTTCTCGGAACACACAGCCGGCTCTTGTCACATTGGTGCTCTTGTCCTTTGTTGATTGTCCAATTCATAGCTTTTGTGCTAGTGGCGTCATGTGTGAAGAGGGGACCAGGAAAGCCCAGACAGAAGCTAGGGCGTGTTTTTTGAGTTTGGGGCTTCTCCGTGGGTGTGTAGCGTTGCCATGTTTGCTAAATAGGATTTTCATGGCATTCTGTACACATTGGCCCTTTAAGGTCCATTAGTCGTGTTCAGCTTTGAATTCTGCATGGCAACTAAAAAACCTGGAATGTTTGCATGTGGTAAGACATTCAATAAGGCACTCGGTTAGCGTAGCTCAAATCGGGCTTTAGCAATATTTGACATTGTGTTCCATATGTTGACTGCCATGCAACTTCTCTTTCCCCTCATTTTCAGCGTCGAGAAGCCTCCGAAACACACGTGAGTAGTGAAAATTTGAATAAATAGGTTGCTGTGTGATAATTTGTTACTTTGTAACATTGGCAAGCTCTTTATGCTGCCCCTGCATTATGAAACAAAATTTTTGGAAATGTTTCAGATTTTTGCATATACTTATGTGCGGTTTGTCATCTCTGCCCATATAGAAGTTGAAAAAAAAAATCATTTGAGCTTTGCTTAATACAAATGCTGTAATGCAAAAATCACTGCTCCTGCATCAGGCAATCAGGATCCTGCCAGGTGGCTATCTTCCTCCCAAGTGAAAATTTTCAACTGGTATTCCAACTGGCACCCAACTGGTTCCAGTCTAAATGCTTTGACACACATTTGCAGTTGCAGTTGGGACCAATTGCAGCTTGTTTCATCTGCAAATAATTTTAATTGGGTCTGATTTACTGGTACTAGTTGGGACATGTGCAATGTTCTCAGCTGTGCTTAAGCAATTGGTTCCATTTGCAAAATATATCGAGCCTGAAATGACGCAGTATCCTGGAGCAATTTAATTTTGCTTCCATTCACAGGTCTCTTAAACCTCACTTGTGAAGCTTTTAATGCAGCCGGAGCTTTAGCATGACACTGAAATGGCAGGACAAAAGGAATTGTGACCGGACGCTACTGCTGGTCATGTACGCAGTTTGCAACCCGAGTGAGCCAGTTCATGACTCGCACAGGCTGCTAAGCTGTGTTGGCGACTTTTTGGACAGTTGCCAAATTATGGCACAAAACACTGCATTCTTAGCAGAAAGTCTAAGTGGTGAAGACGTTGACAACTTGCTTGAAATTTTTTCTTGTTATTTATTTTTTTAGCTATAGCTTTACGTTACCCAATCTGGTTGTGAAATAACGGTTGGAATATGAAAAGGATAGACAACCTTTGGTTTTCTAAAATGATATCGGATCTCAAGATTGTTTGTGAAGAGGAAAGAATACGCTGCAGCACAGTCATTGTGCGACTTTGAATGCGCCACATTCATCCAATCATACACCAGCATACATTCACAGGCACTTCCAGTGCTTGAAAAGCTCCTTGCATTATTTTTCCTTCACAGTGACAACAAAGTCAATGTCTGATGATCCTCTAGTGGATCTCGGTGATATAACATGTTTATTCCATATGCAGACTCTATACCTAGAATACATAGCTTGTATTTAAAGCAGAGGGAACATGGTTAATGAGCTTGCGCCAGTTCACTGCCTTTGCTGATTTGCCAAGGCTTTATTCTGTCTCATTGTGCCATCTGCAAATTGCTTCTTTCTTAGGACATTGTGCTTGGTGGAAACAATGTACAATTGAATGTCTTTATAACGAAGGGGTTGAAGGCCTTCGAAATTATTCGTTATAGATATCACTTTGTTGTAAAGGTCATGCACTGCACCACTGACAATATAGCCAGGACAGAATTATTCCTTCGTTATACAGGTCATTTCGTTGTAGATGCGTTTGACTGTATTGCAGGTTCTTGGCTCTACAGCACAAATGCACAGCTACTCACTCTTACCTGTGTATATGAGTCTGCAGTTCCTCTTGCTTGTCAGCAGTTGAATTGCAAATAGACATCTCATCTTTCCGTATATTTCACCCAACAACTTGTTTGGCATCTACAGTTTGTCTGGTGGTAATAATGAAAAGCCTCTTTTTAACTGGGAATGTGACACTTTAAATTGGCTAGCCCTGTGGACAGATCTCACTACCTTGCAGGGAGAAAGTCAAACAAAAATACCATGGATGGCTGGAGCATGGCTATTTTCCATTTATATTGGACAAACAAGGCAAACATCATTGTGGTAGCATTAATCAACTGCTAAGTGCAGTATACATAAACAAATTTTGTACTCTCAACACACCAGTAGAATCAGAGCATTCTAAAGTTGCTGGCCCCGATACAAGTCACTCTGTGCAAATCCACATGTTGTTAGTAATTCAAACCAAGAAAGGTGTAGTAAATCTATAGCGTTTTTAAGTATTTGAAGAGAAACAGGGATACATTAGATTAGATAATAGATAAAATCATTCTACCATTATGATTAAAACCACTTCAAATTGCATGTTGTGACATACGAATTGAGGTATGGAAGTAACTTGTCAATTCTTTGTGGACATTTTGTGTGTATTATGTAATTATAGTGCACACAGTGTACATGCATGTGTGCGTGCGTGTGCTAGAGAAAAAGATCAGCTCAGAGTGGTTTGGAGCCCAAACAGTACAGAGCACCATTTCACTGCACTAAAGCATACATTTAGCAACTTCAAAAGGTTGTAGTGGTTTTGCAGTAGAAGGCACTCTGGCAGTGATAAAGGTGCTGCGCCAAACTGCGCCGTGAAGGAAATCCTGCTACATGCTGCGCCAAATTGTCGTTTATCTAGGTATTGCACCAGGACTGCACCGACACACACCTGCTCTGAATTGAGAATATTTCGTGCGCAAGAAGGCGACGCACATCCAGCTACTATCCTATGTAATTATGGTGATGCACGATTGTGAGGGCACAGCTGCTCGACGCACCTCCTTTCTCGCGGTCGCTTAGTGGTATATCTACAAGTGCTTAAGCCACAATTTATTACGACTAGGCAACCACGTCTTGGAAGAAAAAAATTCAACGGGCCAAGGAAGTAGTCACAGATGCACAAGTCACAGAGCACAGACGCTATTCAGTCTATACCTGTGACGACAACTAAAGTGGTATCATTGTTCCATCTGGATTTGCACTGCTTAGTCGTGCTTCTGATCAACTAACAACTTGCTCAGCTAGTAATTTCAATTGTAGGGATATATAGTGTCGATATAATACAGCCACCCAATTATTTATTGAAGAGCCCTTTACCAGGCCAACATGGCAAATTTTGATTATACATTGGAAGTTGTTACATGCCCTCTAAGGAGCATTCTACCGGAATAATTTTTCAGTTTGGTTCATTAATAGCTGAAATAGAAATATTTTTGTGCCATGAACCCATGATTTCAGAAGGCGAGCGTCACTGGCAACATAGACACTCTCTACTTGCCCCCGTCTAGCCTTGCAAGCGAAATTCCTTCCCTGTGTCCTCGCATACCGGAGCTCGAGGATCGTGTGATGCCTACGTTACGGGCCCCGCCTTATTTATATATTAAAATACGGAATTAACTGTGAATTTAAAGTAAGTTTGCACTTATTTTTATCTTCTTATATAATAATAAAATGGAACAGCAACTTGAAAATTAGTTGCATCTTAGTATCATACATATTGAATTCAGTGTTTCAGAAAGTACTAACTTGGAGCTTCCTCTTTGCACCAGAGCAGTAAGTTTTCTTGCTCCAAACAACACATTTTTCCGCTCCAAATTGTGATTTTTCCCGCTCTGAAAGCTGCTCCAAAAAACGGAGTGCCACTACCATCACTGCGCTGCAATCACATAACTAAATATCTTTATAAGTGCCCAAGTGGCTGTTGGCTTCAAAACCAGTTTTAGAGCGTTGTCAAACTAGAAATTGGATGCTGCATAGTAAACATGATACATGGACATCACGCAGAAGTATACTTGCCACTTATCTCACCAGGTCATGGCCTCTGCATAGTTCCAGCTTTTAAGTGCCAGAACATGCTTGTGCATACCTGTGTCTGTGTGCATGCATACACCTTTATATTAGCGTTCACCTTTTTTGTTTGGTGTGGCTAGGGGGATGTATTTCTTTTAGTTAATTATTCATTTCTGTTATGACTAACTTGAAAAAATCTGAAGTTGGTCGTCCTACATGGTTGTTGACTCTTCAAATACCATACTCCTTTAAATTGTGCTGAATTTCAATGGCAGATTCAGAGTTGTGTGCAAGCTCTGCCACTAAGTGTCGTCCTTCAAGCGAGAGCACTTGCTCCAAATCTGCGTTAGGAACACTCACGCTCCAGCCAGAATAAGCAGGGGTGCAGAGCTGCACAACCATATACGTACTGACATTCCTCACACTGAAGCGAGTAATGAACGCTTGCCTATTTTTCCAAAAGACAAAAGTTTCTCGGATGCACGGCAAGCCCTGCCAGTCTGCCATAGTAGTGCCTGGCCACATTCTGAAGGCATGGTTGTGTGCACAATTTCAGTTACCTCGGTGCATAAAAACTCAAATGCGACCTCCAGCCTCCTGTAGCTATGAGGCGGAAAAGCACATATGCCAAACTGGTTCTTGTTCTAATTCACCATGGTGATTACTGTAGAGAAATTTTAACAGCTCTGTGCAGAGATCATGGCTTGACAGGTGCTGACAATTTGATAAGAACATGTGGCTGGTGCCTCCAATGCTACTTTGTCTTTCTCTAAAAAGAACTGAAAATGTTGCTATAGAACTGCTCCATATCTGCCATTGTAATTCACTGTAATGAAAAAGGCATAGTAGTAGACATTGTGAGTGCACATGGTGACTTCTGCACAAAGAACCAATCGTAGCAGAATTACGCATACTGTATAAACATTGAGCTAGTTTGGAGTAATGACTTGTCATTGGGCAGAGCATTGCTCTTTCCATGGAGAGCAGCAGCCACTAGTGTGCAAGGAATGATTTTCACGACACTTACGCTCTTTATATGTCTTGCACAGTCCTTTCTTTAAAACAACTGAAACACAGGTGCTGTCCGATAGTCTATCTCACTTTTTTTTTTTTTTTCCAGCATCTAGGAAGAACACTCGTAAGTACTATTTTTGTCATATTGGACTTATTTGTTCTTTGTATCAGTGTTCAGACAGTGTTCTGCTGTTTGCATGTACCACAATTTATTTTGATGTGTTTTCAGTAGAGATTTTAGTTAGCTCCTTTTATTGCAATTAAAAAAAATAGAAAATAGCTGCTTTTTCAAAACGAGGTTCTGAGCAATGTCTGTGGATAAAATCTCTTTACCCCAAATGAATGTGAAAGAATTCAAGACCTAATATATCTTTTAAGTTGTAGCGACTGTCTGTCTACGCCCGCCTTTGTAGCCAACACCTGAGCTGGCAGCGATGTATGCCGGTAGTCCCATCATCCCGGCAGCAATTCATCATACTTAGGCAGAGTCCTGCTCTTTTGTCAACACTAAAACATTCCTTCGCTTTCGCAATCGTTTTATCTCACTGCCTTTCCTTTTTTCTAGCTCTCCCAAAATGCACATGTTTTTTTCCTGGCGTACCCTTCTCTTGACAATAAAAGCAGTCTACTCTCTGTCCTCAAGCTGTGAAGACTTGTTTCTAACAAAATATAGGCAGGGCAGTGCAAAAAAAACACGGAAGAAGAAGGGACATGTAAACAGGAGAGGATACAGACGTGCCTCTTCTTTGTTGTTTTTTTTACGCTGCCCTGTCTATACTTAAAGAATGAACCAACTAGCCCAAACCATTGTTTTATTGCTAATATATCCTTCTATAGTGCTGTTAAAAATGCCTTGCTTGCTCTAAATTTTGGTATTGCTTGCTCCTCTTGGGTAAATACGTTAATTTGTGTTGGTTGGCAAACTGGCAGATCTGTATGTTTTAATGCCGTAACATTGCTGCAGCTTGCATTTGTTCATTTATTGCTTTCGTACAGTACCTGTGATATTTCACAGAAAAATATCCCTGTAGTGCTTGTCCCTTACAACATACCTTTTTTTTCCTTGTTCAGCATCTCGAAATGCAAGAGGAACACGTAAGTTCTCACTGTGGTTCACCTTTTTGGTGATATTTTATAAACAGTTCATCCCTTTTTTTTATGAAAGTTAGTTGTGCCCGGGACAGTGATATTCTTCTTCGTGTACCTGATTTCCTGTTCTTTTAATTCGCTTACACACCGGTTATCACATTGTGCATGACCATGACCAGGCTTCTAGTGGAATGCCCATGGAGGCAAAAAAAAAAAAAAAGCTAACAATCACATAACTGCATACTTTTTGTTTTCATCCCTTGCGATTGTTGCATTTTGTTAAAGTGTGTTAAAAAATGCATACAATTTCCTCCTGGTTTGTGCCAGCATTCTTTAGCAGACCTTTGGGTTACTGTAAAAATAAATAATGAAGATATGAAGAGATGGCTACTGTAAACTTCTTTGCTGTAAGTGTAGAAAAAAGTATGCTTTGTTGAAATTTTCACCATTGTCACTGTGAAAGGGGCCAACCATACCATGATCACATTCATCACATCCTTAAGGTACGATGTCTCCTCTGTTACCATTTGGCGCAAAGCCATGGTTTACAAAGATATTGCTGCTCTCAACAACTTTGTAAATATATTTTCAGAATCCGTCTTTAAAAAAATTTTTGTTTCTTTTATCATTCAAAATAAGTTTTAAAACGATAGCCTTTTTTGCTTGCCCCTTTTTTTAATGGCTACTTACTGGCCGTCTGGCTTTGTGGCGTCTTCGCTGTGGCCTTATAGACGATGCTGCACTGCCACACGATGCAATGCCCCTGGGTGTAGCACATTATGCTTGTGGCAATGGAGTGTGCATCCACTTGCAGTAATGGATTGCTCATAGTGCTATGCTTGAAAGTGCTGTGCAGGCATGCATCACGATAATTGATTGCTTTTTGGGCTTTGGCAAAGGGTGTTTAGCTTGCTCGTCTCTGTTGAAGTCATTTCATAAGGTTGCATTACACGTTAGTTAATAATCATATCTTTATATTATATTGTGTGTCATCAAAACTCTGTTATGTTATATTTGTGTAAATGTGGTTATATTGCATTGCAGTTTTAAATAACAAAGGCCATTGCACATTGCATAAACTCTTCAGCAGCTTCCCAAAGAAGAACTTGCGCTGAAGTGGCAAGATGCAAGCATCACTATGTACATTCAATTTGTCAATAGCAAAGTTGTTTGCTTGCTGCTCTGTTTCTTTTTGTTTCTACGTGTGTGAAGTTAGTGCTAATAGGGAAACCAAAGAGCATTTGAGGGGCGATGCTACACTTCAGAGCCAACTTTCTTATGTATAGATAGATCTTACAAAATTTACACACCTTGTGTGTTTTTTGATGGGCTGATTCCAATAATGTAATAATTTTTGTCCTAGGATAAGTAGTAGCTTAATACTGCAGACACTGGGTTCTTTTGCTGGGGAAAAAAAATAGCATCTAGACAAAAATAAAATAAAAAAGGGAACAAGAAATATCAGGAAACCTTACGGATAAAGAAATAATCTAGAATGTCTAAGGTGTGTGCTAAGGTATAAACCGATGTCCTAGGTCAATTGGAACTAGAATTAGAGCCCTACAATGGTGCCAAAAAAGGTGCCATCTTGACATGTGAAACATGGCTCAAAAAAAAAAAAAAAAAAAAACACCAGAAAAAGAATTTGCATTGAAATTGGGTTTAGTGCAAAACCCATGCATTTAACTCTTAGGTAAAAAATAGTTATGATAGCTAAAATAGAACAGAAGCTAGTATTTTCTCTCCAAAATTGCAAGTGTGTCAAAATTGTTTTCAAAAATCAAGTAAAAACATTTCACAGCAGCTTTATCTGGACAAGACTTATAAAATGTTATGGAAATGAAGGGTCTTGGAAATGTAAACATGACAAAACTGAAAATACACGTTTTGGGCCAATTTTGGTCTTTACGAACTTGAGTGAATTGTGAGCACAAAGTGACACCTATGGTCATAAGTTTGTAGCTGATGCACAGTACTTGGAATTTAATGTTTCCCATAAGGACATTAAGCTCAGCTGTTAACTCCTTTTCTCTGGACTAGGGACTGCCGTATAATAAAATTTATCCTCGCTCTCTCTTTTTTTTTTTTGAGTTTTACAGATGAGCCAAGATTATAAAGGCACTTTCTTTGGTTTATGCAGTTGTGATTCTTGTTTGCTTATGGCTCCTTATATTATAAAGTACAAAATAAAACTGTATTGTAGGTAATGTAGCTTTTTGTTTTGACTTCATAGTAGGGTTCAGTAATAGCATTAGTCTTGGATTGGTAGGGCAGTGTTACAAGGGGAACAGTAATGCATGCCAGATTGGTACTCTTTGCATGAGCGAAGGTCCTACGTGTGTGTTTATAGTGGGTCCTGTGAGGAAACTTTACGTGCGCTGGTCTGAGATGTATTGAGGAATGTATTGTAAAATTGAGAAAAAAAGAGTTAAGCAGTGTCAAAAAGTTAAAACCAAAAAAATGTCTTACTAGGAGGCAGGCTTTCTAGGGTAGTAGCACTGAATGTGGCCTTGTTCTCCACACATTAAAGGGGCCCTGCAGCACTGTTTTCGGGTCAGTGTATTTGTTCTCGATCTATTCTCAGCATGTCACAACACAGAGCTAAAAAAATTTTGAAAGTTGACCCACACAAGCCCAAGTTATCGGTCAAAAAAATCCTTGAATACAAGCAAAATGAGAACTGCCCTGCACTTGAATTTTTCTGGCTTTAGGTGCACATTTCACTCTCCCATGATGTCAAATCCAAATGGTGGCACCCAACAGCAGCAGGGGCATTAGTGGTAGGTAGTCAGTGAGCTCAGCCTGTTGATTGCTTCCATGGCGTTCCCATGGCCTCCGTGATAGGACGTCGCACGGTCCAATCTTGGAGGCCGTGGCGTCACTTTAATGGTGAAAACAGCGTCTGTGAAGCGGTCATTGGCACGCCAAAGTGCTCGGCATGTGATGCGTCTTTCCGATGGTTGCAACACCTAGCCCCTGGCTCTGCAGTACTTGAAATTGTTGGAAAACGTAATGCCGTAGCTTAATTTCAGTACTTGCAATATAGTGTGAACGTAAATTGCAGATTACATTTTCAACCAGTTATCATCGCGGTGCTCTTACACGTCATGTCTCCGACTCTGTAGTGCACAAAACCGCCGCATCGAGGCAATGCCATCGATCCTGCTCAAGAAGCTTTGCCTGCTGAGCTACACAAGAGATTACCTTGCTTTGAACAAACACCACCCCTAAAGCACTGAAATTGCAACAGTTGCATAAATCTGCAATAGTTATAGAATAAATATACTTCTAAAGTTTTCTCATATCTGCACATTTTGCTGAGGCTGTATAGCTAGATATTGCAGTAAGAGGTGCTGCTTTTTCTGGTCAACCGTCAGTTGCATTAGGTTTAAACAAAACTGTGAATAGATATCTCAAGAGAAGTATGTATGAAAAATTTCTTTGTTCTTGTAGTCTGTGCCACAGGATCAGTGTATCTGTTTGCTGGGTGATGCACATATTTTATGCCTTCTTTCAGCTTCTCGCAGGCAAAGGGATGGGGCTGCCACTGATGGTGCAACTGCTGGCATGGCCAGTGTTCCGTCATCTGCTGATGGAGTTAGTGAGGTCCCTCCATCAAGCCCATATCAAAGAAACCTTACAGGTAGCTTGTACATCCTTTGCAGGGTGTAGTTGGAGCCAAAAAATAGAGCACAGCACTGGCTCCCCAATCTCCTTTGAGTGCACTTAAATTACCAAAGGAAGAAATGGATTTGTAGTGCTAACAGTTGAACTTGGAAGTATTGGGCGCAAGCACCAGGCAATATTTGGATTACGTGACACCGCTCTGCCTTTCATGCTGCCTTGGTAGTGGGTGCAAGGCTTGACGTTTGTCGTTTTATCACATGATTTATACTCTCTTTCAGCCTAGCAGATAACTCTACATACAAAGGCTAGAGACTTCTCATAAGTAGTGTCACATAGATAGAGGTATGCGTCGTGTAATTCGATGTAACAGTGTTTTATACTTTAATGTTTCAAAATATGACCTAATGCATGAAAGGTGTAGTAGGTCTCAACCTATTAACCATAGAAGAAATAGAATGACACATTTTTGCGAGCAGTAAAAATTGAAAAGGCATACTATCCTCTTATCCTCTTCCGGTGTCGTGTACATGGGATTTTTACAAATTTTAAAATTCGCAGGTATGCAGTATACAAGACTTAGGTCTGAAAACATCTTTAAGGGGGTACATGGGTCTTTAGGCCTGAAAATTGTCAGAAAATATAGCTTTGTACAATTGCATTTTTGGATTCTGCATTTATTATTCTCTTAATCTGCCAAGTTTCTTATCTCGTATGTTGATATATAAACCATAATATTATTCATTTTAAAACTATAAGGTTGGAGATTCATTTGTTTTCTTCATTTTCTCAAAATACTCATTTTCCACACCCAGCAAGCCTTTTACATACAGCAGTACCTATCACAGATAGAATAATAATTATTTTTGAAGCATGAAGCTAGTTGTTTGGAGCACACATATTAAAATTTGTCTTGTGTGACCGATGCATGACCATGTTCATAATGGAGTTCAGTGTAGTATAAAGTAAAAATTAAAAATTTTTCTTTTGTGTGATTAATGCATGGCCACGTTCAAAACAGCGGAGTTCAGTGTACTATAAAGTAAGAAATATTGACCCAATCTTAAATGTGCTTCTATTGTGAGCCTTGTCTATTGATCCATATGTCATTTGTTTATTATTGTGTGGTGATTATTTGTCTATTGTAGTAAGAACAAAACACATGGTGTAATGAGATAATGAACCTACAGAAAAAATAACTGCATTTTTAGAATCAGGAGAAGAAATTAAACAAGCATGGCAACTTTTATCAAGTTTGGTTCAAAAATAGGTAAGGATAGCTCTAATCACCAAATTTACATTCTTTACCTGGAATGTACAGCTCAAATGCTGGAAAACCCGTTTCAATGTTCACATTCTTTTGCATTGCTTTGACATCACCTCGACATAACTGTGCATCAGTGGTGCTGCAAAGCTATAGTGATGGTAGTGAAGCACATTTTCTCATTTTCAGAGTGCATGCAGAAGGTGCCTTGTGCTGTGGCAACCACTGCACATAATCTTGCTGATAGTGCTCGTGGGTCCGAGCAGGATATGCAGAAAGTACTGCTAAAGATGCTTTCACACATTGTTAACAGGCTGGAAGTCTGTACGTGTTGTCATTGCACTGCACACATATGTCAAACATTACCACATATGTCAAACATTACCAAAGCATTCACACAGAGCATTCAGGTAGTTTCATTTCACTGTTTGCTTTCGTTTTGTTTGCCGTCCTGCTGACTTATACCAGGTACATGTGCTGTCTTATAGAAACCCGTTTTTCACTGCTATTTTCTGCTGCAGTTCAGGGAAGGTATTCTGTAAGTGTCCACCTAGTGGACATGTCTATTTCGTCTGCTGCTGAAGTTCTGATTGGCTGGGCTGGGTTATGCGTGAGAAGGAGACAGGGTGCCCCCAGCCAATCAGCACTTCAGACGAAATGGACGTGTCCACTAGGTGGACACTTACAGAATACCCTCCCTGATCGCAGTTTAGTCGGAAAAGTCTGGCTCCCTGAGCGATGCAGTGTGTTCTCCATGTAACTTCTCATAATTTAGGTCCACTGTGGCTTCATTTTTGCTTCAGTTTCATATTTCGTTGGGCACAGTTGATATGTGAAGTACCGTACTTAAAAAAGTGTAAGTCGACTCCCCCCCATATCATGTGTGTCAGGAAAAAAGAAGGGCATACGTGTGGGCACATTCCATTTCAAAAACTTATTATTAGCTGGAATTGTCGCTGTATTACTCATCTTCACTTGTTCCATCGTCCTCGCTGGTGCTGCCATCGTTATCGCTGCTACAGTTGCACAGCACGTCATCGTCCAGTGAAATTCGGAAGTTCGCAAACACCCGCACCATGACATCTTTTGGAACCGCCGCCCATGCCGAAAGCATCCAACCAATAGCGCCCCTGATATCTCGTTTTTCTCTCTTTTATTGGCGGTGCCATGTTTTGGTTTCGATTGTAAGTCGAACACCCCCTCCCCACTTCAGATTTTCTAATTTTTAAAAATAGGTCAACTTATAATTGTGTATATATGGTACTATTTGAAAACTAAACAAAATAAAAATGGCAAATAACGACTATTCAATTTAAAGACCAAATCGAATGGAACAGTAATTTCCAAATTTCTGGCGTTGGGGAATCCTACTATATAGCCTTCCTAGGCTTCCGCAGAAGCCCCCAAATCTCCTTTTTTCCACCAATGTGAGCTTATCCATGGCCTCAAAATGAATTTTGCAAAGACTAAACCAAATGGCCACACATGCTGTATAAAAATGAGAACAAAGGTGTACGAATTTCTGAATAATCTAAACAGGGTAAGCAGTGTGTGGCTTTGTGCCACTTGGAGTCCGCCTGAAGTTATCTGTTGTGCATTTGAGCTTGCATTACGTTTTAGTGGGAAACTGCGTTATGTGAAATTTATATAAAATTGAAGTAAAGAGAATAATTCCATATGGGGGGGGGCCTCATAACCGTCTTGTTGGCTACTTCGTTGTACATGAGCATTAAAATGATCACGAAGATGAACATGAAGTAAGATTTCACCAGAAATTATGGCGCCAGTATTACCCCCCCCCCCCCCCCCCCCCCAATGCCGATCCATGCATCATAATGCAGCATATGCCAGCAGTATGGCTACTGCTCTAGGTACTGTTTGCTATAAGCAGTCTTAATGCCACTCTTGCTACAAATTGGTCTTTGATAAGTGATTGCAATGCTAACTTTAAAAGCGTTTGTTGCTCAGCTGCATGTGACGGTGGCGCGTTTAAAAACGGTCACAGTGCGTGAGCAAATCAGCCTGTATGGATATGCGCATGAACTTGCTCTGCGTGTCGTGTTACAATGCACCGTTTAAACAGCCGATCGTCATGCGTCGGCACTGAGTCATCCCGGCAGACCCTGCTAGATTCGTGACTCAGCTTGCGGATCATTCGAGTCCATTCTTTTAGTGCGTTACAGGCCCCCATCTCCCCTTATCTGCAAGCACGAATGAAATGCATTCAGCCTGGACACTGGGGGCCTGTGTTACATAGAATGAGTCTTTCATGCTGCTGCCATGATGGTCTTTCCCACAAAAACCACCGAAGTGTGGATGTAGCATGCAGTGCTTTAATTAGATCCATTTGCATGTGATGTAAATATCCACCAAAGGGAGATTGGGGGTCAACTTCGTTTGGCCACTCGCGGAATCCTAAAATGCTGTTGACGTTACCTAGTTTGGAAATACTAGCAATAGGACAATATTCAATTTTTTATTTGAATGTTTTGAGTATTTGTAAACCTCTAATCTGTTGTTTTGAAATTATACTAGTACTGCAATATTTAACATTGCAGGAATTCAGTTTTGACTGGGAATTTTGGATCTTTGTCAATCTGGCAATACAGTTGAATTTTGATATAATGAACAGGAATATAATGATTCAGTAGACACATTGAAGTAAATTTGTTTCTATCAAATCAGTATGTTTCAAATATATGCTGGTAATGAATATAGAAAATAGCAAAGGCTTTTTCGTGTTAGAAAATAGCAAAGGCTTTTTCGTGTTGGATGTAACTTAACTATATAACAAGGTTAGATATTGCAGTTCACAGCTTTAATAAATGATCACTCTGATTCTGACTTCTGCGTTCATGCATGTAGTCTAGAATAGAAATGCTGGAGTACGTTTTCTAGGAGGATGAACTTATTGGCTGTTTTTCTCACTAGCCTTTACAGAGTTGGATTTGAGCTCTCCTTTGCATTATGGGACACCGAGCTCTGCAACTGGAACTCCTAGATCTAATGTGTAAGTGTGTTACTCATTCGCGAGTTTAGGATCTTAGGTGAGTTGGTATTGAATTTGAGTGTAAGGGCTATCTAACGTGAACAATACATATGCACTGAAATGGCTCAATGTGTGTACTTGCTAAGGCACATTGATGCATACGGGTACATCCTCATAGTTGTCCACGCCATTTGCTGCTTAACTCAAAGACATGCCTGTATTTTATTTGCGTGAACTATTTAACTGTTGTCTCATCATAACCATGCTGTTTGCTAAAACTGCTTTTTGATATTGATGCTTTTTGAGTTAATATTGGACTGAAAATGCAAGCTGTTCTTAGACATAGATGCCTGTTGTAGTAGTATTGGGGGGGGGTTACCTAGCATTCCAATGTAGGTTAAGGTGGAGGCATGCACCCAGTACACATTGCTAAAGTGTAATTTATTCATGAATGTAGTGTTTAATTTTGAAACTTCTCATTTGTGTGCTCTCAGGAGGGGAACACCAATTAGGCACAGGACTGATATTCGAAATGATCGCCGCATGCGCCAGGTTGCCATTGGTGCTAGTGATGGAGTAAGTCATTTCTGTACGTTGAAGTCTACTTATTGGGAGCGGACAAGTGTGGGGTTATAAACTGCCATTCTTTCAGAGGTGTTTTGATTCAAACTGGATAATGAGGCTTTTTTTTTTGTATTCCCTGATTACTATCCCTTGAAGATATTAGTAGTTGCATCATGTGCAGCCTATCACAAAAAAAAAAAAGATAAAAATAAATAAAGCCCAGTCTGACATTTCTGGCAACAGCTGGCTGTCCTTTACTTTTTTATGATAGGCTATACATGTTGAGGCTGTACAAGCAGGTCCACTTTATAGCAGCCCCATTTAGAGCAGACTCTCTCTTGGGATAAAGAGTTTCTCATAATCCAGCCACGACTGCAATAGCTGGCATAGCATTTGCAGTAAGACTGTTCGAGTAAACATTCACAGATGCCCGTGAGTAATCTCCTTTCAAGAAGAAAACAACCTTGAGTCCCAAATGTCTTTGTGGATGTGCTGCTGCCCGGTGGTGAGCATGGTGTCAGCAAACCATAGCAGCTGGGGGCAGTATCATTCCCTGCTGTATTATCAATGGAGAAGTAAAATCGTTTACTAGTGCTCTATGGGTCCTGAATTAGACCTCACGAGGCACTGTGTGGTTATTTCTTATTTCCTTCTAAACTTCTCTCAAGCCACTTTGGTATTACTGCTACAGTCACAATCCTATATCAAAATGACAAGTGAAGTTCGTACGTAACAGCTATCACTGTAGAAGGCCTATGGTGCACTGCCCACTTAGCTTGTCCTTGCACCAGTTTACTTAAAATGAACCGTGATGCTGCAGCATCACCCAGGGGAAGCCCTGCTAAATTCCACATATGACAGTTGCGATTGCAGTTGTGATTGCAGGCTGTGGTTGTTTTCTTTCATGTCTCTGGTTCATGCTCCCTTTAGCGGCAGTTATGTCTCAGAGAATAAATAACTGCAAAAGCAAGAAGGGCTTAAACATAGTATTAGTGCCTATTTCAACAATCATGATTACCGTATTTACTCGATTGTAACGCGCCCTCGATTGTAACGCGCACCTGTTTTCCATGACCGGAAAAAAAAAAATCCTTTACAGTACCGCGCACCTCATGCTTTCATACAGCAATAAAACCTTCTCTCATTTAGAAAAAACAGATTTACTCCCGATGCACAAAGTTGCGATGAATAAAAAAAGTAGCAGTTTTGCCCGAAAGGTGACGCATCAATTGCAATAGCAAATTAGAAGACAGCTATACGAAGTAAGGATGGCAGTTTTATTGGCCGTATAAACTTGCAAACATTCGCTTACTAACTAAATTTAACAAGCACAGTGTCACGCGCGCACAAGCAAACATAAACACATCTCGCTTGACCATGGAAACTTGCTGTCAAAACGCTGGAGTGACGAAGCATGGCGAGCGAATTGACCTTCGTACTAGTACGCCTCTCGCTTCAACACGAGCTATAAGTGGCAAAAACACAGCGCGCGGCGGACTCTCCCCGTCGCAGATCGCTTTCAAGATAGGGCCAAGGCGATTGTATCGCCGTAGTGAATCATGGCAGAATACCGGCTGCTTCGGTCCACTGAAACCCTTCCACGTTGCTTTGCTGGTGAAAATCCTCTACTTCTGTTTGCGCCAGTCCTGCCCGTAAGTTTCGGATTCTCCGAACGCCCGTGATGCGGCCTGATGTCCGTCTCCACACACATGATCACATTCCTTTTAAATGCGGCATCATAATGCACTCGGCACTTCATGCTGATAGAGCAAACGCAGAAAACGGGAAGACAGACGGTAGACTAATGCTTAAGCACACGTGCTCAGCACATGGAGGAAGCTACGGCAGCTAGGCTCGAAACGCGTACGATGCGGCCATTTTGACATGTTGATGGCTGTATGGTAACGCAGATTTAGGGTCGTACTCAATTCTAACGCGCACGCAATTTTTGGACCTGTTTTATGCGCGTTAGATTCGAGTAAATACGGTACATGTCATAGGCACTATACATTTTGGTACTATAAGTACACACAGAGGGACTGTGCAGTCACCTGCACCTAGCTGTTAAAGGCAATGAAGTTTTATGATGCACCGGAACATCTAATGCATTGTGTCACCACATATTTCCATTTGGCTACATTTAGCATGTAGACAGTCTATCAAACCTTGAGAATGTGGTAATTGTGCAGATATAGTTAAGCTGGATTTACATGATGGGATGGATCGCTGATTCAATTGATGGATGAGTATAATATGGCTCAATGCTGCCGGATCACACTGCACACAAGGATGCCGCAGACAAGCTGCTACTGGCATGATTTGTTGAAGTTCAGCCACATCGTGCTTTTCCGTGGACTGAATCAACAAATTGCTTCTTTGTGAATACAACCTTAGCAGAACTCATTAACAAGTTTCTGGCAGAGAAACTCGTATGCATTCCTTTTGTAATGCATTCAGGGTTAACTTCATACAAAATCATCGTATGATCATTTCATGTGTTGACGTGTTCAATGTTTATTTCAGGGCAAGTACCAACAATTATAACAAATATCTCTTATAGACTCTTCCATTAGGGTGAGAGAACAGCCCTCTGTAGACTGATGTGCATGGGTATATATATATGCGCTTGCTAGTGCTGTCCCTCGGTCCCTTGTGCTTACGAGCATAAGCATGTGCCTATGTGGACCTTTTACAGTCCACAGGGCATAATGGTGAGGCCCAGGGAGCTCCCATTAAAAAGGTCAAAAGCAATTTTTGTATTGCAGAGCAGTTTGTTGTTGTAAGTGCGCTTAAGTAATGACATCATACAGTACAACCTCATTAATTCGGATTTCACGGGACCGAAAGAAATGTCCGAATTAACGGAATGTTGAATTATCGAGGGTATGAAGAAAATAATACACAAATGCTTGCTACGTCAACACGCTTTTATTTACTGAATGAATCAGCAAATTGTGTTTCTATTTTGCACATAAGCAGTACGGAAGCTGCAGTTCTCGTCATCTCGTGACTGATTAGAGCTCGCAGCGGTAAAGGCCTTCTGACTTCCTTCGCAGCGCGCTCGCTGAGCTCGGAGAGTTGTCCGAATTTACCGATGTGCGACCAAACACGTCCGAATTAACGAGAGTTTGATTGCACTAAATGCATACGCTTGCCGGGACCACAGGACAAGTCCGAATTATCCGATTTTCCAAATTAACGACGGTCGAATTAACAAGGTTTTACTGTACCTCAATGTGAATATCTTATCAGGAAATTTTAGCATGTAATCTGTTTTCTCGCATTCATTTTGCTTGTTTTTAATTTGCCACATGGAAAATAAGACATGATTGCATGCAGGTTGTGAACCATCACTTATGGCTTAACTTGGTCAGTGCCTGCAAGGTGTACTTTGTGACCAGATAAGCCTGTGTCAAACCTTTGACTTTATGGGCATGTCATTTTCAGGAAGCAGGAGAGCAGACGGGTGCAGTAGCCACCAGTGATTCTGGGACTGGCCCTCAGCTGGTTATATGGGGCACTGATGTGGTGGTCAGCCACTGTAAGGAAAAGTTCAAGCAGTTCTTGCGCACCTTTGCAGAAACTAATCTTGCGACTGATGAGCTTATGGAGGGTGTTGACCCTGTGCAACCCCTGTACCTGCAAAAACTTGAAGAGGTGGGTTCTGTTTTTTGACTTCTTCGCCATCTAGTAAACTGAAATACAGTAGCCTCCCATTGAGACAAACTCGATGAGACAGTGAGAATTCGTCTGTCATATCAAAAGTTTGTTTTAAAAGAAGTGAGCCGCAAAGCTCAAAATCTACTGTTCTTGGTGCACAACAGAAAATAATAAATAAATTGGCAGTAAAAATTGAAGGCACATGTAAAAAGGCTTATTGAATTTGCATGATAGAAAGTACTGCTTTATGCATCCTTACCTAAAGCTATTGAGTAATTGTTGCTAGTCGGTGCTACACAAATATCCCAAAAACCACGTTTTCAGCTAGCTGCTCGAGGATTCTTCGGTGCACTTATGTTGAAAAAAAAAAAAAATTCACCAGGGCTTTATCAGTTGCATCGTGCGTTAACACCACTGGTTCTTGTGGCTCCTGGGCCATGTCCTCGCCGTAATTATCAGCCTGCAAAAGCACTTCGAGAACTTCCTCAGTTACTGCTTCTATGGTGTCAGTCCTGCAGTTTTTCACCTCATTACTGATGCTGGCGTATTTATGTTAACAGAGTGTTGATTTGGGCAAGTTGGAAATAATGGCAGTAAGTGCACTCAGCAAAAAAAGGAAAAAAAAAAAAGAATGTAACGAGGACACAGCGCTGTGACCTTGTTACATTATTTTTTTTTGCCCCTTGTTTTGCGCAGTGCACTGACTGCCATTATGACTGAGAAATTTATGTCCACGAAAACACCATTTGCTTATTGTCTGCTGAACCGGATCTCTCGCCGAGCTGAGTAGCAGGCATAAGTAGCAGCTGTGAAAGTTCGGCTTAACCAAATAGACCGATCTCGCCGAGCTTAGCGCATGCATTGTCGCTCTGCTGGCACCACAATGACAGTAGTCCTCAGTACTTTTGTGCTATACTTGGGCTCAAGGTAACATTGTGAAGAATGCTGCAGAGAATTCCATTGTGTATTTTAATGCGTTGGCATTCTTTGGGTTCTTCACATATTTTCCGGGGGCTATCTGTCTATGTTTGCATGTATAGTAAAATCTCGTTACTGTGAACCTCACGTAAACTTTTCAGCAATCCCCCGCTTACTTCTTATAGTTTCAATGTAAAAATAGTTCAGTACTATGAACTTCAGAATACTGAACTTTTCAGAATAATGATTCTTATTCAGTTTCCGTGTCATGCTAACGCCTCAGTACTACGAACTAATATTCTAAAATCTGATGATTCTTAGATTTCCGTGTATCCAGTCACGGCAGCTGAAACAGGAGGCTAGCAGACGACAAGGCGCAGAAATTGGGGTGGCCGCCCCTCGAAAGGCCAATCGCCCATGACAATCAGTCCACGAGTTCTGAGAAAGACTCAAAAGCAGCGCGACGATCACACGAATCGGTGACAGCCGCATGTCACAAGGGAAACGTCTGTCGCGCGCACACGCGCATGCAGGTTCTTTTGCGCATGCCTTATCTGTACCAGCCAACCCGAGGATGGGAGATAACACGCCTGCGTGTTACAACGGGTCCGACTCTGGCTTAGGACGGTGCTCTACAGCGGCGCAGTGTGCCCAAAGGCCTCACGTGGACGGATATTTCAACAGCGCAGCTCGGTAGAGCAGTGGGACCAGCGAGGCGAGAAGGCGTGCATCGGGTCGGGCATCACTGTAAAATACTTTCGCTTGCGACTCGCGCTTTTTCCTTCAGAGGCAAGGTAACAGTGTGTCTGTTAAATACAGTGGAATCTCGTTGATTTGAACTTCACAGAAACTGGAAAATATAGCGTGTAATTCGAAAATTGTATCATTCAACGTATTATCCAACTAAATCGTATTATTGGCAAAAGGAAAAAAAAAAAGTATCACCCCGAAAAATGTATTACGTAGAATCGTATGAGCGAGGTTGGTGATTGTCACGCGCAGGCGACGCATCAGGTTTTGCGAGCGCATGCTTCGCTCTGACAAGTGTTGCCTAGCAATGGAGGCGCGGCTCTTCCTTTTTTTGCCCTTCTTTTCGCGCTTTCTGCCGCTGTACTAGCTACGCGCACAAAAAAATGTAACCTCCGTACTCGCGGGGTTGCCACACAGTCACACTTTGTACTTTCCGGGTGGTTTCATTTACATGTGCTTGCGCTTTAAAATAGTTGAGGTGTCCGCCTCGAGCGAGACAGTTGTGGTGTCCACCGCAAGGAATGTGAAAAACAGACTAACAAGAAACGTTGTGCTTTGGAGGCAACATGAAGCTTCCTTTTTGCTGGTAGTTTTTGCGGCATCAGCGTGTGTTTTGCATGCGTCACTCTTATTACATGCTGCTTCAGTGGTGCGTGGGGCCGGTATCTATGGCAAGTAGCAAAAGCGCGTGCTGAGATCCAACACCGACGTCTTCGTGGATAGCTCATATGGTGACAACTTATGAACTGACAGGTTAATGGGCGGAATGGTTAATTTTGGAGCTTTCAATATGACGACTTTTCAGAATAACGAACAATTTACCGCGGTCCCCTGAAGTTAGTTATATTGAGATTTCACTGTATTTATGTTTGTACCTAACCATTTTCCCGCCTACCTCGGTCACTGGGTAGTCCGTGGTCGAATCGTTGGCGCATCGTGCTGCTGTGCTGAGGTGGCAGGGTTTAAAATCAACCATCGGACCATATTGGCAAAGGCATGTTAATGCAAAGTAGCGATGGTTTGATCAGCATGGATAGTTAACCCTTGGGCTATATGGCAAATACACAATGTACTATAGTGTAAATGTGCGTAAGAACACCTGTCAACAAAATACCGAGCTTTGTACAGACAGCCAATGTGCGTTAACGGGGTTTTTATGGTGCTAACGATTGTGTGCTGCGCCGTCTACTACACTGGTGCTTAGCAGCTGCACTTCTGCACGATGTTGGCACCGCCAGTAGAGAGGGTCACCTTGCATCTTTCCTGCACCTTTTGAAATGAACATCAGGGTTTACGAGAGTGCCATTGCTGCACTGTTGAAACGAACGGACCTATTCTCACCTCCCTTTCGATCTCAAAGCGAGCTTGTCATGGTACTGTACAAACATGCTTCTTACCATAGTTGCCCTTCTGCCTGCCGAGGACTACTTCTAGCATGCTTTACGGCAGTGGTGGCATAGTGAAACTCGTGAAATCGGTTTATTAGATGTTCACGTTAAGTAGATATTTTCTGCGTTGGGTCTATAAGAAAAAAAAAAATGTTGCAGTTTCTTCGGAAAAGCGAACCATCGATTGCGATAGCAAATTATGTAGCAGGAAGCTATACGTAGTAAGGATTGTAGTTTTATAGGCCATATAAACTTGTCAAGATTTGCTTACTAACTAAATTAACAAGCATGGTGCCATGTGCGCACAGCAAAGATAAACACATCTCAAACGATGACTGCGGAAATTCACTGTCAAAACGCTGAAGTGAGGAAGCGCGGCCGCAGCAGTGACTGAATTGACCTTCTTCTGCCTCTTGCTTCAATGCGAACTAAGCGGTGAAAACACAGCGCATGACGCACTCTGTCCCCATTGCAGACTGCTTTCAATATAGGGCCCGTGTGGCCGCGCACGGCAGTGCCCTACGCAGCAGCCACCGGACTACTCTCGTCACGCCATCGTTGCCATACAGTCATGCATTCGTTGTCACACCACTGTTGTGATGTCATCGTGGTCATTCAATCGTCTTCATTCGAGCTTCATAATCAAACTCTCGTCATGCCTTGTATTCCAAGGCAGTGGCCCAAGTTATCTAGCTTGCCGAATAGTGGTCATGCTCGTGGTCGTGATGCCAATGTGGTCGTTGCATCTCGGTCATTCGATGCGAGTCATGCTGTTTTCGTCATGCATTCGTTGTCACACCACCATCGTGATGCCATCGTGGACGTTCATTCGTCATTCCAGCTTCGTTATTTGACTCATCATGACGTCTTCATCACACCTTGTACTTCAACCCAGTGGCGGTTGTACTTCAACCCAGTGGTGGTTGTGTAATAGCTTGGACAACTAGGTGCATGCTTGTGATCCGTCATGCCATTATTGTCACAACATTGTTGTCACACAGTCATCGTGCATTCATTGTCACACTGCCATTGTGATGCCATTATGGTCATTTCATTGTCGTAATTCTAACTTCATCATCAGACTCATGCCGTCGTCGTCATACCAATGTTGTCATGCTGTCGTCACACTGTCGTTTGACCACTGTCGTTTGACCACTGTCATCACTTCAGTAACGTCATCTCATATTCGTCATACCACCTTCGTCATTTCATCGACATCAATCTTTTTTTGTCATTTTATTGTAATCGTACTGTCATCATTCGATAATGCCACCGATCTCATGCCGTGATCACCAGAGAGTCGCTGTCATGGATCCGTGGTTAGGTCATCGTAGTCACGCTTTTGTCGTCATGCCGTCATTGTCATACGGGCTTTCTGTTACCGTCGTCACTCCATTCTCATCATACATTCGCCGTTATCCTATTGTCCTCATGCTGTTGTCATGCTATCGTTGTCATCCTAACTTTGATGTCCGACTCTCGTCATGCCGTCGTCAGCCATTGTCATCAAGCAGTCGTCATACCATAGTCGTCACGCTGTTGTTTTACCGTCATCATCACATCAATAATGTCATACCATTGGCATCATTCCATTGTCATAGCATTTTCGGCGATCCATTGACATCAATCCTTGTTCATCATTCTATCGTAATTATGCTGCCGTCATTCAGTTGTCATTAGGCTGCCGTTATCGTGATTACGTCCTCATCAGACAGTTGCTATCATGCATTCGTTGTCATACCATCGTCGTCATGCCGCCGTGGTTGTGCCATCATTATTCCAGCATCGTCATCCGGTTCTTGTCATACTGTCATCACACCATCATTGTCAAGTACTTGTCATCGCCTCATTGCCCACATATCGTCACGCTCAAGTCGTTATACAATTGTTGTCATTTATCAATTGACATCTCATAGTCCTCATGCCATCTTCGTCATATTGCCTTTGTTGTTCTATTGATGTCATTCCACCGTCGTCACTGCATTGCCGTCATGCCGCCATACTCATAGGCGACCTTGTTAAGCAAGAGCCACAGCAAAGTGGGAAGCTATTGGAGTATGTCACATATATAGCCAAAGCAAATGAAAGTCTCAAAACAACCACTACACATTTTGAATAAACATGACTTCAGAAGACAGTGTATCGTTACATTGCTCAAATGCTGATTGCATTACCGTCGACAGCCATCGTGAGGTGAATTCGGGCGTACAGTTAAACCTGCTTATAACGAACCTCCATATAACGAATTCCTGGATATAACGAAGTTTTTCTATTCCCTGCCATTACTCCATAGAAGCACATGTATTTGAGACCTCTAAGTAACGAAGTGGCAGCGGGAGACCCCCTCGATATAACGAATTTTCCCCTCCGACAACCTAGAGATTTCGCCCCAAATTTTGTCATTTTTACGCGAGCAGCATCCGGAAGCACCTTCTCCGCCGCGACGGAATGCCGAGCGCACGTGTGCGTGCGTGCGAGCGTGTGCGAGGCGGGCCTGCATCCCTCGACCCGGCGATCTTGCCGCCGCGGGCGTGACCTTTCCCCCTCTCTTCATTCAAACTTGATCCTGCTGCTTGCTGCAGCTGGCCTAGGCTGCCGAGCCAGTACTTTCCTTTTCCAGTTGATGTTGCTGACGTGCTGGCAGACGCTGCGACACATCACACTCAGTGAGCGCATACGCGCTGTCAAACGCTGGCGGCGTGTGGAAGCGCCGCTGCAGAAGTGAGCGAAGTGACCTTCGTGCTGTTGTCTATCGTTTCAACGCAAACTGAGCGCCGAGAACACACAGCACGCACAAGGCTACGAGCCGCCGACGCACCTACACTGCCTAGACTCTGTCCCAACGTAGATCGCTTTCAAGATAAGGCCCGCGCACCGCCGCCGCGCAGTACGCATTTGATGTCGGAGTACAGTACCACGGCCGTTTTTTTTTTTTTTTTTTTTTATCCAGCGGCCGTGACAGTACAACGCCGTCTTTCTTGTGCACACGCGAGTTTTAGACGTGGTCGTCGGCTCCCCTCACACGCTCGCTCTTCGTTTCCGATGTCTCGATCGTGCTTGTGCGAAATGACACGCGTCCAGGCATCCTGTACCTGGTGTGACATTCCAAGGATGAGTGCTTCGACGAAAACGGAAAACGGGTGCGCGTTACAATCGAGGGCACGTTAGAATCGAGTAAATACGGTAGGCTTTTTTTTTTCGAATTTTCGGGCCGAACCTGCATATAACGAAATCCTCTTTATAACGAAGTTTAGCGGGAATTTGTCAATTTCGTTATATCCAGGTTTAACTGTAATTTATTGCTTCTCTTTTCTCCTTTCCAACAGTTGTACATGCTGGAGGAGCCATTTTTAAATGTCAACTGTCAGCATGTGGCCAGTTTCGATGCTGATTTGTACAGACAGCTCAAGTGCTATCCCCAGGAAGTGATTCCCACATTTGATATGGCTGCCAATGAAGTGTTTTTTGAAAAGTACCCTGATGCCCAACTGCCACATCAGATTCAAGTTCGGCCATTCAACTCTGAGAAGACTCAGAGCATGAGGGCACTCAACCCAGAAGGTCAGTTTGCCATTCTTATGTGGAGCTTGCCTCTTCAGATTTCAGTAAGCATGTCTTCCTTGCATGTGACACTTGACAGTTGTAGGTTCCGTGTGGCACAAGTAGCTATTATGCGAGTTTCTTGTCAAATAGTCAACATTTGTAAGTGCTGTGGGATAAGGGGGGATGCCAACGGCGCTACGCCTTGGCACACCGTGCACCAGGGTTGGCGCCTGCCTGCCCATCAACCGCGGTCTGGTACAAGCTCGAGGAAACAATGGACAACAACCATGTGTAAACTCGGAAAGCATTTATTACGATTGCAACGCTTCAAGCAGGCCAGCTAGCTATAGTTTACATCACTGAGAGGCCCCTCGAAAATACTCTAGGTCATGGGTTCTCAAAGTGGGTTCCGCAGGCCCTTGCTCAGGGTTCCGCGAGCCACTGATAAATTTTCCGTGGTTCCGCATCACCAAGTGGCTAAAACGGCGAAAACGAGGTGCGCTCGATCCACAGAACCTCCATTACCCATGCCCGAGTGTCAAAAAGCACATCACAGCGTGCAACGGCAACGCGTGAACTGTGCAGTAAATCCGCAATCAGCTTGTAGCCATCCAACCTCCGAAAACGGGCAGCGCGCCTAAGCTTTGGCACTTGCATCTCGGAGTCCGTAATTTACCAACATGTGCATTTCTCCCGTTTGTAAATAGCGTATGTGCCGATTGCGTGCGTACTGACGTATACGTTGGAGGAATTAAAAAATGAAGACAAAAAAAATGTGCAGAGCGTCACAAATACGCGCCGCAGAAGAGCAAGAACGGCGCTAGCGTCCAACCGAAACGAAGCGGCGCAATCCGCATCGCTATGGTCCTCAGCAGCAGTCATGCGCGGCACTTGATTGACAGCAATGCCGGAGCGCTTCGTGCCTTATTGTGCCCTTAAAGACTTTATTCTTGTGTTTATCGTCGCGTGTAACACCGCATTGGCTGCATGCCGCATGCCTTCATAAATGCATAGTCGCCATCCATGATCGCGTCGATAACAACCGCAGTTTCGTCCGCAGCGGTGGCGGCAAACTGTAGTTTCGTTTTCACTCGGTTCGCGCGTCGGCTGCGTGCCTTCACAAATGCGTTGTTGCCATCCATGGTAGCATCGATAGCGACCGCGGTTTTGTCCGCACTTCTTACAGTGAACGGTAGTTTCGTTTTGACTAGGTGCGCGAGTTGGCCGCCTGCCTTCTGAACCGCAAGGTCGCCGTCCATGATCACGTCGATAGCGGCCGCGGTTTCGTCCGCAGCAGTTGCGGCAAGAAGTAGTTTTGCTTCGACTCGGTGCAAAGCTGTCAAAGATTAAGAGCACCGGCTACATCGCGATGGACGGACAATTGGTTGGCGAGCAGCTGACTGGCGAAAAAATAATCGGGATGTACGGGCGCGAGGCCATCGCCGCCACCGCCGCCGCTGCTAGCGCTAATCAGTCATGAGATGATAATTTCAGCTTCCGCACTGGTCTTGTGCTAAATATAAACGGGATTTGCTGATTCATTGCGTAAATAAAAGCGTGTTGACATAGTTAAGCGTTTGTTTATTGTTTTCTTGATACCCTCGATAATTCGACATTTGGTTATTTAAGACATTGTAATTCGGTTAATTCAGGGGGGGGGGGGGGGTTCCTTGGCGCTTCAGGAGCTTAGCAGGGTTCCCTGGAGCGAACATGGTTGAGCACCCCTGCTCTAGGTAAAGAGGGGCTCCCGACTTACCAGCGGGAAATTGGGCATCCGTGGCAACTGCCACGGCAAAAGCGTAGTTGACTAACCACGTGCGGAAAAACAGAACTGGCAGCTCAGTCTTCCGCACTCGCCGCTTGCTGTGACCAGAGGCTCGGGCAATATTGTAGGGTTTTCGCATGACACGCCCGGTGGCGCTGATAGCGCTTGTGGTTTCGTGCGCTGCCCAAGAAAAACATTCCCCCCTCTCCACAATACTGCTTGCGCTTGCGCCCGATGCGACGTTTTCCACGTGTGCAACCGTCATAGGACAGGAGGATTCCCACAGTGCTAAGTCCTTGCCGCGCTTCTAACAGAACTACAAGCACAAGCCACAAAATAGTTAGCACAAGGCACAAGCAGTGTAATTGATCATCGCCTCCTCTCTTATCGTATTTTCTCATGCAAGGGCCGCACTTTTTTTTTAATTGCTCTAGAATTTCTTGGGTGCGACCCATGCACTGAGAAAAAGGTAAATAAATTTTATCTGCTTTGAGAAACTGACATGCTTGCTTTCGTGTGCTACAGCTTTGGTAAGACTTTATTTTAGCTTTTGTTTAGTATGCCATTCATCGTCACTGACATGTAACCATGAAGATAGGATGTGGTTCACTGCAAGTGAATGAAGTTAACATGAAGGGGACCTTAGACGCAGACTTAAATGACGTTCCACACATAAGGTACTCGAGGAATAAATGACTGGATTTCTCACGCAAAACATGAACGGAGCGTTGCAGTCAATAGCATCTACGCATGTTTCAGTTGGCGCAGTAGCAACGAAAGGTAACTGCACAAACGTGTACAGTTCACACGAATTGCAAAGCCTGTGGGCGACATTCTATGCAGCCTACGTACGTTACCCAAATGCATACGCATAGTGCTACAGGACATGCTGTGGTGTGCTGGGATAGGAATTTTTCCAGTGCTTAGTCAACAAATGCAGCAGCAACAACTGAGGAGGAGACTGATACACCGCGCAGTACATCTCTATGTGCCAAGTAGATATAGCACTTTTCAAGGGTGAAGCCTTCCTCGGACCGGTTCAAATGTCACGCTGCCATGAGGTTCCTGTAGTCATGAGGTTCCTGTAGTCTCTTCACATTAAGACTCCTGTAGTCTTTATGTGAAATGTGATTTAAATGTTACAGCTGAATACCCACATACTTTACGGTAGCGCAGAAGCAACAATGTACGTGCAAAACTCTGGAAGTTTTATGTGTACAATGTGTGCACACAGCAGTTTCCGGCTGTTTATGAAAGACGTTGCATCCGGAAAATGCTGTAGGGTGCCGGTGAACAAATTTTATGACGCCACTGGTGAAGTCAACAAGCTTGCTGCTATAATCAACTATGTTTAGAACCAAAGAGGAAACTAATACTATAGATCTGTGTGCCACAAAGGTACTGCACGCACGGGTAAAAGGAGGTTTAACCTATACACATATTTTTTTCTGCAATATTTAGGCTCAGATTCAGGACTGCTGCCTTTACATGATTTGGCCCTTAAGAATATACGATAGTACAGAATAATCTGAATGGTTTATCTAATTTTTCAAACAGACACAAACCTGTAAAAAGGGGAGCTATATAATATCTCATATGATTGAACCTCGATTTAACAAACACAAATATAGCAAATTATTAGAATTAATCAAGTAAATTAAAAATTATCTTGCAATATTAGCATGTAATGAATATATACTTATAAAAATAATTGGTTATAATGAAGGTATATTTATGTCGGATGCCGGTCATTTGTACTTCTGAAGCTCCCAACTGTTTAAGTAACATTGTTGGTTTTGGCACTCATTAAATACCGTAATCAGACATTGTGAGCTAGGTTATTGCTGGAAAATCTTCGGGCAGGCCGAAAATAGGCATTTTCGACAGGATATTTCCTTTTACATGTGTCCAGAGCATTCACTGTCCCTTAAGCTCCGCCGAGACAGATGCTGCCACTAAAGGGGTCTCTATTGGGATCACCATAGGGGCCAGTGAAGGCCAATTTTAGGGTCGAAATAATGAAAGTTTTGGCCTATAGAAATGTGTGGGTGCTGGCTGGGACCTTCAATCGGGATTGAATACACCGAAATATAAAATTAATTGGAGTCAAATTAACGGATGGTCAACTGTATTACAGTGAACCTGTTCGCCTCTAGTTGGTTGGGATTTTTCGTGTCCGTGTGCGCAATGCTCACATAAAAATGTGGGCTGATCCCCCGGAGACAGTGCAAAGAAGTGGGAGCCGCAGAGTGTGCTGCTTCTCCTAGAGGCATCACATGACGTCATCATGTGACGTCATCATGTGATATCAAGTTTGACGTGATAACGTCATCAGATTTCCTCATCAGGCGATATCGTCACATGACGATGCTGTTATTCTCGTATATTCGAATTAAAATCCGAAGCTATCATGTGCGTGGCTTGTGTGTAAGTCGTGCTTTACGAATTGTCTGACCCAATTTACTTTCTGGTTTAAAAACTGAATTAGTTCAATAAGGCACTAGTGCTTGGCAGAAAGCCTAGAGGAATGAGCATGTATGCTGCACTTACGCAGAAATGCGTGCGCATGTAATGTATGTCGCTTGAGGTGGTGGTTTGTCTAACTTCGGCAACAGCTTCACTGTACATCCACTTTCATAGGATGGAATGCACGTGGATTTTTTATTGTTGCTGTTGTTATTATTATTATTATTATTATTATTATTATTATTATTATTATTATTATTATTATTATTGTTATTATTATTGTTTTATATTATTGTTATTATTATTATTAGTAGTAGTAGTGGTAGTAGTAGTAGTAGTAGTTTCAAGTCAATAGGTTTGACATTGTCTTTCAGATATTGACCAACTGGTTACTATCAGTGGCATGATCATCCGCACTTCCAACCTGATCCCTGAAATGCGTGAAGCTTTTTTTCGTTGCACGGCTTGTGCATTTGTTGAGGCTGTGGAAATTGACCGAGGCCGCATTGCTGAGCCTGTGACCTGTCGCCACTGCTCAGCCAAGTACAGCTGCACTTTGATTCATAACCGTTCTCAGTTCTCTGACAAGCAGATGGTTAAACTACAGGAAGCACCAGGTCAGTGCTCTGTTTCTCTGGTTTATTGTTGTCCCAACTGTTAAAGCATGAAAAGCACTTAATAATAAGCAGTATGTCGTGTATAGAGCGCTTATTCATTATTCTCATTTGTGTTTCAATGTCAAATATTGCTTGCCAACTCGTATGGTATTTTGGTTCAGAATGCAAATAAATTTAAACTTCAGTTTCATCATGAAATACAACTTTGTGTCCAGCAGTTTCATTCCAAGTGTGGAAGAGTAGCTTTTTGGAAAAATAAGTGAAGTACCAGCCCATTTCATCAGATATGGGTGACAAACATCTCAAAGGCAGTGCTAGTTTCAAAATTGCTAGTGTATACACATGCCTGAACAATAACTGGTTTTTGTTCTGTAGTGAACAGGTAGCTTACATCAAAAGGAAATTCTGGATTTTATTAATTATGTAATTGCTCATTGTGATAAAGAGGCACAATTGTAATCATCTGCTGTGGGTGATTTTAAAAAAAAAGTTTGTTTGAATTGTATAACAGCAGGTGGTGTTGGTATGTAAATGTGCGTAAAAATTAGTTAAGTGGCCCCAGGGATACCAGGTGAGCCCATTGTATTGAATCTTGAAGCAAACTGCCGACAGAAGGGCAATAAAAAGCAAAGGATGACCTCTAAACTTAACTGCTATTTCACTAGGAAACTTCACACACAGACATATTTAATAGGAATAGTAGAAGGGAGACGTGGCATTTATTTAGAGTGAATGCCGTGATGGTAACCTACTGTAGTCATATGCCATTGAGAATATAAGTGTAATTCTCGCTAGGCAAGCTATTTGTGCACGTTGCTTAGGCACATTTCTGATGTGTGCTTCGCAAGTGTCTAGTTGTGGCGGCACAAAAAAGTTTAGTTCATACCTGCCAACTTTCCTGATTTGAACGGGGAAACTCCTGAATTCCGACCAGTGCTTCCGATTGTACGGACACTGCCATGAATCTTCTGGAAACTTCTCCAACCCCACTGCAGGGGGAAAAGGAGAAAAAAAAAAATTCACCAACAATTATGAAACTCACTAATGCGAATTTTTACCGCAGCTGTTTAGGTGTTTTGAATTTGCTATATATTGTGGCAAAGAATTTAATTGTGAACAGGGTCCTCGTTGGTGGCGCTGAGCCTCTACTCAGGCACCTTGTTTAGCAGCAGCGGCAGACGAAGCATTTCCACCGGTTGTGTCGCTCCTTGTTCAGAAAGAAAGCATGAACAAGGGAATGCGTAGCTCGTGCGGAGCGCATTCTCTAGCGGCAGCGGCGCAGGCGAAGTAGCGCATGCGCAGTGGTTCCGAAGCCCACGCCAGCGCTTTGTTTCCGCACTGGCCGCATGCCTGGTCGTTGCCGGCACTCCGCTTTCCGCCTCATGGTTCTGCTGCACCCTCCTCCGCTTTCCTCCTTGCACTCTCTTTGCTATCCCCATCTTTCATCTCCGGCTATGCTCATTCGCTCGGTTAGGAGAGACAACGCCGGCGCTCGCCGCAGGAATGGGCACCTTAGAGTTGCGCTCTGAAAACTCCCTCGTCATACAGCCTAGCCCCCATTATGTGCAAGGAAGTTAAATGCAGTCAAATCCAAGCTATTTGTGTGGAGACAGTGTAGGCTTAACTAAGTTCGCTTCAAATTGAGACGTGTGTTGAGGAGTGCACGTAAGGCAAAGGTCTAATATGCATTGCATTATGGCTGGTCCCCTTAAATCAGCTTGGCCGTTTTATGCCTGTGTTATTTGGGGAAGCATTTTAAGAGTAGAAAGGGGCCACTGTACGTGTTTGGGACATAGTATGTGTATCTTAACTATACATGTGCCGTTTCTAGTCACAGTACAAGCACACAGACACCTAATAACTGTACTGGCAGCCATTAAGAGCTGTTTCTGGCGTTGTGGCGATTTCAACACTTCTTTCGCCAACCTTGTGCACCTGCATATGAGACCGTAACGGGGCCTAGTACGTGTTCCTAAATTATACGCTCGTGCGTGCGCCATTTACAGTCGCAGTACATGCACCAAGACGTCTAATAACTGTATTGGCGGCTATTCAGAGCTGTTTCTGATGTCGTTGTGGCCCAGAAAAAAAAATAAAAAATTTTTTTGTCGTCCCTCTTTTTTCGGCGAATCTCACGAAATTTGAGGTCCCCAGGTTGGCAGGTATGTTACTTCCACATAGGCATAATGTTTGCAATTATTAGCTTTAGAAAAAGCCTAGGCATAAAGTTTTTGTATATGCAGTGCTTAGTGACAAACTTCCATTTGGTGCCTTCTGCAAACCTGCCACATTTTGGTACTGCATATGATACTAGGATATTGGTCCCAGTTTCTTTTTGTCCGTAATGCATATCTGCCAACTCCCGCCAAGTTGTAATCTTCTCATGATTTTACTAATCTTGCATCAAGTTTTACGAAAAATAAGTTCTGCTTGTGAAAACGTTTTCGAGGTGTTGAAAGGTGCGCAAGATTGCAAAAAATGTATACGAAAAGTGATGGTGCCAGTACTGCCCTCTTGTGGCAGCCAATGATGCCATGTGCCAAAGAAGTACGTACTTCAAACAAGTTTATTAAGAGAAGTTCCTGAAGCAGGACAAATCAGCAAGCAATGTCACTGAAAAAGTCACTGCAATCTAAAATACTATCCTGTCAATATCTGCTGTTCAAAGCTTGCGGCGGATTGTGTGCGCATCTAAACAAAAATCATTAATAGAGTGCATATGTATCTGACATGAAAAAGTGTGTGCTTAGGGCAAACTTTTTTAAAGCATTCTACTATCCCTGCAGATACGACTGGGTGGAGGGGTCTATCTTCTCCGCCCTTTTGTGTCTGCAGGATTTTTATGAATTTGAAGGTTCACTGGTTGGCAGGTATGTGAATGTATTAAAGCTTTTATATAACTAGAGAACATAGAAAAATATCTTAGAAAACACCAAAATTATGTTTTCTAAATTAAAAAAAAATATTGTGGACACATTTCTAGATAGAGTGATGTTTAGCACACTTCAGAGATATACTGTTATTTTAAAATGTGGAGTGGTATTTTGCTTGTTACTTACATCTTCCTTTATTCTGTAGAGGATATGCCTGCTGGACAGACACCACACACAGCACTCATTTATGCTCACAATGATCTTGTTGATGCTGTGCAGCCCGGTGACAGGTTTGTACTGAAAATTTTTGTCTTGTACGTATACATAATTGAAATGCAGTTTTTGCTTACGTGCTCCAGCAGCGTCTGGAATATGAGGCCACTACCACTTGCTGTCTTGCCCTTATTCAAGAGGAAGAATAACCTCCTCCATTTTCCCTAGAGGATTAGCAGTGTAGATCCTTCTTTCTGTGACCACGTGAAGTAAGGTCCCTGCACTCTGAGCTGTGGAAAGGGTTAAAATGCTGCCTAGCATCAATTATGCCCAGTCATTTGTCAAGAAGTCCTTCAGTATGAACCACTGCATGTCGAGAAAATCTGAACTCTCTCTTATAAGTCCAATCTCGTTAATTCGAACCCGCCTAATTCGAACTTCAGGTTTATTCGAACTGACGCTGTGGTCCTGTCAAAGTTAATTCCAATGGGCAAAAACGCCCGGTAATTCGAACGCGAAAGCATTTGCGACGGTTAATTCGAACATACCGCGCACCGACAATGCTTTCAGCAGCACGCCAAATCACGTGGCGGCACCTCCGACCGGCATTGCTCTGAAAAGCTTAGGCGAGACCCCTCAACGCCGCGCGAAGAAAAAAAAAAACAAAAAACAGAGAGAGAGAGAAAAAGAACCGCGGCGGAAATTTCACTCTCTCAAATGGCAAGGTCGCCATTTCTGCGTCGCGCCGGAACACGCGTGTACGTGCCGACGCCTCAGCCAACCCTGCGACGCAGAGGGAAGCAACGGCGGAGGCCCAGTCCGGCCAACGAAACTGCCCGCGCTGGCCAACACCTCGCTTCAACGGCAGAAAACAAAACTTCAGGGAGCGGGCTAAGCTAGCGCCGGGCCGGCGGGAGTGGCGGCGCCAGTCGAAGGTAAGGGAGCTACGAGGGAGTTGAGAAGCAGCGTGAGGGGAGCCACCAAAGCCACTGCCACTGAAGCGAAGGGGTTGCCGAGGCCAAATCCACTTCCCTGCCGCCCTCCTCCCTCACCTTCGACGATCCCCGTGTGTGCCCATCGCCGTGCCGGCGCTGTCTGCTCCCTGAATTTCGTTTTCTGCCGTTATCGGGAAGCGAGCGTTGGCCGACGTGGCCAGTTTCGTGGCCCTCGCTCGCTATGTGCTTGCGCGCCGTGATATTTCACGACTCGCACCGTTCGTATGTCGTGCTATGGTGCTCGAATACTTCAATAATAAGTCCTTCCTTTAATTCGAACAAATTTTTGGGCCCCTTCGAGTTTGAATTATCGAGATTCGACGGTAGATTGTGCAGAAGGTACATGCAGTGCAGTTGACTAGGCTGGTGGCATTTTGTACATCTCTATAACAAAGGACCTCATGACTTGCCACATCTGCAATGCATGAGTACTGTGCATACTTAGTAATCCAGAAAAACCAGAAGCATGAAACATTCAGAGCAGCCAAAATGCTGCATTGGGGGCACAAATAAAAATATTGAATTATGAATTTTTCAATTCACTGCTTCAGTTAATGCCTGTACAGAAACAGAAAAGGCAACATAATACAGTCGAATCTCGATAATTCGAACTCGGAAGGGTCCCGAAAATTTGTTCGAAATAAAAGAAGTTCGAATTAAAAACACTTATTCTAGAAGTATTAGTGCACCATAGCACGATGTACGAACGGTGCGAGTCGTGAAATGCCGCAGCGCGCAACCACACAGCAAGCGGGCACCACCAAATTGCCCACGCCGGCCAGCGTATACGGAAAACATATCCCACGCAGAAAGGGGGAGCAGAGCTGCACGCCTATATTGGCTCTCGCCGCAGGCCACTTCCGCCAGCATGGCGGCGCCCAGCGCAACGTTGGCTTCTGAGATTTGAGGTTTGTTTGGTCTGTGGTCCGGCGACGCACGCTGAAAGCGGTCGCTGTATCAGCTGTAGCAGACGATTAGTCGTCTGGCCGCCACCGATGCTCACGTTTGTGGCCGGGCACCGACGCGAAGCGGCCCACCGACGTCCGCGAAAGAGAACAGCGCGCAGTCACGCGCGTTTTCTCTTTCTCTTTTGGTGCGGAGGCGCGGACGCAGCGCCAGACAGCGCGGAAGCCGCGACTGGGCGCGAGGAGTTTGAAGCGGTGGCGCTTTTGTTGCTTTTGTGCTTTTCTTTTTGTCTCTTCGCTTGCTGCGGCGGCTGTGCTTCCCCACGCGCGGCCGCCGCAGCAAGCGAAGGTTCGTGCGGCCTGTCACTTCAATGGAAACTGAGCGGCGTAAGCACAGCGCATACAAAGGTCAAAGCCGTGTGGAGATCGCTTTCAAGATACGGTGCGCGCGACAACACCGACAGCTGGCACAGGCGCCGCCCCCCCCCCCCCCCCCTCCCTTCTCCCTCCCTCTCGCGCTACCTTCCCGCTTTGCTCCTTTCGCGTGGGGAGATTGCGTCGCCAGTTACCCTTGCGCTCGGATGCAAGATACCTAGTAGTAGTGATTTTATTGAAGAAGAAAATGACGCTTATTTCTGCTGCCCAATAGGGAGCACGGCGCAGCGTCAAGGTTGCAAGATGAGCATTTGGTGCCGCAGCACAGCGTCGCCCTCCCTCCCTCCCATACCCCCACGGCCTTTCGCGCAACGGAAGTCGCGTTTGCTCTCTGCTGTGCGTTCGCTGTCCGTGAAGGCGCGCGCTTTCACTCACACATACGGCGCGCGGTGACGACTTTATCGCCCTTGAACTCGTGCTTCACGTCTCATGCCTCTGCATCGCCCTCGTTGATCTCTTCTCCCATCGGTGGGCGCACCTCGTGCTCGCTACCGCCCTTGTAGGCGAGATTTTCCCGCGGAAAGAGCAATTTCGTCTCACGCGGCTGCACTGTAAGCGGTATGCGTGTACATGGAGTTCTATGGGAAGGTAAACGGGAGTCGAAAAAGGCCGCGTTGTAGCCAGTTCTGCACTATAAACGGTTACGTTATAAGTGGTCTATACTGTAAATGCTTTTTACGTTCGTGTGCCTGAGTCAGTTCACCTCTCGGCTCTTTAATTTAGCTAGTTTTACTTGTGTTTCGATGATACGAAATTCGGCTAATACGAATTTTTTCGTGACCTCGTGAGATTCGTTTCATCGAGATTCCACTGTATAATCTCACTATCAGGGAGTGAGCAGTCTATCTGAATAGAGCAGTATTTTTTTATTTAGTTGGTTCGCGTCGGCGCCCGGCACCGCGGTGCACCAGGGCACAAACGTGAGCAGTATCCGCTTGTACCCACTTGCGCAAGAGCGGACGCTCGCATCGTCAGGGGCCAGACGACTAATCGTCTGCTACAGCTTATACAGCAGCCGCTCTCATGCTGGCGGAAATTGCCTGCGGCGAGAGCCTGTAGGCGTGCAGCTCTGCGCCCCCCTTCCCACGCAGAAGCGTGGGATATGTTTTCCGTATATGCCGCCGGCCAACGCTCGCTTCCTGATAATGGCAGAAAACAAAACTTCAGGGAACGGCGACGAGTGCGCGGGGAGACCGTCGAAGGTGAGGGAGGAGGGCGGCAGGGAAGTGGATTTGGCCTCGGCATGGAGGAAAAAGACTTCGTCCATGGGTCTCGGCAACTCAGCCGCTTCAGTGGCTCCCCTCGCCTTTCCTCTCAACTCCCTCGTAGCTCCCTCACCTTCGACTGTCTGCCGGCGCCAGCTTAGCCCGCTCCCTGAAGTTTCGTTTCCTGCCGTTATCGGGAAGTGAGCGTTAAACCAGCGGAGGCAGTTTCGTTGCCCAGACTGGGCCTCCGCCACTCCTTCTCTCTCCGCCGCAGCGTTCAAGGTCAACACGTGACGAGAAAATAGAGGAAGCATAAAGGAGAAGGGTTAACTGCCATGTTCGCCGCGTGGCCGAGACGTCGGCACGTACGGGCGTGTTCCGGTGCGTCGCAAAAACGGCGACCGTGCCATTTGAAAGAGGGTGAAATATCTGCCGCGGTCTTTTTTTTTTCTTTTTTCCTTTTTTTGCGCGGCGTTGAGGGTTCTCTCCTAAGCCTTCGCTCTATGGTAGGGCCGCAGCAATGCTGGTCGAAGGCGCCGCCACGTGATTTGGCGCGCTGCTGAGAGCATTTTCGGAGCGTGGTATGTTCGAATTAACTGTTGCAAATGCTTGCGCGTTCGAATTACCGGGCGTTTTCGCTCATTGGAATACAGATAACTTTGATGAGACCACAGCGTCAGTTCGAATAAGCCGGAAGCTCAAATTAACGAGACTTGACTATACTATCACATAATCCACTGTGTTCAAAATACGGGGGAAAACAAATGCAAAACTGGGCACTCTAGTCTTCATGGCGTCGACTAAGAAGCAAAGATTTCTCTTCAACTTATTGGGGGCCTGCTTGTAAGATAACTTTTCACACACGCATTGAAAATGGTACCTAAACAGATCTTAAAAATTTATACGATTAAAATTGGTTTGTGTGTGATATTTTTAGAGAAACTTTGAAAAGGTCTTGAATGACCTTCACTAGTAAATCCTTGATAATTGGAGACCTGTAAGGACTCTGTCAAGCTTCTGTGGGAAACCTTGTGTTCTTTCAGCTCAAAGGAATTCTCAGCTGTACGTCGTAGAGGTGTGCGTTGGTAATGAGTGCAGACATTTCTGAGATACTTTATACAGTAAAACCTCGTTAATACATACCTGGTTAATAACTAATTCCCAGTTTAAATATTGTCTCGATGAATCCCCCACCCTGTCGCCTTTCAACCTAATGCATTGGCTGACTGCTTAGGCCTTAGTTGCTTAACACATTCCAAGTGGTTAGTGCGTAGTACTTACTTCATTTTTCAGCGTGTACATGCGTGGAATCCACGAAATGTCGTGCGCGCAGACCACAGACAGTGAAATTGCAGCGCACGGACCTTTCCCAGACGGCAGTCAGCACCGATAGTGACATCAAAGCATAGCAGCCATTATGCGTTTCCTGCTCCCATAGCTTTTAGCGCTTGCATGTCGTCATGGATAATGACGTGGATAATGGCCCTTCTGTATCCGATCAGGCTAGTGCGTTGACCGTCATGAGGGCGTTCGCAGAGAAGTGGTGCCTGATAGAGAAACTGGCTTGTGGCCTTAGTGAATTTGAGGATGCCGTTGACGATGCAAGGCCACCACGGTGGCAAGTGAAAATCAGATTTTTCTTTGCTTGCTCGCAAATAAAACTTGTCTGTGTGTGAGATTGAGTTAAAATAAACACGTCATTTTGGCCTGTTAGTCTATAGCCACTCATCTGCCATTGTTGGTTAATTAGTACATCACTTAGTATGTACCTGGGCCGGTATAACGTAAAACTATTCTAATCTGTTTTTATTCCAAATTGACCATTAGCCGTCTGTGCTGGGTCAAAATGACTTTAGCTCTGCCCACATGGGCTGGACCCGGAGCATTCTGACCTATCACGGGGAGGGCCAGTGGCAGATATGAAGTAAAATCAGAATGGAATAGTTTTACATTATACCGACCCTGATTTACGTTCCCCGCCAACTACGTATTAACAAGGTTTCACTGTATACAGTCGAATTCACTTATCACAATCTCAGATATAATGATCTGTCGGTTATAACGACTACATTTCACAGCATTTACGAGTTTCTGACCCTGCCTAATAAAACTGTGTGCAGATATAATGGAAATTTTCTGAAGCGCTGTGCTGTTAAAATAAATACTTGAAACCCGGTCGTGGTAAAAGGATGCCGCACGCAAAGTTTCAAAGCACGAAAGTGCGACCGAACTATGCGCATTGACCTCCCCAGTCCGACCGCTGAGATGAGCGAGTGCCACGTGCAGATTTTAGAAGCTACAAGGGAAGTCGCTCGCTTTTAACCATGCTAGGGTACAGTGTTCTTAAGGGATGTCTTTAGCATGCTTTTGGGTATAGTAGTTGGCCACTTCGATTACCCGTCTCTGACAATCCCGGACTGTCCGAGATGCTGCACACGCAACGCTCATTGGCTGAAAGCACTTCCTCGTGCAGTCCGAGACTATCAGGGACTGATAGCTCTCCGTGCAGCAGCTTCGTGATGCCACGTGCAATCTCGGAAGCTATGACAGCGGCGCTGTCATTCTTGCGCAGTTCTCCTACACTTTGTAAACTGCAATATGTGTCATAAGGTAACTAAAAAGGTAATTAGTGTTTTATTAATAATTGAATATACTTGTGTGAATTTCTTGTGCAAGTAATGTCCGCCTACTTTAATAATACAGCTCAAGGACTAGAATTATGTTATCTGAAACAGGCTGTGAGATGTCATGTCTGCTGAAGGACGAATCCCAACATAAAAACGTAACAACTGTTTATTTGACTGGAAATGGCAGCGGGCGAGCATACCGACGCTAGGCTCATCTCAGTAGCGAAAAGAAAAAGGCTAATATTCTAGGCCTGGCAGTCTGTTCTTGTAGCCGCCGTCGGTGACGTATAACTCGGGTGACGCTGCACTGGTGCTGTGTTTTATCGGAGACGCAGTGCAGCAGTTAGCTGTGTTACGCTGGGCCGGGTGATAACGAGGCGGAGGCTGCGCGGAAATATGCGCTGAGTGTGTCGCTACATCACCCCCCGCAGAGTGGAGAGCCCTCAGGACTTGTAAAAATCTGTGCGGCGCACCCGACGTCCATAGCGTGGAGTGACAGAAGCAGGCCGCAATGTCTGGGGTTGTGAATGGACACCTGTGGGTGCACTGGTATTTCCTGGTCGGTGGTGATGCGGCGAGGGGGGCTTGAGGCGAGCAATCCAGCCGGTGAAGAGGGCCGAGGCGACGTCTTCCACGGTGATTCCTTCGAGAGGCCATGCCTCAGGCCATCGAGTTATCAACGAGTTATAAACGGGTTCGGGGACTGTATATGTAGTGCACATTTTAACTTATTTCATCAGTGTAAACATTTATATACAACCTTCACATTGCTAGGTTTACTGAAGTTTATCCTTCTCTCTTTACTTTTTAGGATTACTGTGACGGGCATTTATAGAGCATCTGCAGTCAGAGTAAATCCTCGACAGCGGAGTGTGAAGGCTGTGTACAAGACACACATTGATGCTGTGCACTTCCGCAAACTTGACAACAAACGTCTTTATGAAGACTCTGAAGATGCGTATGTATTCCTAAATGGGCACTTTTGTCATTCTCATTTATCCGAATTGTCTAGCACAGTGGCTGTGATGTCTTGCAGCTGATCAGAGGTTAGGGGTGCACAAGCTGCAATATAATTGGGACAATGTGCAAAAACTTGTGTACTGGCATCTTGATGCACATTAAAAAACCGTAAGTGGCACAGTGTACATTTTCACAGCTTTCTTTTTTTTAATTTTTTTTTAATCTCTCTTTCTATCTGTGTATATTTTTCTTTATCTATTTGTCTCACCTTACCCCTTCCCCAGTGCAGGGTAGCAAACTGGATATCTATCTTCCAGTTAACCTCCTTGCCTTTCGCATCTCATTGCTCTCTCTCTCTCTCATGGCTCCAAATTACTGCAAACTTTCGTTTGGTCTTTGACAGCCAAGGCAAGTGGCGTTGCAGGTTTCATACTGTATTTACTTGTGTAAGACCCACTTTTTTTTTTTTTTTTTTCAAAATCTTGGCAGGGCATGGCTTTTACGCGAGTCAAGCATATGACCACTGGCTGCTAATATCTAAGTCAAGGCCACATGTACAGAGTAATGTCACCATTGGCTACACACACATTTATTCAAGATTCAGCACTACTGATCAAGTTCCTCTTCATTCTTTAGCGCTCATAGTGTTGCTCCCGTTGTCACCAGAGCTTACTACCTCAACCTCATACTCGTACTCCCAAAGGTGGTTGTCCTCGGTGCGGTTGATGCTGTTAGATATTCCAGCATGATTAAAACATTTAGTCTGCATTGTATACATGGTGTTCCAGCTAAAAGTAGCCAATGTTTTAAAAATAACAGAGCATGCTAGGAGGCTCAAACCAACTCAGTGGTGTTGAGGATCGCGTGTCCTAGTCTGCGGTATTTTTTGTTTGTTTTGCACAGTCAATTAATTAGTATGAACTAATTGCCTAACTTTTTAAATATTGGCTTCACTAAGAAAGTGCAAATACAAAAGTTGTAGATCATATTTAAAAATGGCCGACTGAAGTGTTTGCAACTAAGTACCTCTGATGGAGCTTTTTGTAATTGCCTTGAAAGAAAGCCCGCGAAATACAAAAACAACCACGTGATAGCGCCACTATTTCAGCGCTCCCTGACGATCGATCGCGGTTCCAGGACGGGCTTAGCGTTTCAGGTGGCTGGCTGCAAGGTACACGCCAATAATTCTCGCTAGTAAGATATGATCGCGAACGTAAGAAGAACGTGACAATTGCATTTTCCTGTTCTGCGGTCAACATTTAGTCAAGCCCGAGCTTCTTTTCTTTTTTTCTTGCCTTGTGTGTTCAGTCTTCACCCACAAGTGGAGCGATGATATGTTTATGCCACGTCACGTCGAAGCGCGACACACCTTCATCACCGCCGCGCGCTCTGTGCGCGATGGGGTACGTGAGTGAGTCTCGAAAAAAGCATGCAAACAATGTCCTTTACTGATCGGTCATTTGAGGGCGCTGAAATAGTGGCGCGATCACGTGGTTAATGTATTTTGGAGGCTTTCTTTGAAGGGAATTACAAGAAGCTCCATCAATGGTACTTAGTTGTAAACACTTCAGTCGGTCATTTTTAAATGTGATCTACAACTTTTTGTATTGGCGCTTCCTTGGTGAAGCCAGTATTTAAATAGTTAGGGTAGGCAATTAGTTTATACTAATTAATTGACTTTGCAAAACGAAAAAAGTACCGCAGACTAGGACATGCGATCCTCAACACCACTGAGTTAGTTTGAGCCTCCTAGCACACTCCGTCGTTTTTAAAACATTGGCTACATTTAACTGGGACACCCTGTATATATCAAGCACCATGAATTAAATATACAAATTTTGCATAAACCTTTTTTTTTGCTCAAATTTTTTACCTCAAAAGTTGAAGGTGTGGGTTGTACATGAGTAAATACATTGTGTCTTCTAGTTTGTGTGAGTGTAGCTGCTTGCTTTGCCTGAAATTATTTACTTTTGATATACTTCTGCTGTTAAATAAACAAAAGCCTGTAACTTAATTTACCAGAAAAACCTACTCTAATTTAATTTGCAAGAAAGCGTGTGTTCAAACTTTATATATGATATGTTAGTTACATGCAAGGGCCAGTAGCGTACAGAAGAGAAAATGTGGTGAAACTGGATGTTATAGATAGGGTGTGAATCAAATGCGAACTGAACCTTGCACTTCCATTTAAAGTCTGCCCAGCAATGCACACGAGTTGCACTTTAAAGGGCTGGTTTATGTCTTGTGCTGAATCATGTGAATAAAGATTGTTTTTGTTGTATGTAAACATTCATACATTATCCTTTGGGCACAGGATATAAAATGAATGAGCCAATAAAGACTGAACTTTACACAAAAGATAGGTGCCGATAAGTGCCTGCTGAAATTTTGCCAGTTTTAAGAAATATGAAGAAATTGAATCTATAGTTATCATCCACTTATACACTCTCCTGTCTATATGATAAACTAGACATTTTTATTTTGTTGTGTTTAGTAAGCAGTCGTAGTTGTGCTATTCATTTAATCTTGATTTCTTGCTGCTTAACTGTCAGTGTTCTAGTAAATTTTCTTGTAGTTTGTTTGATCTGGGCCGGTATTTTGTAGTGATGCCTTTCTGGTGCTAATGTCTTTTCGCGTTTTGTCAGTGTTCAGAGCGACGGTTCACCCCCGTTATCAATAGGGTCAGCCGGCCGTGAGTGGTGGATGATAAGACTTGCATAGAATAAGTCATAAGGCATCGCTACAAAATACCAGCCCTGGCTTAGGTATTCATTCTGCGTATGCCCAGCACCAAAAAAAAAAAAAAAAAGAGTTAGCTTTCCAAGTACCGTTTTCTCTACTATAAAAAAATTTGCTCTGGTTTTATCTGCATTACACATAGCCTTGTCAGAAATAGCGGTTGTTAAATGTGGTGTTATGGGATTGCAGTATTCATGCACAACATAGTAGAAATTAGGTGGTGTGATACACCTCAAAGGGATGCAAAATTGCTGTGTAATGGTACTTGTGCATAGCCTAGTGGAAATTGGAATGTGTGGAGCGTTTTGGGACCTTAATACTTGAATGGCTAGCACAAAAGTACAGCAGCCATAATAGTATTTAGGTCTCCATACCTTGTTCCTATCGCATCTTGATACATGAATGTATAAACATTTCTCGTGTATATTTTTATAGCAAAGACTGCCACTTTACTCCTGAAAGAATTGAGCAGCTGAAGCGTTTGTCCCGACTTCCTGATATTTACGAGCGTCTTGCAAGAGCATTAGGTAAGAGCGTTTTTGAGTACTTCTGTTAGTGCATTTAATACCCATCTTCATCTGTCTGTTTGATGCAGCACCGAGCATATATGAGAATGAAGACATTAAGAAAGGAATCCTGCTACAGCTGTTTGGTGGAACTCGGAAGGACTTTGCTGATACAGGACGAGGGAAGTTTAGGTATGCTTTAATTGCACATGTGCGACTTTTTGACTACCTGAGGGAAGTAGGTGGAAACATTACCTGCAGACAAGATAATGCTTAAGATTGAGTATAGATCGTAATTCTCAGTCAAATTCAGGTGCTAGAGGTGTACACTCATTGCCTAATCGGAAACTCAACTCCAGCAATTTTTTTAGGTCTATGGATGTCAATGAAATTTGCTGTGTATGTTCCTTACATACTTACATCATTTCTTCAAAACAGCAGGCTTGAGAGTTGTGCAGATTTTTTATAAATGAATTTTATTAATTGCCTTGAACCACCTACCTTGCCGCTCTCTCAGCTACAGGCCACATTGCATTATGATGGAAATGGTGGCATACGCAGAGCATGCTTGGAATTAGTGGCAGATGACAAAGTTGAGGAATTGACGATCGTGAGTGATAAATTGTGTTTGGCGGGAAAAGCAACACGGCCCATTATCAACATCGGTACGTTGCTGTTCTCAATGGCTGCTAGTCACACTCGCCGGCGCTTCCCCTAATGAAATGTCACTATGTACGTGGGTGTATTCATATGTATTTTTATGTTGATTCATTATTTAACTTCCAAGATGCACTATTGGCCTCTTATCCTAAGCAGGCAAGAAACGGTGGTCCCTTAATGCACCAGCATAAATAACTGCCTTGTTCATCTGCCAATGGTCTCGGCACTAACATCGGTGTTTCTGTGAGAAAACTATGCTTCTCTAAATGATCAATCTACTTTATGTCTACTTTATCTACTTTATGTCTGCTTATGGAACGCATGAATTGTGTGCATGAAAATAGTACGAAGAATGATCAGTAGGCAGTACTATAAGAGCTACCGCGTACGAATGGTTTCCTGCTGTTTGTTTTCAAACGGGTCGGGTCACTCATATGCAGCGTCACTCAGAGTGATGCGACGAAGTGTGTAAAATCTGCATGTTTTGCTATGTTATGACATTATTTAATGTCCCCGAGGCACGGCTTGCATTATACAGCATTAGACCACTTACAACGTAAGTCGCCGGAGTCGCGAATTCCCGCAGTATAAGTGGCACTGTACCATAGCCAAAACAGAATTTTTCTAAGGCTGTTCCACATGCAAAACATGCAAACCAAGCAGCATACGGTAAATCGAAGCATTCGATGGGACATATGCTTGCACTTTCGATGGTGAAGTGGTTCTTCCGCTTTCCAAATGCCATGCAGCCACTGTGAAGCATTTCGTTGACTCTGCATCAAACTGCAACTTTGGCCACTTACGCCTGACGTCATGGCGCTAGTTAGGCCTAGCTGGCTCGAGATTTGAGCGGCATGCCGTCGCAAAACTCGCGCCCTTGATATATGTTCGTAATCATATACGAATGCACGAAGATCTGGCGCGAGATGACTTGCACAGGCTGCACTGACGGCAGCGTGCTTGAAGCAGGGTTTGCGGTCGATCAGTCGGCAACTATCGTGAATCTATTTAGCAAAAGTTGGTACCTGCGCATGGTATTAGGAACACCGAAAGCTCATGTCTAGACAACGTTCCGAACTCATAAATTTGCAGAATACAGTCAAGACTGGCAGCATTGGGGAGTCATGGTCGCAGGCGTGATTGTGACAGATGAACACAAAATGCACTTGCGGCTTCAATTGATTCTTCCATGGGGCTGAAGGTTAAATGAAAAAAAAAAAATGATATTGTAGCGACAAACACAGACGCAAGTGAAAGACGAGGACGAAGAGTGTTGGTGCTCGCGCTCGCTCTGCTTTGCCGTTCACCGGACCATTTTCGTGTTGCCTGATTATTTATAAAAATCACGCCCTGAACGTCTGCTTGCATTTGGTGGAGGCTGCTGGTTTCACTCGTCACCCTGGAACTCCGTACCCGGACTCTACCTCCAGCATCGTAGGAGGACTCGCTGTCCTCCTACGAACGAGTGAGCGCGCACTACAAGTGGAATGATGTCGACAAACTCAGCAACGTCATCTTTTACTTGAGCGATGTGGCCCTTCTATGGTTTCGCAACCACGAAGTTGGCGTTGCGATCTGGGTGTCTTTTAAGACGAGCTTCGAAGAGGTATTCGGCTGACCCGCTGTGTGCAAGCTCCGCGCCGAACAGAGCTTGCGTGGTCGAGCCCAGAATTCCGGCGAAAACTTTACCGCCTACATTGAAAATGTCGTCGACTTCTGCCGCTGCATCAACCATTGCATGAGTGAGGCTGACAAAATCAGACAAATTAATAAAGGCATTGAGGACAACGCCATCCACATGCTTGTTGCAAAGAACCCCCAAACAGTCGCCGACACGATTTAGCTCTGCAAAAGTTACGACGAGCTGAGGCAACAATGCATTTCCACGCGGCGCTCTAACTTCGACACGACCAACATCTTGGCTCTCACCGTTCGCGATGATTCAGCTGACCACAGTTCCTTGCTGCAGCAAATACAGTGTAGACCGCTTATAATGTAAGTCGCCGGAGTCGCGAATATCCGCACTATAAGCGGTACCGCACTATAACCAAAGCAACAATTTTCAAGGCCCGCACATGTGCAAAACATGTGCACCGAGCCACCACGCGTATGCGACAGTCGAGGAACGCGGCTAGAACGTTTGCATTGAATTTACAGTGGAATCTCGTTAATTCGAACCAAATCACGCGGCGGTGCCTCCGACCGGCATTACGCCGGCACCGCCATCGAGTAAAAGCTTGGGAGAGACCCCTCAATGTCGCGCGCGAACAAAAAAAAAAAAAAAATGCGGCGGACATTTCACCCTCTCTCAAATGGCAAGGTCGCCGATTCTGCGTTGCGCCGGAACATGCGTGTACGTGGCGACGTCTCAGCCACGCTACCGTAGCCACGCTTAGAAAACGGCAGTGAACCCTTTTTTTTCTCCATTTTGATTACTCTACTTTCTAGTCACGTGTTGACCTTGCACGCTGCGGCTACGGCGCAGAGGGAAGCAGCGGCGCTGTCCCAGGCCGGCCAACGAAACTACCCACGCCGGCAAACACCCGCTTCCCGATAACGGCAGAAAACGAAACTTCGGGGAGCTGGCGATTGGCAAATGCCCAATGCCGCATGCACAACAGCATCCGCCTCTCTCCGCCCCTCTGACCTACGCTGAAATGTCAGCTAGGCCTCGGGCTTCCTTAGCCAGAGATCCTTGGCAACCATCAAGTGCCTTCTACGTGGCACGGCCTCCTGTACGTACGGCCCCGCTCCCTCTTTTGCGTCCCGCCCCACCACATGCAAACCCTTGGCATACTGCAGACAACCGGCCGATCTGCTATTTCTGCCACCTTCCTGGCCATGTTGCATGCTTTTGCTATCGCCGCGACTTCCGTGCACGTGGCGGCGACCGAGGTCCAGGCTACACTCGTCCTGAGCGACCACCACACCCTCTGGCCCGGCGCCTGAATCTGTTTCGTCAGGTCAACGCGCCTTCGGCTCAAGCCGGTCGCTTTCACCACATCGCCGTTCACTTTCGCCCATGCTCCGTTGCACCCAGCCCGTCCAAGTGGAACACTGACCGTCGCAGTTCCGGAGGCAAGAACTGCGCTCGTGTCGAAAACAGCAAGGCCTCGGTGTTTTCCTGCTAACGAGATCAACGTGTGTATTGATAGTGTGGCTGTACAAGCGCTTGTTGATACCAGAGCTGCTGTCTCTGTGCTCAGTGGTGAACTATGTCGACAGATGAAAAAAAATGTCACAGTTTCGCCCTAAGGGCGAAGCAATGAATGCGATAGCAACACAGCAATGTGACACGAAGTAAGGTGAGCGGCTTTGGTAGCAATATGAATTGTAGTAAACATGAGCTGATTAAGTAAGCAGGTGTGCTGCGGCGTAAGTAGACCGACATGAAGAGAGACTCGATGACCACGAGAAGGCGCGTGTGAAACGGTGGTGTTGATGAGAAGCGCTTCCCGTGGGCAGCGCGTGTGAAGGGACACACCTGTAGCGCTGCACTGCCGATCCGGGCAGCATTGCATGTGTAGCGTGCGTTGGAAAATGTGGCCCGATTATTACTAACTGAATGAACAAGCGTGGTGTGAGCGCGCACAAACAAACATGAATAGATCACACTGAATGACTGCAGACGACTGTCAAAACGCTGGCAGCAAGCCCATACGCTGCAGCGGGCGAAGGTACGTGCGGTCTATCGCTTCAACAGAAACTGAGCGGCGAATGCACAGTGCATAAAGGTCAGAGCCGTGTGGAGATAAGAGACGGTGCGGGCGAGCGACGAGCGCGGTTGTTGGCAGAGTAGAAGTGCCCCCCCCCCCCCCCCCCCCCCCCGCTCCCTCCGGCGCTGCCGTCCCGCTTCCTTGCTTGCGCGTGGGAGATTGAGTGGGAAGTTCCCCTTGCGCCCGGTTGCAAGATAGGCCTTTGGTGCCGGAGCGCAGCGTCGCCCCGCCTCCCTCCCTCCCTCCCATAGCCCCACGTGCGACGGTCGGGTTTGCTTTCCGCCGTGCGTTCGCTCTCCGTGATAGCGCGCGTCCCCCGCACGCTACCGCTCGGGCATACGGCGCGCGGCGATGATGTTATCTATACGGGACCTCACGGCGACGCCGACGGCAGAAATCCAGTTTAAGTGTCCATATAATTGCTATCGCAATAAAATTACGATTCCGCTTTCTGACGTCTCCCTGCGTGTGGCAACCGCGCGCCGCGTCCGGCCTTGTGTGTCGTGCATGGCTCAGCTTGTCATTCAGGATGTTTTATACAGTTAAACCTGCTTATAACGAACCTCCATATAACGAATTCCTGGATACAACGAAGTTTTTCTATTCCCCACCGTTACTCCATAGAAGCAGATGTATTTGAGAGCTCTACGTAACGAAGTGGCAGCGGGAGACCCCCTCGAAATAACAAATTTTCCCCGCCGACAACCTAGAGATTTCGCCCCAAATTTTGTCGTTTTTACACAAGCAGCAACCGGAAGCACCTTCTCCGCCGCAACGGAATGCGAAGCGAGCGCACGTGTGCGTGCGAGCATGTGCGAGGCGGGCCTGCATCCCTCGACCCGGCGATCTTGCCGCCGCGGGCGTGACCTTACCCCCTCCCTTTATTCAAACCTGATCCTGCTGCTTGCTGCAGCTGGCCTAGCCCGCCAAGCCGGCACTCTCCTTTTCCAGTTGATGTTGCCGATGCGCTGGCAGACGCTGTGACCCATCACACTTGATGAGCGCGGACACGCGCTGTCAAACACTGGCGGCGTGTGGAAGCGCCGCTGCAGAAGCGAGCGAAGTGACCTTCGTGCTGTTGTCTATCGCTTCAACGCAAACTGAGCGAGAACACACAGCTACGAGCCGCCGACGCACCTACACTGCCTAGACTCTGCCCCAACGCAGATCGCTTTCAAGATCCACCGTGCAGTACACAGTTGATGCCAGAGTACAGTACAACGCCGCCCACTATCCCTCCCCCTCGCTCCCTCGCCGGTGCCTCGAGCGCAACAGAAGAAGGCGCGCTTCCTCTGCTTCCTCCCTGCTTTTCTTTCTTGTGCACACGCGAGTTTTAGACGCGGTCGTCGGCTCCCCTCACACGCTCGCTCTTCGTTTCCGATGTCTCGATCGTGCTTGTGCGAAATGACACGCGTCCAGGCATCCTGTACCTGGTGTGACATTCCAAGGTTGTGTGCTTCGACGAAAACAGAAAACGGGTGCGCGTTACAATTGACGGCGCGTTAGAATCGAGTAAATATGGTAAGCGTTTCTTTTTTGAATTTTTGTGCCGAACCTGCATATAACAAAATCCTCTTTATAATGAAGTTTTTCGGGAATTTGTCAGTTTCGTTATATCCAGGTTTAACTGTATGTCGTTGAATTTGTCGTGTTGACACCATGGTCACACGATATAATTCTGGGCTGGGATTTCCTTTCTACACATCATGCCGTTGTTGACTGTGCGCATGCTGAACTTGCATTATCGCCCATATGTGATGCTCCATCTGAGCCGTGTTTCTCTCCTTTTCTCCGAGTGGTAGTCGCTGCGGACACTGATATGCCTCCTTTCTCTTCTGCTCTTGTGCCTTTCTCTTGCTACTCCGCCCCCAGTTCTACAGCTGTTTTCACCCTCCGAAGCCTTCGCCTCTCGCAAGAACTTCCTGCTTCCTTTTGCCGTTCTCACGATTGAGAACTTTTCTGGAACCATTTATGTTACGAATCGGTTATCGTCATCCGCCACTTTATTCCGTGGTGAATGTCTGGGTCGACTTGAGGACATTGACTCCATTTAGCCTCGTCAATTGCCCAATGATATGCCCGACCTTCCTGTCGCCTGTATAACTTCTGCTACTTCAGGTGCTTCGTCATCCTCGGGTGTCTTCAACAAATCAATTGATTCCGAACTCTCTTACAACCAGCGCACCCAGCCTCAACCGTTTCAGGACATCTTTTGATCATTTAGGCCGGACATCCGCCATCGTTCACCACATTGACACCGGCACCCACCCACCTCTGCGCCAGCGCCCGTATTGAGTCTCGCACGCAGAACACCATGTCATTGACAACCAGGTTAATGATATGCTTCACCGTGGCGTGAGACAGCCCTCTCACAACCCTTGATCCCCACCAGTAGTACTGGTGAAGAAAAAGGACGGTAGCATCAGATTCTGTGTGGATTATCGGCACCTTAATAAAATCACACGCAAAGATGTTTATCCTCTGCCCCGAATCGACGACGCCCTCGACTGCCTGCAAGGAGCAGAGTTTTTCTCTTCCTTGGATCTTCGTTCGCGGTACTGGCAAGTACCTATGGAAGAAGCTGACCGCCCAAATACTGCATTTGTCCCTCTCGATGGATTATATGAGTTTAATGTGATGCCATTCGGCCTTTGCAATGTGCCTGCCACTTTCGAACGCCTCACGGACAACATCCTTCGCGGGCTCAAATGGCACACGTGCCTGTGTTTTCTGGATGATGTCATAGTCTTTTCGAGGGACTTCGATGCTCATCTCAACCGCCTCACAAGTGTTCTGACTTGCCTTAGAGATGCTGGGCATCTCAACCGCCTCACAAGTGTTCTGACTTGCCTTAGAGATGCTGGGCTGCAGCTCAATTTGAAGAAGTGCCATTTTGCTGCACGCTGCCTCACCATCTTAGGCCACGTTGTTTGCAAGGATTCTCGACCCTACGAAGCTTCAAGCCACTACCGAGTTTCCTCGGCCGACTACAATGAAACAGCTTCGCACTTTTATCGGCCTTTGTTCATATTTTCGCCGGTTCGTCCGCAAGCGTCCATCATCGCCCCTTTGACGCAGCTTCTTGTTGACAACCAAGACGTATCGGCTTGGTCTCCCGCATGCGACGACGCATTTGCCACTTTACGCCGTCTTCTAACTTCCCCTCCTATTTTGCGGCATTTTCATCCAGACGCTCCTACAGAAATCCACACGGACGCAAGTGGTGTCGGCCTCGGTGCTATTCTGGCCCAGCGCAAGTCTGGGTTTAACAAGTACGTTGTCTCTTACGCCAGCACCACTCTCACCAGAGCAGAAGCAAATTATTCTGTTACTGAGAAAGAATGCCTGGCCATCGTTTGGGCGACCACAAAATTTCAACCTTATGTCTGTGGCCGACCCTTTCGACGTCGGGACTGATCATCATGCCCTGTGCTGGCTGTCTTCCCTTAAAGATCCATCTAGTTGCCTGGCTCGTTGTGCACTACGTCTGCAAGACTATGACATTCGCATCGTCTACAGGTCTGGCCATAAACATGCAGATGCCGATGCCCTTTCCCGCTCTTCACTTGCCCATGAACCTGGAGCTGCGTCTGTCCTCAGTTACGATTATTCGTCCCTTACATATGCCGACATGCCATCCGAGCAGCGCCATGATCCTTGGATAGCCTCACTCCTAGAGTTCCTGTTTGAGCCGTCGCTGCGTACCACCAACCGCACGCTTCGACGAACTGCTCGTCACTTTAACATCCGCGATGGGCTTCTGTACCGCCACAATTACCTATCTGAGGGCCGTAAATGGTTGCTCGTGATCCCTCTCCGTCTACGTTCCGACATCTGTTCCACGTTTCATGCGGACCCGCAATGCACCCGTGCCGGCGTATTAAAGACCATTGCACGCCTGCGGCTTCAGTATTACTGGCGTGAAATGTACCGCTTCGTCCGACAGTACGTTCGCTCGTGCTCTGAGTGCCAAGTTCGCAAGAGCCCACCTTACTCAACGACTGGCCCACTTCAACCCCTGCCCTGTCCCACCCGGCCTTTCGACTGCATCGGAATTGATTTGTACGGACCCCTTCCGAGTACTTCAAATGGCAACCGCTGGGTAATAGTCGCTGCTGTGGACCACCTCACGCGCTACGCTGAAACTTCAGCGCTTCCGTCTGCCACATCACGTGATGTGGCCTTGTTTGTTCATCATCCATAACCTCGTTCTTTGGTACGGCGCGCCTTGTGAACAACTGAGTGATCGCGGACGTTCCTTCCTCTCTGAAGCCGTTGAAGCTCTTCTACGTGAATGCAACATAGTTCATCGCACTACCGGCGCCTATCATCCCCAAACCAACGACATGACTGAGCGCTTTAATCATACACTAGGCGACATGCTTGCCATGTACGTTTCCACTGACCATACCAATTGGGACCAGATTTTACCCTTCGTTACTTACGCTTGCAACAGTGCCGCTCAGTCTACCACAGGATTCTCCCCATTCTTCCTTCTTTATGGCCGTGAGCGTTCCTCCTTCATGGACACTATCCTACCATATCACCCCGATGCCTCTGAATCCACGACTCTATCTGAAGTAGCCACCTATCCCGAGGAATGCTGCCAGCTGGCGCACTCCCTTACCTTGCAAGACCAGGCCCGCCAGAAAGACTGTCACGACCGTAGCTCCTCTTCGCCGTCATATTCACCTGGCACATTGGTGTGGCTCCGCGTTCTCTTCTCCGCTCCTGGCCTTTCCACAAAGCGGCCCTGGAACGTCGGTGGTCCAGGCCACGTTTTTGGGTGGTCCGTTGCTCCAGGCGTTCTTGTTGTTCATTGCTGGCCTCGCGGCTGATCCCTGCCTACGTATGATGGTCCTTACTGGGTTCTACATCAGATGTCCCCTGTGAATTACACCATTGAGCTCCTTCAGCCGTCTACGGACCAACGGCGTTGCGGCCGTGACACGGTTCACGAGGAATGGCTGAAACAGCACTACGACCCGCCAGTATCGAAGTTTCCTTAGGTCGCCAAGTTGGCTCCCTTTTCACCGGGGGGTAATTGTAGCGACAAACACGGCCACGGGTGGGGTAGTGGTCGAGTTGGAATTGCTTTCAATTTGCCTGATGTGTTCGTTAGCTGAAGCCAACTGTTGTAATGATTTAACCAGCTCTGCTAGCTCCCTCACCTGATTGTCTTGAGGCCTAGCTGGTGTTGTGTTGTGTGCATGCTGAGTAGTTGCTGTTTTACTGGTTTGCCCTGGAACATCAGTGGTCCAGGCCACGTTTTTGGGTGGTCCGTTGCTCCAGGCGTTCTTGTTGTTCATTGCTGGCCTCGCGGCTGATCCCTCCCGACTGTGGCTGCCTGCGACTGTGTGTCACAGGGGTATTACTTGCCTGGTTAAAGAAAAAGACATGTGAATTTGCCTTTATCTAAGAAACCAAGTTGTTGCCAAGACAAGACTAGCGTGGACCTGTGTCGCCACCTGTTAGCAGCTACTAAAAGCAAAGCAGGTGTTCCAGCAGGTTTGCCACATGGGAAAGGCAGTTTGCTTGAAAGTACCTGCGCTTAAAAGTGATCGGCCACATCTAGTATGGTGGCCACTCCCGTCTGCAGAAATTTGTCGCCACTGGACGAAGAAATATGGACTACGACAAGAACAGCGAGGACATTGTGCGGCACATGTGTATGTAAATATAGAAAAACCACTAGCAATAGCAAATTTGTGTGCTAACGAACGTTTGCGTCAGTTACTGCGATCACATGACCAGCTGTGTTTAGAAACCTACTGCCCATATTATTGCTCTCTGAAATCGAAACTTGTGCTAGTCACTATAGACTCTGCTCTACATGATTAACCGTCACGCACTGAAGTAAACAAGTTTTTGTGCCGTGATAAAAAATATAAGATCCAAAATTTTTCGGTCGGTGATCATTTAAGCTTTTGATAAGAGCTTTATAACAACTTGCATCATTGCTGTAGAATAGCAGGCTTTTTTCTTGCCCTTTAGTATGGTGCATTTGCAGATAATGGACACTATGTGGTGGCAGGTTTTGGGCAAGATGCTTTTATCCTGTTCTGTTTCTTCTTATCCATGCGGTTTTATAGCAGTAAAAGACAAATTGTTTTTAACATATCTGACATACAGATGGTGCTCTCTTTAGAAAGTGAATTATTCATGATGGAGCTTCCATTGCGTGTTTATCTTTTGTGCAGGTCTGAGATAAACATCCTCCTTTGCGGTGACCCAGGAACAAGCAAGTCGCAGCTGTTGCAGTATGTGCACCACTTGGTGCCACGTGGCCAGTACACTTCTGGAAAGGGCTCCAGTGCTGTAGGTCTGACTGCCTATGTCACCAAGGACCCAGAGACTAAGCAGCTGGTCTTGCAAACGTATGCATATAATCTTGTTTTGCCAAGTGGTGTGACCCACACTTGTCTATTTTTGATCTTTCGTAAGTGCAATGCAGTAATTAGTGGTTCTCAGCCATGGATGTGTTGGGGAACCCCTTGTGGACCGGTGGAAGTGATGGGGGACCCCTTGCAGTGACACGGGGGGGATCAAAGGTTTATTTTCTTTTCGATGAAAAAAATTGGCAATAAAAAAATTGTTCGATTAAAAAAAATTTATTATCTTCTGCGGATTGCTGCCACAGTTCCAAGAGCATGTCCCGGAACTGGGAGTTAAGGCTTAAAAAACGCAATATTTGTTGTTGTTTTTTAGGGGTATGCTGAAATCAAAATTTTCGAATACAAATCAAATTTGAATATTTACAAAGGTTCAAATATTGAATTGCATATTGAATAATGATATGCACATGCATTTATTACCAAACTGTGTTACTTTGTTGGAACATTGCAATTACATTCTCAATGTTACAAAACTAAACTAGTAAGCCGTTATACTAGAACATTTTGTGTTTGGGTCATGCTAACTTAAAAAATTCAGTAATTCCCACTAGCTGTCCTCGCCAGCCTGTGCCTTATTATACCGCGTGTCACTCAACGCACTTGCTGTCAAGCAATAAGCTCAGAATTGAGGATGACGCTGAAAAAAAAAAAGAAAGAAAAGAAAAAGAAAGGGTACCCTCGCTAGGGTGGTTCGAATTGGGAGGTGTGAAATCCGGCCGCTCCAAGCTTGTCGGGATGCGCGGTCCTGCAGTGCGCTGCCGTTGGGGACGTGTTGTGTGCTTAATCTGTGACAATGCACTCGCGTCGGCCGTTGCTTTTTTTCGCTGCTGCAAGCATTTTTATAAATGTGAACATTAAACAAAGATGTTGCCGTTTGATGATATATCAGTACATCTCTCAGGCTCAACAACCACACATCGCGGCACCAGCGCTAACCTTAAACCAGTTAGCAGGTCAAAATAGCCCAGTTATAATGCAACAGTTGTTTGATAACGGTTTGAAAGGATCGCATTTTCATCAATGTTTTGTGACGACGAAATAATCTCATCTTTAGTGCATTTATCGACCTATTTATGGAGAATAATCTATAAAGAGGTTCCAGTGGAAGGGGGGCACCTTTACGGCCTCTTCTCTATAAGCACCGCTCAATTGCCAATATTTTATAGTATTATTGCTTTGAAATTAGCGTGCCCTAACCTGTCAAACATTGTAATGGCTCTTACTGTGGCATTTAGCTGAATAGTGCCGTGGCCATGTCCACTTGTACCTTGTACTTTACACAATGTCGCCGGGATCGCATCCGGCGCATACTGCATACTGAGCATACTGCATCCGGGATCTAAGGTCATGCGATCCCGGATGCAGTATGCTCAAAGTTGTACAGAAATTGAGTCAGTACTTAGTTTCATCACTTTAAAATGCAACTTTATTTTCAACAATTTAATCATCATTGAGTCACCAGTGGGCGTTGTTTTAAACTACACAAGGCTTCAGTCTCTTGATTTTCTTCTCACTTTCTTCTTGGCTTAGCCTCTATAAAAGGAAATGAATCCTTGTTATGCAAGAAACCTAACCGAAACAGCAGCTGAAACAGCAGTTTGCCTTTTAGATGCGATGCATCTTATGCTTGGGCCTATGTCACTCCCTCCCTCCGCCGTGCGGCGTCCACTTCCGGTTCCGCTTCCGGTTCTGCTTCCGGAGAATGCTTCCGGCGTTTTGTCCGAATGATCCCCCGGTGCTACGCCCACTCATTATGATTCACTTTGTCCTCTCATTCTCCTCCCGCAATGCCGCGATGAGTGCCACGGACAGCGCCAGCGTCAACGCCAGTGTCAGCACCGTGGATTGCGCCGCGGAGAAGAGGGCTCGAGCCGTAGGGGAACTCAGGGTTCCCCTACGGGAAGATGGTGTAACTTTTTTTCATTCCTTCGGCAAGCTCTTGGAGATGTATTTAAGCAGGTTTGGAAATATAGTAGGCACCGAATCATCTCTTAAAGTAGGGTTATCGTGCTGTATTTTGACTTCCTGACCTTTCACAATGTGCACGAATTCTCGCATGAAGAACCTGAGAAAGGAATATAAAAATAAAATGTGACTCACAAGACAAATGCTTTCTTCAAAAATCAATTTCTGAGTTTGTAAAAGTGTCGCAAAGCACGTTATACGCTCCACTTCCCGATGTGTGTTACACACTTTAATTAATAGCTCTGTCAGTAGTTGAGGTGCAAACGTGCTTAAATATGTTCAAATCATTTATCTTGCGTCAAAGTGTCTTTCACTAATAGCTGAACTCTCCTGTAAAAGCATGTCGACCCTTAAGATAGCCCGCTCCCAAGGTAGCTGCTAATTTGTCCTTGCATGTGGGCGCATGAAAAAGTGACTTTTTCTGCGCACAGTTTGTAGACTAAATCGCATCCTGGCACAAACCACAGTTGCCGAGTTTTCCTTTTGTTGATGGCATTCTTGACAAGGCACGCTAACACAAGGGAACTTGCAAAACCACGTGGAATGCCAACAAAATAGCGAAGAAATTGCCGCACACACGCTGTCTCCACGCCTTTTTCACTGTATCCCTGACCGCCGCACCCTATTTCGTTCTAACGGAGGGATCACACCAAGTGACACTTAGGGGCAAAGGAAACCCATGCCCCTTGCTACTCAGAGGCTGGGTTTCCTGCAAAGTTTACCTGTTTAGTGGCTAAGTGTGCTTTGCAGGGGAAATTTCCCCAGCAGCACAAGATCAAAAATTCGGCACATTGCCCCAATATTCTTAGATAGAAACATATGCTACGATGTTAGAACCGTGTTTGCTTCTGCACAGCCAGCAATATATTCGATTTGATTCGAATATTCGTATCCAACCTAATAATCTAACATTTTAGAATATCTATTTTTCGAAATCGAATATTAAAAATATAATATTCAACTTTTCGAATATTCGCACACCCCTATTGTGTGGGCGTGTGTTTCGCGGACCCCCATTTAAGAACCACTGCAGTTGACTTTCGTTTATTCGACTCTGGCTAATTAGATTTCTTCGGGAATTTGGTCCTGACAGAAGGCCCCGGCTGGTGCCTATGCATTTCCATGAACCAGAAATTAAGTTACCTTCATCCTGAAAATGGCCCTCGCTGCATAATTCGAACTTGAATGGTCAGCACGGATGCCCTAATTCATGTAGTGACACCGGTCATGACTCCAATGACTTCACCATCTGTCTTGGCGGCGCTAGTGGATAGTGAATATGTCGGTAATGTCTCCCGTTGAAAAAGGTTTAATTTCGGCCTGCTCTAAAAAGAGCTTCAAGCAGAAATGGCAGCTTATTATGTATGATCACCTTATTTACCCGAATCTCATGCATGCCTTTATTCTCAAGAAAACTGGTTTGAAAATTGCTATGCAATCGGATATAACACTACTGAAACCATGTTCACAACAGTCTCCTATCAGAGCCAGCGGCATTGCTATTGTCATTACAAGATGGCGACGTAAGTTCTCACCTAGTGTGGCAACGGTGATGCGCCAGGTTGTTTGATTGTTGCATCATGTGTTCTCAGTGTTCCGCATGTGTTGCAGGATGTGCTACTGAAGGTTGTCGGGAAATGGGGGGGGTGCCAACGGCCCTCTGCCTTGACACACCGAGCCCCGCGGTTGGCGCATGCCTGCGCATGAACCGCGATCCGGTACTAGCTCGAGGAAACAATAGACGGCAACCACGTGTACACTCGGAAAGCATTTATTACGACTGCAACTAACACTTCGAGCTGGCCAGCTAGCTATAGTTGACATCGCTGAGGGTTCCCTCGAAGAGAATAATACACTAGGTAAAGAAGGGCTTCCGACTTACCAATTGAGGAATACGGGGGGGCTGCGGCGTTTGCCGCGGCAAGAACGCGGTTGACTAACCACGTGCGGGAATACGGGAGCGGCGGCGGAGACTTCCGCCATCGCCGCTTGCTGGGGACCAAAGAGACCCAGCAAGCGATATCAGCAGGATCTCACGTGACCCACCCGGTGGCGCTGATAGCGCTTGCGATTCCCGCGCGCCGCCCGCGGAAGGAAAGTTTCCCCTCTCCCAACTCTCCCTGGCACGCATGCGCTTGACGCGACATTCGCTGCCCGTGCGGAGGTTATGGGACCCGAGGATTCCCACAAGGTGTTAGTCAAGGTATGGGCCACCGTCCTGTTTGGGACTTTTGTGGATCAGTTTGATAAATGCACAACAATGGAGAAGGATAAAGTGCTGTCTGAAGTGGTGATTGTGGACACTAAACACAAATTTCCATTCTGTGAACGTAAACTTGGGTAGTTTCATTTTTCTGAGCACCAGAATTGGAGACATGCTGCATTTTTTTTCCCCCCTTAAGAATATTGCTGGTTTGACGCTTTGCTGGGTAACCAATAGTTACTGGAAGTTTCGAACTGCTGCATCAGAGAAGTTGCTAGCAATGTCTTGTGCAACATTCAGCCTTATCAGAGTGAAATGTTAGGTAAATCTTCATTGCTAACTTAAACAAAGGTTCCTCATATGCATTCGCAAAAAAATTTTGCTTTGTTAAAATGAGATCTTCAATGCAAGGGTTTTGTGGGAATTTAAAGGGGAATTATATCCATTAGTTTGTTACGAGGGTTGACTGTACTGGGTGTTTCGCGTAACTTGAACCAAGCTTTAAAAAATCATGGTATATCTTAAGTGATTAAGACAAACGGCATATTGTACGTTGTCATCCTGAGCTACTCGCACTTTTTATATATATATGGGTTTTTAGCTAATTAACAAATTCAGTTATGCAAAATCTTAAATGTTTATTTTAGGGCATAAATTTTATTGGAAATGCTGTGGAGCATGCTCAGAAACAATAAAATTGTTTTTATGACCCTTCTTTACATAGGTAATTTTTCCGGAATGGGAAGAAAGTCTGCGAAATATGACAGAAATGTGTCCTTGCACGTCTGGTTTGCAACACTCTCAATCGTGTTTCCAGAGAATGAAGGCTGCATGTTCATTGCAAAAAGAAACGATGGCCTTTACATCAAAACCCCGGCATCAAGATGTCAGACCATTCTTGTGAAAATGGAAATTCGCTATGGTCAAAAATGATAAGCAGTAGTTGGCACTTAAAGCCCAACTACAAAGAAATCTTGGGCTGCGTAAAAAGCCTAATAACTAAATGGGTCCTGAACCACCCTTTAGGCTTTGTGAAAAAACACTCCATGAATAGCGTACGCTGCTGTGAACATCTGAGCCAAATTTCGCAGTTGTGTACAGCACATGACATTGCAAGCAGAGTGCGGAAGCAGCATTTTCTCACACTCTTTCAATGGAAACCTCCTCACGTTTTTCCGGCTGCTATATTTCGTTATGTAGCAGATTGCCATACTTGGCTGCTATTGGCCAATATGTGACATCAGTCAAGAAGGGTGTCTGGATCAGCAGAATGCGATGTTGGGCTAGTTGATTCAGGCTTGAAATGTGGTTCTGGCCAGAACTACATTTTGTGTCTGGATCAGTGCGCTTCTTCCTACTGTTACTATGTATATCTATTGATGCAGTTTAATAAAAAAACTGACGTAAAATCTGTGTTTCGAATTTTGATAGGAATTACATAATTCCAGAAGTACCACTATTGTACTATAACCGACTATGGTTTAACGCTCAGCTGCATAGGAATGAAACTTTGGCCACACTGCTTATCAGCGTTGTAGCCGTCGGGTCTCGCTAATTTTGTTTAGTTTTGAACACTCAACTAGCCTCAAACCACGCGATACTTACGGTTGGGGTCCGTTAGACAACACATACGCTTGCCAGTGCCTGCTCACTCCTGGCCGCTCCTGGCTAGACGCCTTGGCCGACTTCACTTAGTATTGAGCTATTGTGCAAAATGCTCAATTTTGATGTGGCTACCATTCGTAGCCCGACCAAATAGCACGACCAGACTGGAGCACATGAGTGCGAGTGCGCACTCCTGCCCTGTCGTGCACATAGTTAACCGCTACAGTTGCATGTAGTGGCGTCTGCAGCGTAGTGTAGATACTGCGTTCGCCACAAGGGTCGCAACGAGCACATTCGCTGAGCTCGCTGAGGACAACAGCGTGCTGCGATTGGTATCTGTGGGTGACATGACTCAAGGGTCGAGCGCCAACATCTGACCAGCAGGTTGTCTGGTTCCCGAGTTGCACACCCTCGAGGTGTGTTGCCATCATGGTCGAAGCTAGTTCAATTAGGAAGCCTTTCAACATGAGTCCAGAGTGCGGCACCTGTTGCTTAGCCGATGCCAGCGTACTTGCAGGAGCGAACATGAAAATTAAGTTTGTTCCACTCGGAAATTGTGTGATTGTCGTAGAGATAAGTGTGAAAGGAAATGTGCTGCTCGTGTCACTTGGTGCAAGAGTAGCTGCATGTAGCTATTTAGCACACCATAGCACAGAAAAGTTATTCTGACAGCGAAAGAATCAGATTTTGTGCGCGACGGCATTGAGCGACGGCATTGAGCGACGGCATTGAGCGCCGGCGTTCAGCGACGGAACAGGCTGTCGCGCGAACAGATCGCTCGTTCTTGTAGGTCGATTGCTCGATTCTGGAAATCTAGAATTCGTCGCTCGTCGCCCGGGAGTACTGTGAGCGACTAGCCAATAGTGCGAAGCCGGAACTGGTAGTACATCAGTGAAGGACTACCAATTGTCGCACGGAGCGAGCAAACAACTAAATTTTGATACGTGCAAGGATAAGAACCTGCTAGAAGACTTTGAGAAATATTTTATGCGACTCTTTACAGTAAAACACATCAACCTAAATTAATAAAGCATGCGTCACGCCAGTTTGTGGCGTCGGTTACGCTCACGTGGGTTACGACTTGTAGGCGACGAGCAAACGCGACAGCCATCTCCATCGCGTCACTTGTTGCTGTCGTGCGCAAGATTGCCTGCATGCAGTTTATACTTTATGGAAACAACTTCGTTGGGTGTTTACAAGCATGCTCTACAACTTTTCTACTCGAACTTACACCCTAAAGCAAATATTTAAAATTTTGCATAACCAAGCTTAGCTAATTAGTTGCACTTCAAAAACAGTTTTAGTAAACTCCTGTCAACTAAAAATAGTATGCCGTTGGCCTCATGCCTAAGGTGTACCACTTTCTTTTTTTTTAAGCTTGGATCAAATATCTGAAACAACCAGTGTATGGCAGTCATAAATGGGTCTAAAATTAGTGGGCGCTGAAGTATTTCCTTTAATATATGTACGCACATTTTTTCTGAACTATAGAAAATGTTTCTAGTGGATCTCAGGAAATTTTGGTAAATGCCTTAAAATTCTACATTACTTGTTTTAGGGGTGCCTTGGTGTTAAGTGACAATGGAATTTGTTGCATTGATGAGTTTGACAAGATGAGTGACTCGACAAGGTCAATTCTCCATGAAGTAATGGTGAGTTCCACAGTTTGCTATTTCTTGGTCACATTATCAAGCAAAGGGAGAGATTGCAGATTTTCTTCTCTTTTCTGACAGGAACAACAAACCTTGTCCATTGCCAAGGCTGGAATCATATGTCAACTGAACGCACGAACATCAGTTCTGGCTGCTGCAAACCCAGTAGAATCTCAGTGGAACAGTAACAAGACTATAATTGAAAACATTCAGTTGCCACACACTTTGTTGTCCAGGTGAGGTACTCAGGCAGTTATTACTCTTGAATTTTCATGAGTGTAATCATTAAGTATAATTTCATGAGTTATTTCATGAGCGTATGTGAACATTGTAAGCACTCCCGTGGCGGTTGCTTAACACTTTCGTGACCGCGGGAAAATCGGTAGTTTTTGGGTAGTCTGGCTATTATTTTTTTTCCTGCCACAGGAAATGATTCATGTTAAAGTGTATGGTATCAAATTGTAGAAGAAGAAATTATCTTTCCAACGGTATTAATTTCAAACAGCATATTTATTAAAAATACTACGAAAAAAATTATCAAAACAAAAAAATCGCATCAAGAACGAGAAAGATCGATAAAAACATCAATGCTGCTTTGCACAAAAAAAAATATTTAAAAAAATCGAAATATACATTTTCAAGAAAAGGGATATGTGAAATCAGCCTGCAAATATAAGCTCTGTATCTACAAAAGTTCTTGAGGCACACGGGTACACACAGCACTTCGGAGCGCGATGCCAAGGTGCACTCCCGGCCGTCTTCGTGGACAAAACTCGACTCTCTGCGCGACCGCCGGTAAATGATCCCGTCCGAACGACGTTTACATCTTGCAGATAAGAACTGTTACCTTTAGAACACGCCGGAAATCCTTACGTCGATGCGCGGCAGCGATAACACGGTCCGAGAAGAAAGCAAAACTCAACGGCGGATACCCGTCGATGTTCAGGGGCGGTTTGCCGCACTTTCTTCGTCCGTAATGAAGTCCGACGAATCGAAGTCGTCTTCTGAGTCTGTGCTGCTACGATCATCCGCAAATTCCAGCCCAGATGTGTCGGAAACCGTCGAAACTCGCCGTTTCCGTGGAGCGGACGCGCGCGACGTAGATGCCAAACGACGAGCGCTCGTCACCCCGACTATGCAGGCGCTTTAAAAATTCCCGCGCAGTGGAAAAGAGAAATGGAAAAGAGAAACACAAAACCGAAACCGATAAAATAGTCTCTCTTTTAACCCGCTCGATGGCGCTAGCTGTCCGGAGCGCTCTGAGGCGCGCGAAAATTCAACTTGTACCATCGACAACATACTGTCGACGGGAATAGGCGCGGTCACGAAAGTGTTAAGGCCTTGAAAGCGATCTGTGTTTAGGACTAAGTGCGCGCCTGTGCGGGCCTCATGTTCAAAGCGATCTGCAATGAGGACAAAGTACGCTGAGTGTCAGTAGCTTCGCATGCACTGTGCTTTCGACATTTAGTTTGCGTTGAAGCGAGAGACAGCACGAAGGTCAATTTGCTCGCTGCTGCTGCCGCGCTTCCTCACTCCAATGTTTTGACAGTGAGTTTCGCAGTCATCAAGCAAGATGTGTTCAGGATTACATGTGTGCGTGACACCATGCTTGTTAATTTAGTTAGTAGGCCAATAGAACTATTACCCTTACTTCGTATAGCTGTCTACTAATTATCGTAATTGATGCTTCGCCTTTCGAGCCAAACTGTGACTTTCCATCGTTTACATGAGATCTAGCGGCTGGAACACGTACCATACGATCACAGTCTGCAGCAGGGAACGACGGCGCATTTGAGTTATCGCCTATTAAAAGCCTGCAGTACGCTTCCAACAGCACCGCACACTGTGATACAGATAGGTGAAAATGCTTATCACAATCGGGTTGGCAGCGATAGCTGTGAATGCGGCTTGTGACGACCCAGGAGGAGATTTGTTGGTACTGTAATAAGAAACCGAGTGCACGCTGGCGTTTTCACCTGCAATGGGTAGGCGAGTATTGCGGTGAAGCTGCCGTGTCGAGTGGCTACTATTCTCGATCACACGCGCGCATTTTCTTGTTTACATGGGATTTAGTGGCCGGGAAACGTATCATATGATCGCAGTTTGGCGATGCACTGAACGTTGGTGCCAAAAGATCGTGCTTTCTGGGACGTATGAACCGGTAAAAAAAGCGTAACTCTTCGGTCATTTATTGTGTTCTCGATTGCGAACGTTTACGCCGGCAAATGATACGTAACGGGATCATATCCACGAGGTTCTACTGTATATAGCATGAAACAATAAATAACCTCCTTTGAAATAACACTAGTCCAGAAGCGTTAAAACTTGAACAAAGGAATGACAGCTCACATCTTTTTTACTGTGCTGTGGTGATATATTGGTTAGGCCTAAACTGCAGAGAAAGTGACAGCACAATCAGTGCACGGCCGCTGGATTAAAAAAAAAGGTGGGGCCTGCCGCTTGCATCGAAGACGGTGTGATCCGCCGCGGCGCCACACACAGGGAGCTGTTGTCTGGCATCGGCATTGCAAATGCGTCAGGAAAGCTCTTGGAACGCCGTCGCGCGTGCAAGCTGACGCCTTCCAACCCCGTCAGCTAGCGCCGTTCGGCCCAGCCAAGCGGCCAACAATGCAACTACGGCCGTCACGTTCGCTCCCATAGCATCGCGCCCGACGCGGAAGGCTGCACCTTTTTTTTTTTATCCAGCGGCTGTGATCAGTGCTTATGGCGGTGTGGTGTCTCATACCAGAAGCCACTGCAGAAGACGACATACACCACGATCCGTTGCAACAAGTTGCATTTTTCTATCCACCTATTGCTGTAACCGTGATACGATATTTACTTACAAAATTATCTGATGCAATATGAATGTGCGGACCACTTGGGCACCATCATGCAAGGCATGCTGGCGATAATCTTCTGATGGTCAGGTTTAGCAGTTCTGCGATTGCTGCCGTTGCATCATTGTCAGTTCATACCACCCCCATGACATCACATACTAACAATTCACCCATTTTTGTGGCAGGTAAGTGATGTTGAAAATTTGTCTCGTGGGACTTGTTAAATATAAGATTATTCATGGCATGAGGGTGGCGTTATGTCCACCACTGTAGTCTTGGAGGTTACACACTGTACCCAAGAATTTGCTGTCTCCATGCTATGAGAGCAAGCACTAGGGCTAAAAAGGTTGTACACTGGGCATGTACAAGTACTTCATGTCTAGGAAAACTTGTTTGATTATAGCCTAATGTATTTGGTTGTTTTGCTCAAAGATGGTTTATCATATAATTTGTATGCAAATGCTTGTAGAGTGAAATCTCGATATAACGAACTTTGTGGGACCATGGCAAAGTGTTTATTCTGAAAGGTTGTTATGGTGAAAGCCCAAAAAATGCCATGCATCAATTTCCCTTGATTCCACTTCTGCCCCCCCCCCCCCCCCCCCCCCAAGCACTGTATAGTAATAGCAGCACGATCAAGAGAGATGCCGACAAAAGCACCGACAAGAAAGCTCCATAACACCCGAACTACAGTCAGACTCCTTTATAATGAAGAGCTTGTGGCGTCCAAAATCATTCGTTGTGCAGATCATTTCGTTGTAAAGATCGCACTTCGCCCCGCTCACGATAGAATTAGGCCAAAAATATTCCTTCGTTATATAGGTCATATTGTTGTAGATATGCTCGACTGTACATCCAAAGCACAGCGTATGTAAGCGACACCGTCCATAAAGGGCAGACCGTGAGAATTCGTTAATGTGGTGTTCGTAGTAACCAGGTCTCACTGTACTTTTTTTGTAATTTGGTGGCAAATTTCCTAGTTGTTAATTGTTAATGAATGAATTCATGTAATGCAAATAATTAAATATGCATTTGCTTTGAAAATGGACTTATGCTTGTTGCCATATGTGACCTAAACAGACATTATTTTGGTTTCGAGTGGCACTTCAATCGTTACTGGCAGTAGTGTCCTTATGTTTAGAGCTGCCAGAGTTTGGTTGTCCTGAAGTTCCTGCGAGCTTAGACTTTGGGTGCTACACGCATGAATGTGGTCCTTACTTAAGTGTGAACCGTGCACTTCCATTTTTTGTTTTCTTGGTAGATTTTGATGAAACTTGCTGAGTTTATGTATTTAAATATGTTAACATATTCATTCAGTTTTCTTGCAAAGTAAAATATTTTTAGAAATTAAGAAAATTCAGTTTTTTGCTTAACTTCTTTGTAGATGGGCTATGTACTAAATTATATAGTAACGTGTAATAAAGATTGACACTCAGAAATGACCTGCAACCAAAGAGAGTACAAAACAGCAATAGTTGTGTTCTAAGCAAATTTTATGTTAAGTCAGAACATGGCAAACTTTTTAATATAAGAACCCTAGTAACACCTAGGAAAAAGCTTTACCTTTTGAAAATTTTCTGTAATATATTTGTTCATATTATAAGCCTACTTAACTTTAATTTCGTACCTCTCTGGCAAAAAAAAAAAAAAAAAAGCTATTGCAATAGGAGAATTAGAACCAGAGATCACTCCAAAACTGTGACACCATCAGAAATGCTGTTTTGAGAAAATGCGAAAAAATTTCGTGGCATGTTCATGCTGATTGTGGCAAAGGCTAAATCAATCAGGGATGATAGACTGGTCCAATCAAGCAAAAATAAATGCTTGAGTGCAGGAGCGTGAAAAGATATTTCAGTGAATTTTCACCTCCACAGATCAGTCTCCTTCACCTCCCCCATTTCCTTAATAAAGGAGAGATTTTGGATGTTCCATTGCCCAACAACATTGCTAACATGCCCACCAACAGCTTTTGGGTGATTTTGTGATCGCGAGAACGTTCTTAGTAATACTATTATTGCTAATTTTGAGTTAAATAAAGGGAAAATATTTGTCTGCAATATAAAAAAAAATTATTTCATTTTTGCACTGCCGGTTTACACACGAGAGTAGAAGATATGTGAGGCGGTGTACTTTAGTAATGAGGTCGTTCTATGATTAGTTAGAAAAGTATTGCGGGGTCCCTTTAGTCAAGAAGCATACCTACCAGCTCTTCCAAATTTTTCTTAAAATTTACAAGTATAAATGATTTCACAAATGTTCCGTCAATATTTATGAAAAAATTTATTAGCGAAAAAGTTTCGTCGCTGATTGATCTCCGACTGTACTCTTCGAAGTCTTCTGATGGTGAAAAGACACCAGAGGAGTACTTGCTTCAAGCAACTTCATTCAGACAAGTCCCTGAAGCAGGAGAACTTGGCAACAGCAATGTCGCTGAAAAAATCACTGGGGTGTAAAAGCAATGTGTTTCCCGCCGCGGTGGCTCAGTCAGCTAAGGCATTGCGCTGCTGAGCATGAGATCGCGGGATCGAATCCCGGCCGCGGCGGCCGCATTTCGACAGAGATCAAATGCAAAAATGCCCGTGTGCTTGCGTTGTAGTGCACGTTAAAGAACCCCAGGTGGTCAAAATTAATTCGGAGCCCTCCACTACGGCGTGCCTCATAATCAGAACTGGTTTTGGCACGTAAAACCCCAGAAAGATGATAAAAGCAATGTGTTGCTTATCACTGACAAACAACATATAGCTGTCAGTCTATGCTGCTGCCTGTGTGCTGCTTGTGTTCTGCATTTATTGATAAATCATTGTTAAAATTAAAAGTGTGTATGTATCCTACAAAAAGTGTGGGCTCACAAAGCAAGCAAAGCTTTGTGCTGAGCTGTGTTTTTAATAATGGCTCTTTTGAGAGGTCCTTGTAGCAGTAGTAAGAGTGTTCCAATGCTTTCATAACTTGCTTTATTTAGGCTTTATTGAGGTCTTGTGTTGTCTGATCGATCAAATACTCTTATAGAAACTCATATACAAGCTTAAGTCAATATAAAATGCTAGCCAGTATCCAAGTTACTTAATGGAAAGGCATACGGTGCGAGCACATTAGCACTACTGTCCCACTGAGGGCTGACTGAGGTTGGGGATTGGCCCGATCGGTTCTCTTTTGCTTCCTTCCCCAAAAACCTTGCCGGGATATCTTGTTTAGCCACACTGCTCGTCGTTCTGCGTCTGGCAGAAACTCGTGGTTGCGGATCCCTGGATCGTTATTTGCGTTTCTCATGCACAACAATTACGCAGCATAGTGCCGCATAGGCAACACTTTTTCGACAGAAAGATCCCAGAGCGCTTGATGACTGCCAGTAAAAAGAAAGTGCCTTGAAGACTCAGTCACACGTCTTTCTCTCTTCTTGCAAAATACGCATGCGCCCATCACATCTCGCAAGGAGAGATGCACGTTAGTATTTCTTTCTTCCAACAATCATAAATGATGGTCGCTTTATCCATAATCAAGACAAAATAAGCGCTCTTGTTTCGTTGATCTTGTGACCTCATCAGTTTCCTGTTGTCATGCAAGACATTATTGTTTTGATCAATAATTTCTATGAAATTAGTAGTAGTGAAATAGTAGGATAGTGAAACTTTATAATTGTATATGAACCGTTTGAAAAAGACTTTGATTATCTGAATGATCACTGAATATTTACCACTTTCTTGAAGATGTAGACAATAAAAAATGTAGCACGGGCTAAAGGGTTAACAAAACCTGTATGTATCAAAACATGAGATGTGATTTACAATGAAATGAATATGTGCAGTCAACCATGGAACATTAAATGTGCAACAAGTATGATGGAGATTATAACATTGAGACAGAAGAAATAAGTATGCCGGGTCCTAGTGTACTAATGCAGTGGTCGAATAGCTGTACCAAATTGTACCAAGAGCAGACCAATGGGTCTCTGGGCCTAAAAATTACCAAAAAATCGAGCTTCGCAAAAGTGCATGTTTAGATTCTGCATCTATTATTCTCTTGATCTGCTAAGTTTGTCGGGATAAGGGGGGGATGCCAACGGCGCTATGCCTTGGTGCACTGAGCCCCGCGCCAACCCCGCGGTTGGCGCACCCCTGCCCATCAATCGCGGTCCGGTACAAGCTCGAGGAAACAACAGACAACAACCACATGTACACTCGGAAAGCATTTATTACAATCGCAACACTTTGAGCAGGCCTGCTAGCTATAGTTGGCATTGCTAAGGGCTCTCTCGAAGAGTATAATAAGCTAGGTAAAGAAGGGCTTTTCCGACTTACCAGCTGGGGATACAGGCGGCCGTGGAGATTGCCGCGGCAAGAACGCGGTTGACTAACCACGTGCGAGAAAACGAGAGCGGTGGCGGAGACTTCCACTTTCGCCGCATGCTGGTGACCAAAGAGACTCGGGCGATGTCAGAGGGATCTCATGGGACACACCCGGTGGCGCTGATAGCGCTTGCGAAACCAGTGCGCTGCCCGCGAAATGAAAGTTTCCCCTCTCCCCAACCTGCTTGGCGTGCAGGCGTTGGTTTCCCGAGGATTCCCACAAGTTTATCTCATAAGTTGATATTTAAACCATAATATATTACTTTTAAAACTATAGGGTGGGTGATTTGCTTGTTTTCATTTTCTCAAAATGCTAATTTTTCATTACCAGAAAGTTTTTTACTTTGATACAGTAGTGCCTATCGCAGATAGAACAATAATTATTTTTGAAGCATGAAACTACATGTTTAGAGCACACAAGATAAGGAGCAGATTTTAAAAAATTGTGTTTTACAGTTTTTAAAATTTTTCTTTTGTGTGACCACTGCATGGCCATGGCCATAACACTGGAGTTTAGTCTGCTATAAGACGAAGAAATAATCACCCAGTCATAAAAAGTGCTTCCATCATTGTGTGTGTGTCATGTTTAGTTATGTGCAGTCCATTGCTGTAAACACAAAATAAATTTGCTTTTATCTCATGAAATAATAACCTACAGAAAAAAATTAGCATTTTTAGAACCAGAAGGAGAAACTAAAAAAGCATGCAAATTATCAAATTTGCTTGAAAAATAAGGGAAGATTGTTTTAAAACTCATGCCCCCCCCCCCACGGGTTTAATAGGCAATGGACCATTTGCAAAAATCTTTATTGGCTACCCAACAAGGCTGTATTTAACCAAAACCTCATCCACAGACTACATTTCTCAAAGTGCGGTGCCCTCAGGAAAGAAGCATGAGCACAAAGGCTTTCAGAAGAAAGTTTCTCATTTTCATAGTTCCCCCTCACCTGGCCACCGAGAGGGAATGTATTAAATATTATTTACCGCCGCTGAAGCTGTTGCATAGGGTCAATACTTGGTTCTACTATGTGGAGAGCATTTGGTTGGAAAATACCTTTTTTGTACTTGCTCAGGGAGACGTTTACAGATGGCCCATTGCTTTTAATGTGCAGAGTTGATAGTAGTAACTAAAGTTGTTGCATTGGAAAGCCATAGTATTCTCTCCTTCCTTCCTTCCTCCCCCCCCCCCCCTCCCCCTCACTAATACACTGCCATTTTTCGTGACGTTTTCGAGTGACATGTTTACATCAGTTTCTTTAACGACTAACTTCGCATCATATATGCTGTGCATTTGCTGTGTAGGGCTGCCATCATTCCTGGACTTCATTAGAGAGTCCCATGTTCTTACTTCATGTTGTTGGGACAACTATTTGATCTGGCTTTAAACGCTCTTCTGAGACTCAAAGTAGGATATTTCATCACAGCACTAGCACACTGCTTCGCTCATGTGTACCGTGTATGTTGTAACTGGCCAAGCCTCCTCAAGTATATATTATAATTGCTATTTTCTCCTGCACAGTCATGCCCGTTGAAGAAATTATATTCTCCTATATGAGAAGTTCGCACAGTCAACAAAATATAATGTGCAGCTCATTATAGCACCATATGTGGTTGAAATTGACTATCTGAAATATAAGAACTGCACAGTTACAGCTTAAAGCAAAATAATGTCTTATATCAGTGATTGGCCAAAAGAGGAATTAAGAGCCTGCAGACAGGCAGGGCTCCTCTAAGAACAGTGAAGTAGTTCGTGTACCTCTGCATGTGTCTAGGTTATGTGAAGGATAACTGTTAAAGCTGGCTAATTTACTTTTTTCTTCCCCACCCCTTAGGTTTGATCTTATTTTTCTCATGCTGGATCCACAAGACCAACGCTATGATAGAAAACTGGCCCAACACCTTGTTTCTCTGTACTACAAAAAACCAGAAGAAGCAGAAGAGGAGCAAATGGTAAGAAGTGTTAATGTTCTAATATAGCCCTTTCACTAGTCTGTTAGCTTACGAAATGTACAGAGCACTGCTGAAATGTTGTACAAGGAAACGTTGTGCAAGGTAAAATAACACAGTAGTCAGGAAAATGGAACAGCCACAAGTACACAGAAGTCTATGCAAATTTGCTATGCATGCTATGCTGCTTGCTATCCTACAGCAAGCAGCAACTGTGAAATAGTAATAACTGAGAACGCTGTAGCGAAGAAGAGAGACGCTAGTGGGTTCAGCGCTACTGGCTCTAAACGCTAGTGGGTCGAGCGCTCTCGCTTGGCAACGGCTCTCGTGCTTGGAAGCTGTGGCTGCCCTGCCAGTCGATGTTGCGCTCGCTGCTCCGAGCTCTGCCAAATAAACACCATTAGAATTGATGGAGGTGCTGGGTAGCGATCCCAGTACCTCCACCAATTCTAAAGGTGTCCATCAATTCTAAAAGCGCCGAAACCGCCGCTCTTCCAGCAGCTACAGCGCGTGATGTTGCCTCATTCCTGCTTTGATTCATCCTGCAGCATGGTCCACCTCAAGAACTGCTCAGCGATCGCGGATGCATATTCCTGTCGGAAGTGGTTGAAGCGATTCTCAGAGTGCCACGTTGTTCATTGTACGACTACGGCGTACCATCCTCAAACGAATGGCCTCACAGAACGCTTCAACCATATGCTCGGCGACATCCTTTCAATGTATGTCGCCTCCGACCACACGAACTGGGAAGCCATTCTGCCCTTTGTAACCTACCCGTATAATACTGCTACGCAGAGCACCACTGGATTTTCACCCTATTTCTTACTGTATGGGCGGCACCCTTCGCACACCATCGACACAATGCTGCCGTACCGGCCGGATGCATCTGAGTGCATGCCTATTTCTGCCACGGTCAGACATGCAGAAGAGTGCCGCGACCTCGCATGGGCCTTTACTTCCAATGATCAAGAGTGCCAGAGAAGCACTCGCGGTGACGCCACTTCCACGGCCACCTTCGATCCGGGAGCGCTCGTGTGGCTCTCAGTCCCTTTCACTGCCCCTGGCCTCGTCAAAACTGGTTCAGAAGTATGAAGGCCCTTATCGCGTTGGACGCGCATCTCCTGTGAACTATGTAATAGAACCATTTGAGCCATCTTCAGACATGCGCCGTCATGGACGAGACATTGTCCATGTCGACCGTCTAAAGCCATACTACGACCCGCTCATCATGACGAGCCGTTAGGTCGCCGGACGGCTCCCATATCGCTCCCGGGAGTGATTGTAGCGAATAAGAGAGACGCTCTTGGGTTCAGCGCTACTGGCTGTAAACGCTAGTGGGTCGAGCGCTCTCGCTCGGCAACGGCTCTCGTGCTTGTTACTCATACACAAAGAGTAACAGTGCACTCACGAGACAAATCATACAGCACTTGTGGGCGTGGAAGCGGCACTAAACATTGATTATCTGTCTTCTTAGCCTATAAGGAAGAGGTTGCACCAACCTGTATAACATGAAAGTGATGCTCGTAAACCATTGCCACAGTCGTACTGCCTCCATGCCTATTATCGATGTGGAATGTAGCTTTCTTAACTTCTTTCTGGGGTTTTATGTGCCAAAACCAGTTCTGATTATGAGGCACACGCCGTAGTGGAGGGCTCCGGATTAATTTTGACATGTGGGGTTCTTTAACCTGCACTACAATGCAAGCACACGGGCGTTTTTGCATTTCGCCTCCTTCGAAATGCGGCCGCGAAGCCCGGGATGTAGCTTTCTGTAGCAGGTAGTAGTGTGAAATGTCTTAGACGCTGAAGCATTACCAAACTTTGCTCTGCACAGAAGATAATACAGTCTAGGGTGGGCCATTTTATATTCTTTTGTGAGGGCTGCGCTTTCTTTCCTAAATTTTCTTTCAAAATTTTTAGGTACTTACCATACACGAGTAAAAAACAAAATGCATACAGTAAAATCGCGTTACTACGAACACCACATTAGTAAACTTTTCAGAAATCCCCTGCTAACTTCTTATAGTTTCAATGTAAAAATATTTGTTTCCGTGTCATGTGAAGATTCTTAGATTTCCGTGTATCCTTCACGGCAGCAGAAACAGTAGGCTAGCAGATGACAAGGTGTAGAAAGCGGACGCCACAGCGCATACTTCGGCAAACCTGAGACGGTGCATGTAAAAAAAAAAAAAAAAAAAAAGAAAGAAAAAAATTTCTAAAGCAAATTTGTTTTTCTTTGTGGAGGCGACAACGCATCAGGTTTTGCGGGCGCATACTTCGCCCAGACAAGTGTCGCCTAGCAACGAGGGCGCGTCTTTCTTCTTTCTCCCATCTTTCTGTGCACGCCTCTTTTGCGCTTCTTTCTGCGGCGGTACTAGTTACGCACGTGGAGAAATGTAACCTCTGTACTCGCGGGGATGCCACATGGTCGCACTTTGCACTTTCCGGACGTTGTCGTTTACGCGCGCTTCCGCTTTGGAATAGTTCAGGTATCCCCCTCGAGTGAGGCACTTGTGGTATCCAAAACAAGAAATTTGAAAAACAAACAAACAACGAGAAAGATTGCGCTTTGGAGGCAACGTGGAGCTTCCTTTTTGTTAGTAGTTTTCTCAGCATCTGTTTTGCGTGCGTCACCCTCATACTGTGCTTCGGTGGTGCGTGGCGGCGGAATCTAAGAAAAATAGCAACAGCGCGGGCTGAGAGCCAGCAGCGATGTTTTTGTGGACAGCTCAAATGGTGACAACTTATGAACTGATGGGTTGATGTGCAGAATGGTTAATTTTGGGGCTTTCACTATAACAACCTTTCGAAATAAATGATTTACCGCAGTCCCCTGAAGTTTGTTATATTGAGATTTCCCTGTATCTGCTTTGAAAAATGAACATGCTTGCTGCCATGTGCAATAATCATGGCAATGCCTTTATTTTATCTTTGATTACTATTTCATTCATCATCGCAAGTGCAGAAGTGTGTTGCTCATAGGTGAAGCCTGTGTGAAGGGTTGCACGATGCCCTGCCCTGGTTTCTCAGTGGCTATGGTGTTCTGCTACTGAGAATGAGGTAACAGGCTTGATTCCCGGCCGTGACTGATGCATTTCTACAGGGCGAAATGGAAAAACGCTTGTGTGGGTACCTAGCTTTAGGTGCACCTGAACCTTTTCTCTACAACTAATGAATATGGTCTTCGTGAGGCCACATTCCTGGAAACCTGGGAAATTGGTACAGTTCTCATGGCTATTTTCTGCGGTAAGGGAAGGGTCAAAGAACCCCAGGTTGTCAGAAATAATCCAGAGTCCCTCGACTGTGGCGTTATTCATAGCCCGAGTGTTGCTTTGGGATGTTAAATCCCGCAAATCAATAAGATTACGTGATGAAAAACTTCTGATGTTCTTACACAGAATGTTAGAGTTGACAGTGCCTGTGTATGTTTCAAGCAGTGCACGAGCAACGAAAACTGGCTGCACAGGTGTACGTGCAAAGTGCGTAAAATCTTGCCTGTTTGGTATGCATGCGCCAGAAGCAAGCATTGTCAAAAGACAACGCCTTAGGTTTTTGCGGTGCATGGATGCATACACACAGTTGGAAAGCACGTGAAAAGCGACTGGCTGTTGGGATTCAAATTTTGTGACAGTTTTGACACTTTATGTTCATGAGATTCTCGCAAAATATTTTATTGCAAAAGAAATAAACTGACCAAGAATGAGTCTGTTATGCATCTGTAACACTGTAAAGAACTACTGCCATGTGTGCCATATGGCGATGGCTCACAATGGTTGGTGGTGCAGCTGATGCCCGCATAATTTCTGAAGTATTTTTACTTAAACATCTGGAGCCAATTTTAGGAGAGCAGCCCTTTCAAAAGCATATATGGTAATATGTTCATATGCTGCAGGATTCCTTCCCGATAGACAAACTTAACTGAAATGCTTGTGTTGTATATAATACTGAGTGAGCAAGCTTTTCTCAAGCTTGAAAACTGGAACTTGTACTCTGATGAAGTTTTGTCATCAGTTTCACCGCCCCCCCCCCCCCCCCTCCCCACTTGCAGGAGTTGGGGCTGATGAAGGACTACATTGCATATGCACGGACCTATGTGCAACCCCAAATGAGTGAAGAGGCTGGCCAAGCCTTGATAGAAGCCTATGTGGACATGCGACGAGCTGGTAGTGGTCGTGGCCAAGTGTCAGCCTACCCTCGGCAACTGGAGTCCCTGATTCGCCTTTCTGAAGCACACGCAAAAGTCCGTTTCTCAAACATTGTTGAGCTGGTGGATGTTGAAGAAGCCAAAAGGCAAGTCTCCTTATTCATTTAGGACAGTTCATATGCTGTCTAGTATTGTGCAACATAACTTCAAGTGACACTAAGAGTAACACCAAATCAGTTTAGACTAGTAAAGCACCTCTTCCAAACTTTTTTCCATTCATTTGATGAGAAAAGGTTGATTATTACTGAAGAAAATGAATGTCAAACTTCTCGGTTTTGAATTTCGCACCACAACCTCCATGTCAGTGAACTCAGCACCGGTACAAGAGTGACGTTGCAAATTTCATAGTATTTTTTCATATTTCTGTCTTCTCTTTATTGAAGTTCTTGAAACTTGGTAGTCTTTTGTCCCTTTGAAGGGGCCTGAACCACTTTTTATCGAAGTGGAGAAAGGCATTTGAAGTGAAAATAGGCTATTTCCGGAATACCTTGCCGCAAAAGGTACTTCAATGCATTCAGCAGAAACTGGAGTTATTGGCAATCAAACACGGCCTCTGCTGTGCTCCCATTCCTTCCTCAATGCCTTGCAATGCGAAGACTAGGCATAGTGGGGTGTGGCCACAACGCTCCGTCTTCTAAATATCACTGTGGCGCGCAGTTCAGATTTCATTTTAGATGTTAATTTACACCCTACGACTACCGATTTTGGTGCCTATGATGCGTTAAACGCGGTTGTCCTCAGCGAGCCGCAGTGCGCTTAACCAGTGGACTCATGGCGGCAGCCGCGGCATCTATACTACGTAACCATTCGCAGCTGCCAATGGCAGCCGTGTATGGGAATCCACTTTATTATGAAATAAAGCATCCAAAAAAGAGTGAGGAACATGGATTCTGTTGAAAAGCTCTGTTTGAGAGAGGGGGGATTTTGCGCTGCGCTTGCGAGCTCTGTGCACCGTGTACAACAGCAAAATTTGGCTGAGATGTTCACAGCGGCCTATGCTACCCGTGGACGATGTTATTTCACCAAGCCCGAAGGGTGGTTCAGGGTCCCTTTAAAATGTAGTGTAGCCTTTCTTTACGGATAAAAAAATCAGCTAGACCTGAATAAACACTCAAAGCCCACAACGGTCACGGAAAGTTGGTATGGGAACTTCATGGCAGCTGCGTCACCCCACTTTCGTTCCTGCATCTTTCTTTGTTTACCAAGCCTCCACTCTCGGTAAATGTGGCTGTTTAATTGTTGCAGAAGCATGATCTGCTAACATTGTCAACGAATGGAATCGCACATCGGGACAACTTTTTCTCGGGCTACTTTTTCATAGCCATTCAGCGCGCAGAGTAGCACTCGCACTGAAAAGAGTGGTTCTTTCAAACTAGACCAAAACAGCTGCAATTAGAAACGTAGAAGAACAGCTGCACGTTGTTGATAAAGGCCCTTTCTTGTGTGATCAGTAATAATTTGGCTCACCGACGTGATATAAAATGCTGTAACGACTAAAATATTGATCCAAGATGCGTGAATATTTCTGAGATCATGCATCAGTCATTGTAGAGTAAAAAAAATAACATTAAAAAAATTTTTTTGGATAGCTTTCGGTTCCTTAAGACCTATGTCCCCCTCTAATTTCTCTTTGAAGAGCAAGTACAATGGATACAAAGTTGAGTTTGCTGGAGCAGCTTGTAATGTTTACAAACTTGATTGGTGTTGTTTTTCTGCCTTTTTGCAAGTTCTGTGTCAAAGTAAATAAAAATTAAGGGAAAGGCTTTAAAAATTGGCATTCTTAGAAATACTGGCAAGCCTCAAAGTGCCCTAAATAATTTAATGTGATAGCTTTTCTACAGCCAGTTTCGTTATTGTTTTCCAGGAGGTGACTATGTCAGTATTCAAAAAGCGCTAAGGACAAGAACGAAATTAACACATATGACAGGACGGGCGCTGAACTTCCAACACATTTATTTCAAACGACCTGCTATTTTATGCACTCTGCACATCAGTAATACATCATCATCCAAAGGATTGCACAATTCAATCCTGGAAATAAATGGCACGTCTTTTTCATGCAGTACAAAGAAACAAATAAGACGGAATGTAAAATAGTTGAAGCGTATTATATAAAGTGGGAGATAAGTGTTGGAGCTGTCGTCTTTGGCACTTAATGAAAAAGAGTTGTCATTTCTTTCCAGGTATCTCTAGACAAGTGAATCGATTGAATTAGGCAATCTTTTGGATGATGATGTGTGCCTATGAGTCTGGTGCACAGTGTGTATAAAATAGTCGGTCTTTTTAAATAAATGCTACTAGTAGCAAGGTCAGCGCCCGTCCTGTCATATGTGTTCTTTTCATTCTCATCCTTAGTGCAGTGATGCTACTGCTGTGCCAATTGCACTGAACTGCGCCAAGAGGCTAACTCTGCGATGAAAGGGTTGCTCTGGCTTTCAAAAACGTAACTATGCCCTCAAGTGATGTTTTACCACACCATCTAAATTGGCATTGCGTGGACTAGCGGTTTAATTAGCTCTGCAGTGGACCGAGTCAAGAAATCAAAATTCCCTGGGTTGCTGTCTATATTCAATACCTTCTACCCTGACGTGTGCGGGTTGCTTAGGCTACAGGACAACCTTGCTTTTCAGGCGGCAGCGAGCGATTGCGCTGGCACAGAGTTAGACCAATGTAAAGTGGTGACCGAAATTTCGGCGCTGTATGGTGTCTGTATATTGTTCACAGCCTCCATGTATGCGCCAATGTGCAACGCGCACATTGGCGAATATTTTGGTCGACTCGGCACCAAACGGCAACTTTCGCCGCTGGATACTGACAAAGCGGCGCTGGTTAAACCTTACTTTATCGTAGGGCCGTGACAAAAGTTCCCTGCCAGCTGACGCGGTGGCGGGCAGGTCGTCGCGGCGAGATGGCCTCCAAAAATTTGAAGGACACTTTGTAAATTCCAAAATGTGTTCGGCGAAAGCCTGTGGCCATTCAACTGACTATGCCATGTCTAGCCAGTGGTGTTTGGTATCGGGGGAATCCACATTCTTGGGGCGCTTCTCCGAACCACTTGCCGTGGAATCATCATCGGGCCGCTTGGGAGCCATCCGACTAACTCGACTGCTGCAACGAGATGTCTGATGAAGGAGCATTGCCGCGCGCGCCGCTGTGCCATCACGTGGTTGCCGAGTGAGTGTAAGGGGGAGAGGCCACAGCTGTGGCGGCGCAACTGTTGCTATGCGCCGCTGTGCTATCACGTGATTGCTGAGAGAGTGTGAGGGGGAGAGGCCACAGCTGGCACCGTTCCAGGGCACGGACGGTCGGACATGGCGAGTATGAACCATTAAAGGCTTTCGCCTTAATATGTTCAGACCAGTAAACCGCTTCGGTGATTGGGTATGAGATCACGGGCTAGACTGGTGGCCGGAAGTTTAGATTCGGTCCGCGGGTGACATGCCGGCAACTACTGCGAACGTTTTCTCAAAGTTTGTTTTTGCACTTACTGGACACAATGGTGAAAGCTCGCATGTAGGTAGAAAGCTCCAAACTAAGTTCGCCTAATCACAGCCTAATCTGGCAGCGTCACATGTGAACAGCAGTGATGGTGCACAGCAGTGATGGTGCACAGCAGCACCAATTGCTCCAAACTGCTTCAGAAGAGAAATGCTGCTACATGCTGCTCCAAAAGGGCACTGGGAAATTCGATCTCATACTGATTACCAAGTGCTGCTGTGGCAACTGATCGATTTTACATTGTGATGCTCAGCTTTATCGGCTTTGATCTCATTTCTGCCATAACCTGCCGTGGTTGCTCAGTGGCTATGGTGTTGGGCTATGGTGTTGCGACCAGAGCACAAGGTCGCGGGATCGAATCCCGGCCACGGCGGCCGCATTTCGATGGGGGTGGAATGCGAAAACACCCGTGTACTTGGATTTAGGTGCACGTTAAGGAACCCCAGGTGGTCCAAATTTCCGGAGTCCCCCACTACGGCGTGCCTCATAATCAGATCGTGGTTTTGGCACATAAAACCCCATAATTAAATTAATTTCTGTCACAAGAACTGGCATTTTAATATATAGCTCATTTAGCTGTATTTTTGAACTTGACATGCAGACTATTTTGGTGAAATGTGAAAGTGACTAAGATACTTCGATCTCATACCGATTATCAGCTGCTGCTTTGGCAACGGTTATATGTGATTGTGTTTACTTTTATAATGTGGTGCTCAACTTTACCGGTTTGATCTCATTTCTGCCACAAGTACTGGTATGTTAAATATATAGCTCATTTTACTGCCCGTTCGATAGCCATCCATCTTAATTGTTTGTTTCTTGCAATTTGCATTGATTATTGTATGTGCAATATGTTTCATAATGAATGGTAATATTTGAGACACTACGCTTCGATGATGCTTTCAACTCCAAGAGTCGTGTGGCATACTTTGCCATCTGCTCCCAAAAGTAAAATGCCGCTTCCATCACTGGCACACTCAAAGGTCACGCGCGTATATCTGCACTTCGCGATGGGGCGCGACGAGTGAAAGCGAACCGCCACGGCGGTGTTGACCATCACAGTATTTCAAGTAGATGGTTGTCGGTGAAAGACAGCACAGGGAAAACTCAGTAAATTTTTCATACCGCTGGCGGTAAATGTTTTCGAAAGAGTGCTCCACCAGCAGGGGTTCTCAAGCATGTTCGTTCCAGGGAACCCTGCCAAGCTCCATGAAGCGCCAAGGAACCCTTCCCCCCCCCCCCCCCCCCCCCACCCAAATTAACCGAATTAAAATTTTCTAATTAACCGAATGTCGAATTATCGAGGGTATCAAGAAAACAATAAAAAAATGCTTAACTACGTCAGCATGCTTTTATTTTCTCAATGAATCGGCAAATCTTGTTGGCGCGCACATCCCAATTATTTTTTCGCCAGTCAGCTGCTCACCAACGCATTATTCGTCCATCACGATATAGCCGGTGCTCTTCATCTTCGACGCCTTTGCACTGAGTCAAAGTGAAACTACTGCTTGCCGCAACCGCTGCGGACGAAACCGCGGCCGCTATTGACGCGATCATGGATGGCGACCTTGTGGTTCAGAAGGCAGGCGGCCGACGCACGCACCAAGTCAAAACGAATCTACCGTTCACTGCAAGAAGTGCGGACGAAACCGCAGTCACTATGCACGCTACCATGGATGGCGACTACGCAGTTGTGAAGGCACGCAGCCGACGTGCACACCGAGTAAAAACGAAACTACTATTTGCCGCCACAGCTGCAAACAAAACTTTGGTGGTTATTGATGCGATCATGGATGGCGACTACGCACTTATAAAGGCATGCGGCTAGCCGTCAACGCGGTGTTACGCACGGCGATAAACGCAAGAATAAAGTCTTTAAGAGCACAATTAGGCACGAAGCGCTCCGGCATTGCTGTCAATCACTTGCCGCGTACGATTGCCGCTGAGGACCAAGGCGATGCAGACTGCGCCGCTTATTTTCCGTTGGAAACTAGCGCTGTTCTTGCTCTTCTGCGGTGCGCATTTTAATTTTTTTTATTCATCCAACGTATACGTCAGTGCGCATGCTATTGGCACCTACCCTATCTACAAACAGGAGAAATGCGCACGTTAGTAAATTACAGCCTCCGAGATTCAAGTGCGAAAGCTTAGGCGCGCTGCCCCTTTTCGGAGGTTGGGTGGCTACAAGCTGCTTGTGGATTTATTGCGCAGTTTGCGCGTTGCCGTTACATGCTGTGATGCGCTTTTTGATACTTGCGCGTGAGTAATGGAGGTTCTGTGGATCGAGCGCACCTCTCGTTCGCCATTTTAGCCACTTGGCGAGTGCGAGGCCACGAAAATTTATCAGTGGCTCGCGGAACCCCGACCAGAGGCCTGCGGAACCCACTTTGGGAACCGCTGCCTTAAAGGATACATTTATAGGAACAAGGTCACGCTGATGGTTTTCACATGCGCTTTTGAATTCTGCACGTAGTAGCACGTCCAAGTGTTTCTGTGCTTTTTTAAGTGACTGAAGTGCTTTTTAAGCATATCTCCATGGCACCACCGCTTCGTTGTAGTCCACAGTGAGGACTGCAATGAAGGGGGGGGGGGGGGGGTCATTTTTAGTGTTTGGATTGAATTTATGAATCATTGACCACTTACTGCTTTCACATGCATTGGCCACTATGAAAGCCCCATATAATATAGTTTGCAATTGCTTTCATAAACCTGCTCTAAAAGTCAATTTTACTGCTCCGAAACGCATTTTTGGCTGCTCCAAAAGCTGCTCCAAAAGGTGATGGGCCAGTAGCATCACTGTTTGTGCTGTTATATGAACCAACTCGCCTAAATCAATGTATTTTTTACTATTTCGTGATGTTATTATGCAGTAGGCGGTCACATGGGAGCAGGACATAGCAGCCATGGAGGAAGCAAGTAAACTAGGAGAGAGCATAACATCGCACAGCCAGCCTTGGCAAGCGAACTCTCCATGAAGCTATTCCCTTAGCTTTTTCCATTGCAGTATCGGCCCAACACATGACACCAGAGACTCAGCATATTGGCTGGGAATGTTTGGTTCCCGATAGTTTTTCATCAATGTACACTTGTTCGGCTGCCCTGCCATATAGCTCTGCCTGCAGAGCAGGAGCACTAATGACTACAAACTTGTCTAGTGGTTTCTTTCTTTATATATATATATATTTTTTTTTTGATCGTAAAGTCAGAGCACGCTCTGTGACGATCACGCGTTGGATCGATATGATTGGCTTTGTGTTGTGCAATGCTCTTTCCTAATGCTTACCTTCCTTCATGATTGCAGCGTTAGGGCACTCACTCCAGCTCGTTCAGTAGCCTCCTATGCGGTTACTCGTTGTGAGGCCCACTGTAGCAGCATAGCAGATAATTGAGCAAGCAAGGGTGCTCTGACGCTTTCCAGAATTTTTTCTAGAATTTAGGCCTTCATCTAAGTGACATGTTTAGTATTTTCCAGAGCTCTAACACTGATCATGTTCTTATTTGATTGATAGGCTGCACCGAGAAGCTCTCAAGCAATCAGCAACTGATCCTGCCTCTGGGAAGATTGATATATCTATTCTTACAACTGGAATTAGTGCTTCATCTCGTCAGAGACGTGCGCAGATGGCGTCTGCATTGCGCAAAATGCTTGAAACCAGAGCCAAGGCTCAGAGCCTTCCATACAACAAGGTCTTTGCAGATTTCAAGAACCAGTCAGATGTTGTAAGTTGTTGTGAAGCTTTCATTACTTAACTTTTGAGGGCTTGTACTAGTGCAGTCCGCTAGTTAGTTCTGATTGGGGCGGAGGGCTAGCTGTTTGCCACAACACATAAAAATTCCACAGTTAATTCAGCACTTGGCAGCAGTGTGGAGGCAGAGAGAGAGAAAACAAGGAGAGGAAAGGCAGGGAGGTCAACCAGACAAGCGTTCAGTTTGCCACCCTAGACAGGGGGTAAGGCAAAGGAAAATAGAAAGAGATTGAGAGTGAACACATGCAGAATAGGCTAAGTTAAGCATAAAGCCAATGAAACAGTTTTGCTGCTCACAAATGTTCACTGTGCACCCTGTACCATTGTGAGCAAAAGTTTGAGGAACTGCTATCGCTTCAACTAAACATTGACATTTTCTTCTCGTTCGATAGTGCAGAATACAATTAGGACTTGCACTGCATTGGTTGAACAAGTGCTGTACATTGTACCACTCAACTTATGGCTGCATTTAAGAAAAGGTACATGTAGCTTTTCATGGGTGTACAATAGGCAAGATAGCAGCCTGCAAAGACAATAACTGAAAAGCTAGGGCTTTCCAACTACGGATGGGTTAAAAGGGGTCTTGCTGTACAAAAGAGGGGTCCAGCACAATTGTTTTTGTACAGGTGTACTGCTAGAAGGCAAGTAGCAATCTAAATGGTATGATACAGTAAAATTAAAGTAATACTGCTGTAATTGCACTATTGTGATGTATATTTGGCACCATGCTCCAAATTTAATGCAAGCACTTGCATAAGATGCACTCTTAAAAATAAACTTATTAAATAGCTAGTAAATGCATGTTTTTACTAGGTTACTGTGTATTTTACTACCTTCTGACTAGTTCTGTACTAGCCAGAAATGCCTTCTTAGTAGCTTTGATTAAGTAACTACTAAGCAACTACTAACTTCTCTGGCCTTGGCCTATTATGCTGTGATTGTAAGTCTTATGCGAAATTGAGATAAACTGTAGTGTTCTTCATTAGGTTGGATTAACAGTTATATGCGACGTCGTATCACATATGTACAGACAGTAGGCTTTAGACATTTGTGCACAAAGCTTTGATTATTTAACCAAATACCTAGGTGCTCACCGGTGCCACATGTGCTCACTCTAACTAGGCCTATAAATACTCTTTTGGCACGTAAAACCCCAGAAAAAGAAATACTCTTGAAGTTGCTGTTTCAGTAAGTGTTGGCGTAGCACCTTGGGCGTTTTGTATGTGTGTTCTTGCTTGTCATTGCTTGTTGGAGATATTCTTACCCGGAGTGAAGTGTGCCTTCATGTCCTTGGTAATTATTACGTATATGTATATACCATCAATTAATGCCTTTATAGCGATAGGACGCGGTTCTTTTTTTTTTTTCATGTATATTTATTATTTTACTTTCTTATGCTTTTACAATACCATCGACTTCATATGACAATGCAAGCGGCACTTGTAAATCGAGTAGGCCCCATTGTATTGTTGATAATTATATTTCAGTTGCGTTAGTAACTGCACTACCGAGGTAGCATTTAGTTAGTACTAAGTTAGTGCTTTTTTCTAGCTTCATCATGTAGTGAAAAGTACTAACCATCATTTTACTACCTGCACTTACTAAGAAGGTAGTGCTTTTTGGGACTAGTAATGTGTTAGTATTTACTTAGTGAATATGACGACCTTTTTTTTTTTAAGAGTGTGGTCTTAGTATGCAGTGCGAGCTGAACAAAACAATGCTAATACGATTACTGTATTTGGGTTCTTGTGCCCGGCTTAGACTACGTGGTGGTGCATGTCCATGGTGTTGTACTTCTATAATATGGCAATTTTTTTGCAGATGATCACACGAGAGATGTTTGAGGATACCTTGAAGGACTTGCAGGATGACGGTTTTCTTGTTGTGGTTGGGAAGACATCTATTAAGCTTTGCTAACGTATGGCTATTCACCTGAGTTGTTTAAACCTGTACACTATGGCAGTCACCTCTGTAGTGGTAGGACTCATTTTGCTCTGGCAGGATTTTTTTTTATATATATACCTTCTCTATACCCCACTCAAATGTGTCATAAGCGTTGTACATTTGTTTCGTAATAAACATTTTACAGTTTAGGTGCTGTGGTGCTTTATTCCAGTTCATCCAACCGAAATGCAATGTAAAGAAAATACATAGTTCCGGTGTCTATATTACTCATATTCCCATACCTTTCACATTCAAACATGACAATCATGACTTTGACATGAATAGAATGAAAAACTTAGGAAAGAAAATAAAAAAAGTATAAATCAAAGCTTTCTTTGGTTCGTCCCCCACTTTATGTGGACAGCTGCATGACCGAGTAAACTTGGTCATTCCTTGAGCCTGTATAATCAAAGGTGGGCGAATGTTGATAGCAGTGCACAATGCGTCTTCACAATGGTTTTTAAATCTAATTTGTTGCGTGAGCCAATAGGGCAGTATACTGTCGCAGCACCCACATGCCTCAAAGCATTAAACAATACAGTAGAATCTTGATGATACGAATCTCACGGGGTCACGAAAAAAATTCGTATTAGCCGAAATTCGTATCATCGAAACACAATAAAACTAGCTAAATTAAAGAGTCAAGAGGTGAACTCACTCAGGCACACGTACGTAAAAAGCATTTACAGTATTGACCACTTATAACGTAACCGTTTATAGTGCAGAACTGGCTACAATGCGACCTTTTCCGACTCCTGTTTACCCTCCCATAGAACTCCATGTATACGCATACCGCTTCCAGTGCAGCCGTGCGAGTCGAAATTGCGGCTTCCGCGGGAAAATCTCGCCGACAAGGGCGGTAGCGAGCACGAGGTGCACCCACCGATGGGAGAGGAGATCAACGAGGGCGATGCCAAGTAGTAGCACGAGTCCAAGGGCGATAAAGTCGTCACCGCGCGCTGTATGTGCGAGTGAAAGCGCACGGGGGACGCGCGCCTGCATGGACAGCAAACGCACAGCGGAGATCAAACGCGACTTCCGTTGTGCGAAAGGCTGTGGGGGGTATGGGAGGGAGGGGGGGGGGAGGCGACACTGTGCTACGGCGCCAAATGCGTATCTTGCAACCGAGCTGGGTAACTGGCGATGCAATCTCCCCGCGCGAAAGGAGCAAAGCGGGAAGATAGCGCGGGAGGGAGAGAGTGTGGGGGGGGGGGGGGGGAGGCACTCCTACTCAGCCAACAAATGCGTTCTTGTACCTTGCGCCTGTGCCGGCTGTCGGTGTTGTCGCGCGCACCGTATCTTGGAAGCGATCTCCACACGTCTCTGACCTTTGTATGCGCTGTGCTTACGCACGCTCAGTTTCCGTTGAAGCAATAGACCGCACGAACCTTCGCTTGCTGCAGCGGCCGAGCGAAGGGACAAAAAGAAAAGCACAAAAGCAACAAAAGCCCACCGCTTCAAACTCTTCGCGCCCAGTCGCGGCCTCCGCGCTGTCCGGCGCCACGTCTGCGCCTCCGCACCAAAAGAGAAAGGGAAAACATGCGTGACTGCGCGCTGTTCTCTTTCGCGGCCGTCGGTGGGGCGGCGCTTATTCGTATCAACTGACGCGGGTCGAAAATCGATTCGTAACAACCATTCTCTAGCACGTTGCAAAGTAATGGGGCTCGGCCGGGACCTCGGAAAAATTCGTATCATCTGGAAATTCGTATTAGCCGTGATCGTATCATCGAGATTCCACTGTAGTTATGTAACCAGCAAGTTTCTCTAGCTGCCTACCTCAGCAGGTCTACCGGGAAGCTATATATAGCTTGACTTTGAAATCATCCTATAATGGTCTCTACACATTTTCTAAGTATAATTATTTTTAATAAATACTGCCGAAATTGTGTGGAGATAACTCTGATAACCGAGAGTAGCCAGTGTGGCACAAAAAGAAATACGTTTATAGAAAATTATATTTAACAACTGGATTGTGTCTATGCAGTACATTCTGTATGTAATAGGTTGCTAGAATATCTTGTATGGTATTGTATGTCCTCATGTGTTTGTGTTCTATGTGTTCACACTGCCCTTGCTATGAAATACGCAGGGAAAAAGAAGATTGTGGCACTACATGCCCGGTATTGCTGGGGAAATAGTCAATTCATTATTCAGCTTGTCTGCACGGAGACTACAGTTTTGCCTCGTGTCATATTGTGCAATTTCCTGTGCCAATAGAAAAATTGCTCATATAGAGGTTACTATTACTGCATTCTGGATATCTCGGTAGATGGATAGGATATTTCAGTAGAGGAATAAATTATTCATGGCTTTCTGTGACAAAACGAATTAAAAGGCATTTAGTGTCACGTACATCTGACGCATGCAGCAGAAAGCATATTCCCCATCTGCCGTCCAGGCTGCGAGTGGTGGCGCTGGCTAACACACCCAGGTTTAATTCTAGTAGATGAACATGAATACCCCAGAAAGCAGATGGCAAAACAGCGCTGCGGTAGCTCAACTGGCAAGAGCATCGCAAGCGTAATGCGAAAACATGGGTTCGTGCCCCACCTGCGGCAGTTTTTTTTTTTCATCCACTTTCATTCTCTTTAATTCAATTAATAAGTACAAATAATTTCCCCTATGCTGTCCTTGGTGTCCTTGTTGGCTTCTTACGATATAACCGATAAAAATTGTCCCTCTGATAGAGTAGCACACATTTTTTTTTACTAATTTTTTTTCAACATTGCCCTAAGCTCTTGCGATTTGTGATATACATGCACTTTTTTAATGATGATCTACCTTTAAATGCAGCACGCAAGCAACAGCAAACTTCAAACCACAAAGATTGACAAGCAGATTTTTTTTAGATCACGGTGACCTTTTAGCAAATTTGCTATTGCCAGTTTCGCCCGATTCAGGAACTTATCTGTATAAATTTGCTCGAAGTGAGTACTGCACTTGCATCCTTTCACCAACAGAAGACTTCCCAATGGAATGTTGGGGACTGAAGATGCGAAAGTTTTCTTGCAAACCATTTATTTTTAGTAAATATTGACTTAACATTCGTAAAATGAACTCGAATTCATTAACCTTACGAAAAATTTGGTTCTTGGCAGGTATGTAAATGTACACCGATTTTTCATGGAATCCTTGAGTATGTGTGCCTGTTCAAGTAATCCAACTGAAGTAGGAAAACTGGAGCTGGCCTAGGTGACTTTGGTAAAAATGAAAACACACATAGTATTGGCACTCTGCATTGGTGAGATCGCACTGAAATCTTTTTTTCTGCCAGCACTGTTGTCGCCAGCCGGGCTGCATAAGCTCGGGCTTTGAGGCCGTGTGTTAGGCATTGTGGAGAGCTTCCAATCGAAGATACCTGTGGGTTTATGGTTTACTAACTAAGGCACGGTTTTCATTATTTCACACAGTAAACATGCCTTAGTTTGTGGGGTATCTTTCATTCTGAAGAGACAAGAAAACCCTAAATTAAGAGGCACTCACTGATGCGCTTTAGAATCATTGTTCTCATGACTTTATGCCATTATATGTTGATTTATTCTCAATAAAACAATGTCCTACTGTAAACACTAATTAAATGCACTTTGATTATTGCACATGCATTACAAGTTTCTTTTTGTGCATGCATGCATGCACATGCTTGCTTCCAGTAAAGTATTTATTGATGCTTCAAACATAAATTCAAGTTCAAACAGCTCTTTAGGTAATCTCATCACATCGACGACTTTTCTACTGAACCTTACATCAGATCTGAATAATTGACTCCACACATATATGCTTTAAGTAAGATATCTTTGCAATAGAAATGTGAATAAACTTTGCTTAGAATAACTCGCCCATTTCAACCTGAAATACACTTATAAGTTCTGGTTTGGTCTTTCCTTCTTGTTCTACAATTGTATGTGTTTGACAGAAACCAGATTTCTAGAAAGTTTTTCGATGACATCCTATTCTGCTTCATAAATGCTTTTTTTCTAGCTGTTCACTTTTTGATATGTCATTTAATGAAGTGTAGCATGAAATCATAAATTAGGTTAACCATTACCATGAACATATGGTTTTCAAGCAAGTATTGCAGCATGACAAACTTGAAAGGTAATTGTCATTCACCAAGAATGTAGCATGAAGCAAAAAAAAAGGAAACCCAATACAGCTTTCTCCAAAAGACAGCGTTGCAGTTGAAAGATTTGTCCTGGTCCAGGATTCGAATCCGGGACCAACGAAAGTTGTATGTTCACCCTCGCGCTGTGATCTGCTAGCCGCCTAGTTCGCTCAGATAGTAAAGTGATGGCCCCCGAAAGGCGTTGGTCCTGGGTTCGAATTCCGAGCCACAACAAATTTTTTTCTCAGCCATGAAGCGCTCCAAGAAGTACGTATTAGGTTTCCTTTGTAGCTTCGTGGTATATTCGGGTGTATGACAATTTCCTTTCATAGACCTTCCTCAGTCTTGGGATTCCACTGAACTGATTTGCCATATTCTGCGTCCCTGTGCTTCAAGTTGTCAATTAATTTGCACCCACGCTGCTCTCTGCTAGCTGCCTGGTTAGCTCGGATGGTAGAGCAACCGCCTCTGAAAGGTGTTGGTCCTGGGTTCGAATTCCAGACTAGGCAGATTTTTTTTTTTTTTTTTTTTTTTTTTTTTTTTTTTCCAACTGCGAAGCTTCCTTTCTAAAAAACCTGTATTGGGTTTCTTTGAAGCTTAATGCTACATTCGGGAGATGACAATTCTTTTTATGAACCTTCCTCCATCTTGCAGCACTCTGCAGAACTTATTTGCCATGAAATAAACTGCTTTTTTAAAACTTGTAAAAGCTTTAAGAGAATAATTTCCTTGTGGCATGGTGAAATGTCTCTGCAAGTACCACAATACCGCCTGCAGTCATGTGTTACGCTTGGACACTAAATAATTGAATGGCATCTTGCTTCACAGATTTTAGCCATGACACCTGTAATTAGTAATTACATTATTTCTTAGACAGTATGTCCTAGTTTAATAATTACACTGTTTAATATCATACTGTTTTCTGAATAGTATAAGCAGGCTCCCTTTTTCTTTGAATAAGCACATCATGAGCACAAAAATACTCTATAGCAGAAAATCAATCCTTGATCATTCTGTATTGACAAAGATATCCACCAATGAATGAAGCCATTGCCTGACCACTTGTGTAACTACTGACTAGACAATTCCATACAAACTTGTTGAGAACCACAAACAGGTCCCACAGCTTAGTTGCAACAAATTCAAGATGGGGCACATCCACATTCTAAGCTCTGATTATGCCATAGCAATAACATCTTTCCAGTCACCATTAAGCTGCACTAGGCCCTACAGCACACCTGCACCTTGTCCTGAAAACGTAAGCCACTCCTGGTAGCAGTAAATCTTCCCCTCTGCTTTTTATTCTTTCAGTTGACAGTTCAGCAGTGCATCTTGTTTTTCTAGTCATGTCATAGTATAAAATATTAATTCCAGTTTGCTTACAATAATATTTCCTAGCAGAAAAAGCAAGACTGCCTGAAATGTCCCTCATCAGGGCCATATACCATTCCCATATACCAAAAACTAATGAATCCTGCCAGAGATGGTTTTGCTTCACCAGCTTTATCAATGAGCTCGGCAGTCAACATCAGGCCAAAAGCACAAATTGAATATCCGTAACAGCTCATTGCAGAGTGCAGAAAAGCACTGATTTGCTTCAGCTTTGTCGGTGAGCAGAGCAGTCAAATCCAGACCAAAATTAGACCTTGAATGTTATGGCCAGCTTACTGTAGCCCAGTAGGTGCAAAGGTTCAACTAGGCTTCCTAGTGTTGCACTGCCATGGCATTTGTGTCTCCAAAGCTCAAGCACTTTGTGCACTCTGTCCTTGCTGCTTTTATAATCATGCTTGATGGAGTGCAGCTCTTCTTCTGTGATTGGATCCTCTGTCAATAGGCATGCTTACTTTGTTTTATCTTCATGTATGGCAGAGGATGGGTTTTTTTTTTTCCCCCCTTTTTTTTTCTGATTTGATATTCTGTTTACTTGACATGAAGCTTCTACTAGACTACAGGGGCAAAGTGGTGCTGGGAACAGAATTTTGGTTTGAAGTTGATGGTAAATTGTGGTACATTCTCACCTTCAGTCCCATCCCGTTCTGGCCATATGAAACAACCACCAATGCAATAGGGCTACCATAGTAATTTTTTTTTTTATTATTGCTCTTTACACTTCATTAAACTTCACAAATTTTACCAGCCATTTCAGCTTTCACAGTCTTCATCATCACTGCTGCACGCTGCTAGAAATGAGGCTGATGCACTAAGCCACAAGGCAAGAGTAAATAGCACTTCAGCCTGGCCAAGCAACATATGGCACAACAAGAGCAAATACTGTTGCAGATGTGGTTGAAATGACACCAGAAAATGTTTTAAGTTCAGTGGTTGCTCAGTCTGAACATAGGCAGACACATTCTCATATCTGAAAGTCAGCGGGTTATATTGTGTAGAAATATAGACATATTGCATACATGAGAAAAAAAGAATTACGCTGTCAACGTTCAACATGCGCACCCTGTCAAGTGAAGCTAGCTTAGCAGAGCTATTTGAAGAATTATCAGGTATTGCCTGGGATATTATTGGCCTTAGTGAGGTTAGAAGAACTGGTGAAGCTTATACAGTGCTGACTAACGGCCACGTCCTCTGCTACAGAGGTCTTCCAGATAAGAGAGAATTCGGGGCAGGATTTTTAGTCCATAAGGACATGAGGTAGCAGTAGTTGTAATAAAGCTGAAGTGGAGGTATAGAATGAAGGTAGTACAAGTCTACGCCCCAACCTCCAGTTACGATGATGAAAAAATAGAACAGTTTTATGAAGATGTCGAATTAGCAATAAGAAACGTGCAGACTCGGTATACTGTGGTCATGGGCGACTTCAATGCAAAAGTGGGGAAAAAGCAGGCTCGTGAGCAAGCGATTGGAAACTACGGCATCGATTCTAGGAACACTAGAGGAGAGATGTTGGTAGAATTCACGGTAAGGAATAGGCTCCGAATAATGAATACCTTCAGCAACAGGAAGTGGACCTGGAAAAGCCCTAATGGAGAAACAAGGAATGAAATAGAGTTCATACTCTCTGCCGATCCCAGCATAGTGCAGGATGTAGAAGTGTCAGAAAGGGTAACGTGCAGTGACCATAGGTTAGTGAGGTCTAGGATTTCTCTCAATTTGAAGAGAGAAAGAATAAAATTACTCAAGAAGAAACAGGCCAACCTAAATGCAGTAAGGGTAAAAGCAAACCAATTAAGGCTGGTGCTCGCAAGCAAATATGCAGCTTTAGAACAGGAAGATGAAGACAACATAGAGGTAATGAATGAAACTGTAACTAGGTTGATTTCAGAAGCAGCAATTGAAGTGGGAGGTAAGGCACCAAGGCAACCAGTAGGTATACGCTCTCCCAAGGAACAAAGGACCTAATAAGGAAACGGCAGAACATGAAAGTGTCAAACTCGAGAGGTCAGATAGAATTCGCTGAACTGTCGAAACTGACCAACAAGAAGAAAGTAAGGGATATCCGAAATTATAACGTGGAAAAGATTGAGGAAGCAGTAAAATATGGACACAGCATGAAAGCAGTGAGAAGAAAGCTTAGCATAGGACAAGGGAAAATGTATGCACTGAAAGATAAGCAGGGTAATATCATCAGAAATTTCGACGACATAGTAAAAGCAGCGGAAGGATTCTATACTGACCTGTACAGTTCCCAGAGCAGCCAAGCTACTTTCATTCGAAGTAGTGACGAACAGGATACAGAGGCTCCGTCTATAACTAGCGATGAATTTAGAAGGGCCTTGAAAGACATGACCAGGGGAAAAGCTGCTGGAGAAGATGGAATAACACTCGATTTAATCAAAGATGGAGGAGATATCATGCTTGAAAAGCTTCAAGCACGACTTCAAGTGTACCAGAAAGCTGGAAGAACGCCAACATTATACTCATCCATAAGAAGGGAGACGTTAAAGAATTGAAGAATTATAGACCCATTAGCTTGCTTTCAGTATTGTATAAAATATTCACCAAGATAATTTCTATTAGAATCAGGACAACAGTTGACTACAGTCAATCAAGAGAACAGGCTGGCTTCAGGAAGGGATATTCTACGATTGATCATACCCATGTTATCAATCAGGTAATAGAGAAATCTGCGGAGTACAGTCAACCTCTCTATATGGCTTTCATAGATTATGAAAAAGCATTTGATTCAGTAGAGATACCAGCAGTCATAGAGGCATTGCGTAGTCAAGGAGTACCAGAGGCATACGTGAATATCTTGGCAAATATCTACAAGGATAGCACAGCAACCGTGGTTCTCCACAAGAAAAGTAGAAAGATACCTATCAAGAAAGGGGTCAGGCAAGGAGACGCAATCTCTCCAATGCTATTCACGGCATTCTTAGAAGTATTCAAGCTTTTAGACTGGGCAGACTTAGGAATGAGGATCAACGGTGAATATCTCGGCACCTTCGGTTTGCAGATGACATTGTCCTATTCAGCAACAATGGGGACGAATTACAGCTGATGATTGAGGACATTAACCGAGAAAGTGTAAGAGCAGGGTTGAAGATTAATACGCAGAAGACAAAGATTATGTTCAATAGCCTGGCAAGGGAACAAGAATTCAGGATCTCCGGTCAGCCTCTAGAGTCTGTAAAGGATTATGTTTATCTAGGTCAATTACTCACAGGGGACCCTGATCATGAGAAAGAAATTTACAGAAGAATAAAATTGGGTTGGAGTGCATACGGCAGGCATTGCCAAATCCTGACTGGGAGCTTACCACTGTCATTGAAAAGAAAAGTGTACAATCATTGCATTCTACCGGTGCTAACATAAGGGGCAGAAACTTGAAGGTTAACAAAGAAGCTCAAGAACAAGTTAAGGACCGCACAAAGAGCGATGGAACAAAAAATGTTAGGTCTAACGTTAAGAGACAGGAAGAGAGCGGTGTGGATCAGAGAACAAACGGGGATTGCCGATATTCTAGTTGACATTAAGTGGAAAAAATGGAGCTGGGCAGGCCATGTAATGCGTAGGATGGATAACTGGTGGACCATTAGAGTTGCAGAATGGATACCAAGAGAAGGGCAGCACAGTCGAGGACGGCAGAAAACTAGGTGGAGTGATGAAGTTAAGAAATTTGCAGGCGCAAGTTGGAATCAGCTAGCACAAAACAGGGGTAATTGGAGATT